>NC_044308.2:102800942-103113334 GCF_007474595.2 Lynx canadensis
CCATGGGTCTGTGTTGGGGTCCAGGATGGAACTTTTTAATGCGTGCTACTCAGGTGTTTCTGATAGAAATTGCCCAGTGATAACAGTTTTTGAGAAATGCAGTAGCAGTTGTGTTTGGAAATCAGTACTAGAATGAGGAGAAGATCTAGAGATATAAATAGAGGCCCTATCTTAAAGGGACTTGTATACTGAAAGACTGGGGAGCCGCTAAAGGAGTTTAAGTAACTCAACAGTGTGATTTTATTAGCAGGTTTTTTTTAAGTTTGTTTATTTTGAAAGGGAGGAAAGTGCATAAGCAGGGGGAGGGGCAGGGAGAGAGAGAGAGAATCCCAAACAGGCTCTGCACTGTCAGCACAGAGCCCGACTTGAACCTGTAACTCACAGATCATGACCTGAGCTGAAATCAAGAGTTGGATGCTTAACTAACTGAGCCGCCCAGGAGCCTCAAGTATTTTTAACTATTACTCTGGTAGAAGTGTGGAGAGTGGAATAAGGAATAATTGGAGGGCTTTTGCAGGAATCCAAGTCAGAGAACAAGGGCCTGAAATCAGATGTTGACAGTGAGAGGTTGAGTTTGAGTGATACAGAAGAGTTAGTAGATGGGGCTTGGTGATGGAATAGAGCAAGAGAAAAATTATAATGAAGGATGACTCCTAAGGTTTTTGCCTAAGTGACTTAATCTCTTGTTACTTTCACCTGTCTTCTTTCAACATTACGCAAGGTTCAGTTCTTACTGTCTTTTCCATATATTGATCATTTTCATGATTCCAGTTAGCCTGGACCCATGGTTGGTTGATTGGTTTTCTTTCTCTCTCTCTCTTTTTAAGATTGAAATACCACTTTTACTATTGATAAAGAGGCTATTGAAGAACATGGTTTGGGTCTGCTTGTCTGGTGATCTAATAATATTTCCCCTAATTGAACTCTCTGAACCAATGATTTTTTTAATTATTTCCATTACTAGTTGATGCTTCAAATTTGGAAGCTCTTGTCATCACCTTAAATTTAACATATGTCTAGAATCAAACTCTTGCTTTTGACCAAGTTGTTTTTATTTTCTAATATTTGAGGCATCATCATCCTTATGCTTGAATCCTTTGACTTCTCTCTCTTGTCCAGTTCATAGTTTGTTCTGAAATCTTAAAGATAATTTATTTCTAGGTACTCTTGCATTCAGTTCTTAGCTATTACCTTAGTTTATTGTTTCATACTAGTATCATTATAGCCCCTTGTTAATAGGTCTCTCATTTCCATTTTAACATGTAATATCAGGTTTTTGTTTGTAAGATACTATTCTAATCACATTGCTAGTCTGCTGAAAATTTTAAAATTAATCTTTACTGTTATCTAAGTCCCAGTGTTTTCCATGGAAATAAACTAATAGCAAAAAAGTAGTGAATGAATCTGTGGTCCGGTTCTTACCCTGTCCACTGCTCTCTGCTTTCATTTGGCCCAATCCTCTCTCTTTCCAAACCCCAGCCATTTGAGATCTTCTTTCCCATTAATAAATAGTTCTTATTGAAGAACTGATTTTCCTACTCTCAAGGGATCTTTTCTGTTTCTTAATTCCTACTTCCTAGTCATTGGAAATTAGTCAAGTACTTATAGCACCATCTTTTATTGAGGATGGAAGGTGATTTCTCATTTTTCTTTCCTTCTCTCTCTCTTTTTTTTTTTTTTTTTTTTTACTTAATTGCATTTAGAAGCCAAGATATAGGTTCCATATGAAAAGTTCTCTGAAAAATAGAAACATATACTTTAATTTCTCTTAACTGAATAGGTTTACTTAAAATTATTAAGATTATTTCACATTCTAAAATAAGGCATATCCCTATGGGAATATAAGACTCAGTGTTCTTTATCTTTTGGTACTGTAGTTGCGAAATAAGAGGCCATAATATTTTAGTAGATTTTTGTGTGATAAATTTGCCATCTATTTGGTTATAGCTTAATCTGTAACTTAATATAAATATGTTGAACATATTTTCAGTTTTTATTTTGATTACTTTTGATTACTAAGTAAATACTAAATAAACTTTTGATTACTAAAATCTTTCATTACAAATACTGCTAACCTAAAATTGATATAGGTTTAAGATAGAGTTAATTCTATATGAGTCTGTTGGGTAGGAACAAAATTCAGTGTCTTATTTCTCAAACATCTCTACATGTATTTATTTTACATTTCCAGTATAAGAGCAGCAAGCATCTACTTGCATTCTTGGATGTTGTGGCAGCTTGTATTGACTTTGCATTCATCACTATCAAAATATAATTCTTCCCTTAAACTTCTTTATATTTATTTGAGAAGGATGGTTCAGACTTCATTCTATTGATGCTTTTTACATTCTCATCATAATAAAGTTTCTTTTAAAAGTTAGCTTTGGCAATTATTGTTTCTAAATCTTATGTTTGTAAAATAATTTTAGTTCCAGCAGGTTCGTGAGCAGATGGAGGCGGAGATAGCTCACTTGAAGCAGGAAAATGGCATATTGAGAGATGCTGTCAGCAACACTACAAACCAACTAGAGAGCAAGTATGTTTCCAAATGCTTTGTTTTTAATTGAATGGCAGAATATTTTCATTAAATGGCAGATATTTTCTTGAGGCATCAAAATGTGTTTGATAGTAATTGGTTAGATTTCTGTATTTTACATGTTTTTAAAATGAATGAATTTTCACAGTTTTTTTGCTATGTAAAGAACTTCTTCAGCTAAACTATGTGATAAATACAATGCTGGCGCAATGGAACATTGTCTACAAATTTGAGACTGCATTTATAAGTTTTAAAACATCTATCCCCTTTAACAGTAGTTCTCAAACTTTATTATTCTGAAGAGCATCTGACATGTTTGTCAAAAAAGCATATTCTTGAGTCCTACCTCTAAAAGATTATGATTCACTGGCTCTGAGGTAGAGCCCAGGAGTCTGCATATTAAGGCACATTCCTTGTGATAGTGATGAAATTGGCTCTGGGCCATACTTTGAAAACCTGTACCTTGGAGAAGACTAGTAGCATGCTTACAAGAATAAGCACTCCGACTGATTTTAATAGATTTTCAGAACACCAGTTTGAAGGTGACAGTGTTGACTTATGTTCATGAGTGTGTGGTCATCCATTTCTCTTGATTATTTTATGGTGATTTTGGAATCTGTATAATTGTTACCAGAGTGATTCAGAGATGATACTGAACCAAACTTCATTATTAGTAGTTGCTTACAACTTTTCTGTTTCAGTTGGCTATAAGTGGAATTACTAACTCAGAAAGACTAATAGAAAATATGTTTTGTTCTTTTTATGTATTTGTAATAATAGAAGGTTCCTAATCCAGTTACTGTTTTCAGGCAGTCTGCTGAACTAAATAAACTACGCCAGGATTACGCTAGGTTGGTGAATGAGCTAACTGAGAAAACAGGAAAGCTCCAGCAGGAGGAAGTCCAAAAGAAGAATGCTGAACAAGCAGTTACTCAGTTGAAGGTGACATATTCCCACCTTTATTTATCACTTCATAAATAATGTAGATGTTAAACTTAGGGACCTAAATATAAATATGTATGTAGGTTTGAGAAATGTAGGTTGAGTCTTAAAAGTCTAAGCACTCTGCCTGTATAGAAGCTTGTGCATTAATGAAAGAATTGAATATAGGCTTGAGTTTCAGGTTGTAGACTGTCTGAAGATAAGAAAAATGAAATTTGCTGATTGACAGATACAAGCCGAATTTCTTCTTGTATATAGAAGTTAGGTTCATAAGGGTGAGGCAAAAACCATGTAGTTAAAATTACCTTCAATATCACTTATCCATAACTTGGACTTTTCAATAAGTTCAGTAGAAACTATTTTTCTTCTAGCATTGGAATGGATGATTTTCCTTTGCTTTAGCACAAGACCAGGAAATGCTCCAGTAGCTTTCACTTGAGCCATACTACATAGTAATCCATAGTAATTCAGTTGAGTCAGTTTCTTTAGATACCAGAATGGTACTTAGTATCATGAGAGGGTCATGCTGAGATGTGATACATGGGGTTGCTCAGGCTACAGAGGAATAGATTTGTTCCTTTTGTATCTTATAGTGTATGTACATTGAATAGAATGATGAGAAGTGTCCTTTCTTCCTTTGGGGGGAGGATTTGTTGAACATATAGTTCAATTTGTGTAAAGTCACATGTATTAGATTCTTAGGTCTTGGGTAGAATTCTTCCTGATAGCAGTTCCAGAGTAGGAGGGGTTAAGAGGGCTTTGACAATAAATGAAGGTGGAAAATAGTGCAGTTTTTATTTTTTTGAAGTTTTCAAAAAAACAGAAGTCCCTGTGGGGGATTGATAAAATTGTCCTTTCTTTTATTTAAAATTTGTCTTGCTGGTGTGTTTGCCGCTGGAACTTAGGAATATGAAGTTGTGTATGGATATGGATAAGCATATAGATGATGCTGAAGGTTATAGTCATCATTGAACTCTTGTGCTGTACCTCAAAATAGGAATTTTACCTATTATACCTATTATACCTATGAGATTTACCAGTAAAGATACCATCCTGTCTTTTGATAGCCAGTTAGCTGAAGAAGTAAAAATGGATAGCTAAATGGATCAGATCTATACATAGTAGTAGTTATAGTTATCTATCCGCATTCAGTTTCTGTAAATGCTGCATATTGGAGGATAGAATGGCTGTGGCTGATAATATTTTTGCAGAAGTCTGGGCATATCTGCTTGTTTTAGTAATGTAGGAGATGATTTGTTGGAATAGGTGGTTTTATGACAGGACTAAAGATAGAGGATGCTTTGTTTTTTTTAATTTGAAGGTTTGTGATTGTGCTGACTTACCCTTTTTTCAGGTTCAACTACAAGAAGCTGAGAGAAGGTGGGAAGAAGTCCAGAGTTATATCAGGAAGAGAACGGCAGAGCATGAGGCAACACAACAAGGTAAGGTGAAAAGGTATTCATGTAAATTTAGTATATAGTCCTGCTTAATATCTTCTTCCCTCTGTATCTGAAGAAAGAATAATCTGACCTTTTTGTTTAGGCCAATAAAATTAGCTTTTATACTTTGAGTACCTTTATTTCTTTAAGAGTTCTTAGAGTTTTAAAATAAACTCTACTAGCTTTATCTGGAAACATTGAGTTGCAGATAAAATTATAGTTTCTAAGGTAATAGTAACCTAGCTGTGTGTTTCCTATCTGAATTTATTCCCTTTGGTTCCTTGATTACTTCTTTATTTTTCCTTTGTAAGGGAGGACTCACTTCCTGTATGGTGGGGGGAAAAAAGCATTACCATTCCAAATAATTGACTTAAAACAGTCTACTTAAATGTTAACTCTCATTACTTATTTATTTTTTTTTAAGTTTATTTATTCTGAGGAGAGAGAGAAAGAGAAAGCAGGGGAGGGGGCAGAGAGAGAGGAAGGGAATCCCAAGCAGGCTCTGTGATGGCTGCACAGAGCCCGACGCCGGGCCCCGTCTCACAAGACGGGAGATCATGACCTGAGCCAAAATCAAGAGTCAGACGCCTAACTGACTGCGCCACCTATGTGCCCCTCATTACTTATTCTTAATTTGATGAATCCATCTGGGAGGTAATGGAGCTTGTATTATATGTATTATTTGTCTCTATTACTCCTTTTCTCCCACAAAAGAGGCAGTGAGCTAGTTAAATACAGTTCTAAGCAATAGGGTAGGTCATACGGACTTTTGGCTTTTTAGACCTTTGGTTTCCTCTGATTCCATACACCTGGCACCCCTCCACCTCCCTATTTCCCTTTGGCTCAAAATAAATGTACCCAAGCTATTTAGAGGCCTTTTTCTTTATATATAAAATTTATGTTTATGTTAAGATACATTAGCTTACTTTTATTTATTTTTATTTTTTTAATATAATTTATTGTCAAATTGGTTTCCTTACAACACCCAGTGCTCATTCCAACAAGTGCCCTCCTCAGTGCCCATCACCCACTTTCTCCTTTCCCCCACTCCCCATCAACCCTCTGTTTGTTCTCTGTGTTTAAGAGTCTCTTATGGTTTGCCTCCCTCCCTCTCTGTAACTTTTTTTCCCCCTTTCCTTCCCCCATGGTTTTAAGTTTCTCAGGATCCACATATGAGTGAAAACATATGTTATCTTTCTCTGACTGGCTTATTTCACTCAGCAGAATACCCTCCAGTTCCATCCACATTGCTGCAAATGGCAGGATTTCATTCTTTCTCATTGCCAAGTAGTAGTATTCCATTGTGTGTATAAACCACATCTTCTTTATCCATTCATCAGTTGAAGGACATTTAGGCTCTTTCCATAATTTGGCTATTGTTGAAAGCGCTGATATAAATATTGGGGTACATGTGCCCATATGCATCAACACTTTTGTACCCCTTGGGTAAATTCCTAGCAGTATCAGCTTACTTTTACAATTACATTTCGTCAGTGAAGCACACATGAATTTTGATAAGAATTGTAGCTGTAAACTATGTATCTCTCTATAAACTATGTATGTCACTGTAAACAGTAAAGCTTCACTCTGACAAGAAGCAGTCACTTTTGCTTTTAGTATTTTCTGTCACCTTTGCTTTTAGTATTTTCTGTCGTATTTCTAAATAAGCATATTATTTGTACTTACACTGTTATCTCTTAATAGGCATCTGTTGACTTTGTATTACAGGAAATGAGGACTTAACACTCCCACACCATTCCTCCCACCTTCCCAACATTCTACCAGTAATGGCTATGCATTCTTTTTGATTATATCAGCATTCACTGTTTGCATCATTAGGACTTTGTAACTCAATCCTGAGCCAAGATAAACATTAAAACTGCAATTCTTCTCATAAACAATATTAATTTCCTAGAGCTTATTATTGCTTTATGTTTTTAACTTGTTTGATCCTCATTTTCTTATTTAAAATTTTACCTGTGGTTATACTCCTCTTACCATCTTCCCTCCTCCACCTTCACAACATATGAAGTACTGGAGAATCTTTTCAGTTTTTTGGGGGATATCCCTCTGGAGTCCTCTATCTTCCCGTTCCAGTACTTGTTGTTTTCTAGGTTGGCTCCATGACTGTCTTCCTGAGACTGCCTATTGTTTGAATACTCTGTCACCGCCATCTTTCTTGCTTTCCTCTCTCGTTTAATAGCATATCTTTTAGTAGCATAAGAGTATGCCTTTAAGTACATTTGTTGAGGCTTTGCATATCTGAAAATGTTTTTATTCTTTCTACCTTCATGCTTGATTGGTAGTTTGGATGTAGAGTTCTAGGTTATAAATAATTTCCCCCCACAGAAATGTGAAGGCATTCAGTGTTTTAACTTTTACTATTGCTGGTAAAGAAATATTGTACTCTTTCGAGTTCTAATCCTGGATATGACCATTATATGTTTAATTATCAAGAGTTCTTTTTTGAGTTGTGTTTCATTCTGTTACTAGTGTCTTGTTAGGGCATTAATAGATTTTCTTAAAATGTGATGTGTGTGCGTGTGCGTGCGCGCACACACACACACACACACACACACTCTTTTTCTCTCTATATGCCTCCCTTCCTTGATGGTAGTGGTGGTGAACTTGTTTATGTTATGGGGCCAAAGGCAGCTCTCATGATACCTGGTCTCTCCATTTCCTGAGCCTTTCCAGATTTCTGGAACACTTTCCCCTTCCAAGTTAGTGATCATCTCTCCATTTTATCTTAATTTCTGTGATTTGGAGTTACATTCATACTCTGATTGCATCAAAGATAGTTTGTGCTTGTTGCTTATTTTCTTTGTTGTTTTGGGGTCATTGCTAAGAAGAGAAGTAGGCAGACAAGTTTTACTTTATTCTATACCAGCGCATTTGTTAACCATCAGCATCTTTCTCTGTTTTCCAGGTAGGAGAGTACGGGGAATTTATAAGAAATACGCTAGATAACTTCCTAAGTGTCTTTGGGGGAAATGAATGCTTTCAAGAAATGATACAACAGTTTTAAACATTCACGTACCATTCGGTTAACACATTTATTGAGTATGTACTATGCGTAAGCCTTGGACACTGCTCTGGGTATAGAAAAAAGGCAATCTCTGATCTCAAAAAGCTCACTTCCTGGGTGAGGAGAAGAGTTAGTACAGAGTGGCAGGTTCTGTGATTAGGTAAACCAAGGCTGCTCAGGGGAGCCGTGTGCAGGAGGGGAAGAAGAGGAAAGATTCAAGGTGTGTTCTCTAGAGGAGATAATGCCTGCGCTAAAGATGAGTAGTAGTATCAAGCAAAGGAAGAGACCTTTGTAAAATGCAATGTTCTGTTACAGATTTACAGAGTAAATTTGTGGCCAAAGAAAATGAAGTACAGAGTCTTCATAGTAAGCTTACAGATACCTTGGTATCAAAACAACAGTTGGAGCAAAGACTAATGCAGTTAATGGAATCGGAGCAAAAAAGGGTGACCAAAGAAGAATCTTTACAGATGCAAGTTCAGGTATCTGATTTTCCCTTGCTTTTATTTTATTTAATTTTTTAATTTTTTTTAAACGTTTATTTTTGAGAGAGAGCACAAGTACGGGAGAGAGAAAGGAAGACAGAAGATCTGAAGCAGGCTCTATGCTGAGAGCAGCAAGCCAGATATGGGGCTCGAACTCACAAACTGTGAGATCATGACCTGAGCCAAACCCAGATGCTCAACTGACTGAGCTATCCAGGTGCCCCTAATTTTCCCTCTTTTTAAAAAATAAAGGTGGGCAGTGGCTGGATGTGTCTCTGTAGAAGAGAAAAGTTGGTCTACTTTATCCTAATTCTGGAGTGCTGATGAGTAATTATAGCTTAATCTTTAAGCAGTTGTCACGATATGGTGTGTTTGTGTGCTTAAAGATGTCCTCTTTAAGCACAGTTTTAAATTCTTTGTGTTAGATTACGAACAGCGCAACTTATTATTAATTTATACCTTATAAATCAACTCTCAAAATAGATGCCTAGTGATTGTTGTTTAAATTATGCCTTTTGGAATCTAAGAATGCCTTATAAAGATAAGCAGAAGTTTATACCTTATTTTGTTCATATATGTTGGTGTATTTGTTAACAGCACACTTTTCTCTCTCCTTTTTGGTTGCTATTTATGAAAGGATATTTTGGAGCAGAACGAGGCTTTGAAAGCTCAAATTCAACAATTCCATTCCCAGATAGCAGCCCAGGTAATCGTGCTTTTTTAAATGTTGTTTATCATTACTAACAGCTGCTGCTTTTTGTTTGTTTGTTTCCTTACTGATAGCTTCGTAGCCATTTAAATAGTCATCTGAATGCCTGTTGAGTGCCAAGCACAGGATTAGTAGTTGGGAGACTAGTCAGTCAACAGTGATGATCCTGATTGCTCAGCACTCTGATAATTATGTATAGTGCTATGGGAAAACACCAAGAAAGAAATCCAAATCCAACTAATGGAGAGTTTTTACCATAGGAGGAAAAAATGTTGATAATCTTGACACAAAACAGAAGAAATTGGCCAAATGGTGTTAAGAATAGTGGTTTATGTATTAAAAATGCTTGCTGAATATTAACTAGCCATAAGGGAAAACTTTATATACCCTCAGAGGGTAGCAGTATGTTAATATAATATATATTAATCTCAGGTTATATATGCAAAAATTCACTTTAAAACTTATACTTCTGTTTAGTAAGTGGGAATACCTTCCAGAGTTTTGCAAGTTGTGTTGTTAGACCTGTTACTCTTTGGCAACATTGCTGTGCCACATAGATATATTCTAAAGCATATATCTCTATAATACAACATTAAGAAAAAGAAAAAAAGCTTCTAAGTACTTATTTCTCAGTACTTACTATATACATACTGTGAATTTCGGTTTCAATTCCTCAACTTTAAAATTCAAAAAATTGTAGAGAATGTATTAGCTTAGAATAGAAGTCACTTTTCTGTGTTAAAAAGCAGTTTTAATGTTAACAATTTGTTTTTAAGGTTTATGCAAAGTCAAACTCCCAAACTTTTGGGACATTTTTGTTTTTTTTCTAGTTGCTTTCTTTGTAGAAACTATCATCTAAAATGAATTGGGTAAGAATTATTTACTATAGGAAAGGGTGTCTATATATATGAAATATACATGTATATATAAATTATCAACTCAGAGTGGATTGAAATCTTGTTATTAGCTGAGAGGTAGCTCTAGAAAATTTATCAGGAATTAAATATTTAGAGACTGCTACCAGTATGTTTTTGAAAAGTGAAGATGAGCATGTGTATTACCAAATGACTCGGTTGTTACCTTAATCATGAACTGTATCATTTCATTATTGGAAATAGTTACTAAGATAAGATGAAAAATGGCCTTTCTGGATATTTTTCCTATGTATTTGTTACTTGTCAGTTATACAGTTCCCAGGCCTGGCAGTTTGTTTTATTTGAACTGTTCTGTGCAATCTAATTCCTTAATACTGTTTGTTAGTGATCAAAGTTGCTTTCAGAATAATAGCTACTATTTGAACATTCATGATGGGCCAGATACTCCTCTAACAACTTGATGTACATTAACTTCTTTTAATTTTTGAAGCTCTATTTGATTATTGTACAACTTTTAAACTTTCTTTTAAATGTTTTTATGTTGACACTGTTCTTCTTTCTTAGACCTCTGCTTCAGTTCTGGCAGAAGAATTACATAAAGTGTAAGCCTGCCTTTCTACACTTCTCTTATAATTACTTAGTTACCACTAACTGATACCTGTTTTATCAACACTTAGGATTTACTTTATGTTCTAACTTGTTCCGAAAATACTCCCAACTAGATTTGGAGCGACTTTGCTCTCCTCCTTCCATCAGTGAGTTGAGTTCCTAAACATTGCACATTTTGTGTTTTATGTCCTTATTGTAAAAGAGTTAAGGAACCTTTCTTTTATTTGGACTTTAGCAGTTATGTAAGAGAGAATTGTGATTTGAGATTAATGGAAGTAAATTACTTTTGTGTCTAATAAGTAGTTGTACCCACTCTGTATCTTAACTATATGGTGGTATACCCAAAACAAGGTTCTGTTTTTAGTGTATTGTTTAATTTGCTTAGACATGAATTGCTCGAGTTCAGAAGACCTGAAATCTGGCTTTGGCCTTGCCAGGTTTGTAAGCTTAAACAAATTACTTCTTTTCACCTCAAGTTTTAAAATAGGGGTATGTATTTTAGGGAGTTGTAGTAATACATATGATAGTTATTACTAAACTGGAAGGAGTTATAGAAATGGAGGGTATGGCTACATGAGAAACGATTTAAATAAGCATGACAACATTTAAGGCTTTTAATCCCTTGAGCTGTGACTTGACTTGTAAACGTTTATTGAATGTACAAATGTATTTCCTGTTAAAGGATTGCTGAAAAGGATAAGCAGATAAAACAGACTGAAGATTCTTTAGCAAATGAACATGATCATTTAACAAGTAAAGAGGAAGAACTTAAGGTACAGTAATTCTTACAAATGCCTATTTTATAGGCATTGAATTTGTGATGGTAATCAGTATGAATGTCTATCAAGAATGGAAAATACCCTGCATTCATTTTAAAAGTGTCTATGTCTTTTCTACAAAATCCTCTTTAGCCTTCTAAGAAAAGTTGAGAAGACTTTTCTCATATGCTATAATTCACGGTAATTTGGGAAACATGCTACGTAACAGGATATGGTTTCTCTTTCTGTTTTAAGAAATTGTAATTTGAGACCTTTGCTTAGGTAGAAGAGATGCTTTACAAACTTTAGGGTTAATTATATTAAATATTTTTTAATATTTTTCCTTCTTGTAGGATACACAAAATATGAATTTCTTATTAAAAGCTGAAGTGCAAAAGTTACAGGCGCTGGCAAATGAACAGGTAGGTAAATCTTCATTGCTGTTGAACATTCACCTCAGAATTTCACTTAGTCTATACTTACTTGCATTGGTATTGCAAGTCCTAATTTCATATACATAGTAAATACAATGGTTACTTGTGTTCACCTAATGTTTATTGTTGAAAGCCTCTTCTATTTGACCATGACTCTCACAACCCACCTAGATATTGCTGTTTTCATGTTGAAACTAATGTTCGATCGAATGAGTTGACCACTTTTAGGGTCTCCAAGGAATCCATTACAACATTCTTAATGTGCTGATTTGTTTTAGCCTTCTGCCGTTGAATCAAAAAACTGTATACCTTTATTAGGGTAAAATTTGATCAGTGAGAAGTATAGAATATTGGGACAGCAAAAAGTATTACAGAAATCTGTAGGATATTGCTTTAACTTTTATTTACTCCCAGATATATGAAAATGTAGCTTTTCAGTATATAAAACTAAGTGAACAAATAGTTTTGAGTGTTTCCTGAGAAATAATGCAGTTCTCATCTCATTTCAAACACAGGCTGCTGCTGCACGTGAACTGGAGAAGATGCAGAAAAGGTGATTGAAGTATTGCTGTATATGGAGCCATCCTACATTTATGTTCAATTGCAGAAATTACTGCTACTCATAACTGATGGTTGTGCATGTAATTTGTGTTGTAAACTTCATTAATGTATGAAGTATTTCAATTGATTTTCTTTCTCGTAGTATTCATGTTAAGGATGATCAAATAAGATTGCTTGAAGAACAGCTGCAATGTGAAATTTCAAACAAAATGGAAGAATTTAAGGTGTGTGATTAAGCTTGTCAACTGAGCTTAGAACGACCTTATACAATTTCAGTTGAAGTGAATCTAGAAATACTAGGTTTTTGTTTTTTATTTATTTATTTATTTTTTTAATTTTTTTTATTTAAGAGAGCATGCTAGTGAGCATGAGCGGGGGGAGGGGCAGAGGGCTGGAGAGAGAGAGAATCCAAGGCAGGCTTTGTGCTCTGCATCGCTGAGCCAAAATCAACCCACTGAGCCACCTAGGTGTCCCCTAGAAATACTAGTTGTTATATGAAATCAGTCTGATGCAGTGTGACTATAGTTTATTTGGGGGCTTTTACAACCAGTGCATTTTGTCATGTACTTCTTGTCTAGACTATCTTATCTGTTCCTTTTTTTGTTTGTTTTTTAATGTTTATTTTTTTTTGAGAGAGAGCACAAACGGGGAGGGGGGGAAGGGGTAGTGAGAGAGAGGGAGACACAGAATCTGCAGCAGGCTCCAGGCTGTGAGCTGTCAGCACAGAGCCCAACGCAGGGCTCGAAATCAGGAAGGGCAAGATCATGACCTGAGCCACCCAGGTGCCCCATAGACTATCTTATCTGTTCTTATAATAGACGTTTGAAACTCGTTTTGCCTCAGTGTTTGCAGTTTTTAGTTTGTGATGGTTTTAACTGCCTCCATTGTGCTAGTTTCTGGTCATGGCTGCTCAGGTTGAGGATTGTAAAGCATTCTTATCACCAGGGTGCATCTCTTCATGTGCATGAGATTTGCATTCTTCTTCTTTTTGCATTTATTTTATTTTTTTAGATTTTTTTTATGTTTATTTAGTTTTGAGAGCGAGAGACAGCATGAGTGTGGGAGGGGCAGAGAGAGAGAGGGAGATGCAGAATCCGAAGCAGGCTCCAGGCTCTGAGCCTTCAGCACAGAGCCCGATGTGGAGTTCCATCCCATGGACTGTGACATCATGACCTCAGCCCAAGTTGGACACCTAACCGATTGAGCCACCCAGGCGCCCCTTTTTGCATTTATTTTATAAGAATCCCATATATACTCACTTATCAAGGCAGGATTTCCCAGAATCCAGTGGCACAAACTGAATTCTTTGAAATACACATGAAATAATTCTAAGTACAGTGTTAATACTGTTTTCAGATAAAGCACATGACTGAATTGGGGGCTCAGTAGAAACTGATGATTTTGATTTTCATTGTGATGAAATTTGAAGTGGGGTTCATGAGTACACGCCTAAGATAATTCTTGAGACGTTTGTTGCAAAAGGTGATTTTATTAAAGCGTGGGGACATGACCTGGGGGCAGAAAGAACTGCACTGGGATTGTGAGGTGTGACTATATACTTTTAAGTTTGTGGAGGGAGTGGGGGAAGTAAGTTTCTAAGGAATTTTGAAGCAAGGCTTTCAGGATCTTGAAGGGACTAGCTGCTGTTAAGATAAGGTTACTTTTAGTTTTTAATGAAACATAAACATTAAGGCACCAAGGCAGCAATGAGTTTCTTGAGGAAGGTCACGCTCTGAATGTTTCAGCAGTTTATCAGTGGGCTGCAAGTTGTAAGGAAATTTAATTTAAGCTACATTTCTCTTACCTTTGTTTCCCTCATCAATTGTACATGTACTTTATATATTAGTACTATGTCTGTGTTTTGGAAATATATATTCATTGAAACTGGAAAATGAAACCACATGAGATTTGTATTCTTACATTTGTATATAATTCACCTGTCACTTTATGAGTACTTGAATAATATGGGTTTTTTTTTTTAACCCATTCAGATGATTGCTTGGTTACCTTTTCTTAATAAAACAGTAAACTCTGAGATTCTTTCTTTCAGATTCTAAATGACCAAAACAAAGCATTACAGTTAGAAGTTCAGAAGCTACAGACTCTTGTTTCTGAACAGGTAAGGCTTTTGTGAATCACAGGGTAGAACTATCTAATATTAACAAGATCTGGTTCTTCTTAAATATTAACCAACGCATTCTTTTTGAGGAGTTTTACTTAAGGGATAGATAAGTCTTTTCATTGCATTTCTATTCATCTTGTGCTTATCAGGTGCCTAAATTAAGGGAAATAGAATTTTTCTTCCCTGAGAGGAAGCTAATGCTAACCTCCTATTTATAAGCACTTTAAAAAAAAAAGTGTAATAGGATACATAAAAAGCGTTTAAGTCCTTTTGATACAGTTGGCTCTCAGGATAAAAGTCCTTACATTTTTGGAGCCTCACCTTTTTCTCTAAGGCAACAGTGGCTTCTTAAAAAGAGAGTAAGTAGGCTTAACACTTGCTATCAGCACTTAAAAGCAATTATGTTGATCAAATGCTTAACCCTTCTGAGACCTTTCATTCCAAGTCTTTCACATTGAGATGTTATTTACATCATGAATATGTTAGATTTAAATGGGGAAGTTTATGTATAGTGTTTAGCCTGGTACTTGGCCTTTAACAGGTATCTTAAACCTTAATTCCTCTCCCTTTGGATATTTATTTTTTCATCTCCTCTCTACCCTCTACTGTCATCATACTTTTTTCTGTATTTTTGGCAAGCCATCGAAATTATATAGTGGTCTGAGTAAGCATGGCTCCATAAACTAGAGTCCCAGGCAATGTCCATTGTATGGCTTTTCCTAAGAGTTAGTTGCCTTCAGACTTTTCTTATACATAACTCAAATTCCAGTGTTAAAAATATTCTAGAAACTCTTGATATTAGATGACACATTAAAATAGAAACTTTGAATGTTGCTCTAACAGTGTTAAATTTGGGAACCTGTATTAGAAGCTGAAGTTATGATAGCACATAAGTGCAAATGATAGCACTTCCTTTCACCGATGCATGCTCTCTTTTTTATTTTAAAATTTACATTATGCGGATATTAAATTGGTTTAGCTACTAAGCTGTGTCAAATACTGTGGAAGTATTTCGTTCACATCTCTTTACTTTTCAAGAAATAATCTACTTTTTTCCTCCCCTTCTTGAATATGATAGTAAGTGCCTTGCATAATCTTTACTACTTTGTATATGCTTTATCCTTGCAAACAAAAGGCAGTAGAGATAATGCTAAACTGATGATATTTAGTACAGTGCAGGGACATGACTTCATGCCACTGTAATGCTAAAGTAATATTTAAGGTTTATTCTTAAATCTTATTCTCATTTCCCTTGTGGTGGCATAGTTTATAAGCGATCTATTTCATCAAATCTGAGACTTTTCCCCCCTCATAGTTTCTGGTTACAGTTTAGCTGGCAGCATCTAAAATTTTAGTAGCAACATAAAATACTATGTGTGAGATGCAACATTAATGACTAGGATTAGGTGAAGTAGGGTTGATAATATTTGGTTGTGTTAATTCTTACCCAGAAAGGCAGAATGTAAATTTTGGGTTGGTTATCAGAGATTCTGAGTCACCTATTTCAATATATAAGCTTTTAAATACTTTCTAAAATTAACTTCATAGAAGGTAAAACAAATGTCTAGAAACAGATGAATCTGCCCTGGAATTCCAGTATTAAAGGTGTTGGTTACTTTCACTTACATTTAAGCCAAAAACCTGAATCTTTACAAATCTTTTAACTTTAAAATCTTTTAATATTTTAGTTCTGTACTAAAAATGTATTCTCCCTGATTAGGTAAGAACAAAATCACTAGCCTCAAATTTTTCTTTTTCCTTAAAGATTGTATGAGGACTTAAGAATTGCCATTCTAATATCTTACGTAAAATCCCCCATCATGTGTGTGAAAGTTAATATTAAAAAAGAAAATCCTCTAATTTCTACCTTAACTGAGTCAGCCTTCCACCTACTGCTAAGGTTTCTGTGTACTTTTAGATATTCTGTTAAAATGACAAACTTTAACATGTGATAGATTTTGCTTGAATGAAGAATAGTCCAATTTAATCCAAGGAACAAAATTTTATACCTAAATTAAAAAAATGTATTTAAAAGAATTTGATAGGAGGGAAAACTGGTACTAATTTAAGATTTTCTCTTTGGTAATTCTTAGAATTTTTCTTGTTCTTAAAGCTCTGTCTTTTAAAAATAGTTTAGAAAGCGTATAACTAGGATGGGTATGTTTTGGTTGTGATTGTAACTTCTCTCAACTTGGCAGACCATAGAACCATCTTTGGCTTTTTCTCTGTTCATTTTTATTGCTATTGCTAGTGAAAGGAGAGAGAAAAATTAGTATAATCTTAATTTCTTTCATTTCCACCTTTTTTTTTTAACCC
Source organism: Lynx canadensis (assembly GCF_007474595.2). Taxonomy (NCBI): domain Eukaryota; kingdom Metazoa; phylum Chordata; class Mammalia; order Carnivora; family Felidae; genus Lynx; species Lynx canadensis. Next base: position 102,817,757 of record NC_044308.2, read on the forward strand.
TTTCCTACCCAGCAGTCAGAATTCCAAGTGACAGTTGAGAGATGAACAGTCTAGTTACATAAAAAAAAGTTCAGTCCTTCTGCTCTTTGGATTTTTATCTGGGAGAACAAGATTGAGCTTATTGAAACAGGAACCAGTAATGGTGCCTAGTTGTTGTTTCTTCAGGTGTAGGAAGCAGAAAGACAACAAATACCAGGTAAGGTAACCTGTTCATACACTAAAGAAGGGAAGGCTCCATTTGGATGCAGGCCTGTGGATGATGATACAAATAAATCAGTTACTAAGATCTCATTTATTCGGAATAAAATAAAGTTCTGGGGAGGCAGGGTTCTGAAGTATCTTTTCTTTTTTTTCTTTTTTTTCTTTTTAAGCTCTTTTTAACAAAAGAGCAGGGTTTTCATTCTTATTTTGGTAGATTTTAAAGATTTAGTGATCAGAATTATTAAGTAAAAACTATAAGGAGTAGGAAATTTTTCTTTTTGTCCTGTTGCCTGGTTGTATATTATTGTAGAGGGATTTATTGTGTAAATTGTAGTTTTGGAGAACATCTAGGGAGAACAGAATTGGATTAGATTAGGCCAATTATGTATAAAGGAAAAAGGTTGGATAGATGCTAAACTGGTCAGTTTTTTAGAATTATTTGATGAGCTGTTGACCAAGAGTATTTGTTACACTGTAACCTTGTTAAAGGAAATTGATTTCATTACATATTTATGAATGGAGTCTGTTGGATATTGTCCTACATGCTGAAGCTACAGACATGAATGAGACTTGGTTCCTGTTCTCAAGAATGTGGCTTAGTGTGGAGACAGAGGTGTCATACAGAAAAGTATGATGAATAAAATTCTTGAACTGTGGTACAGGTTTAGAGGAAGAGATAATAAATTCTATCTGGAGGAGAGTGAGGGTGAAGAGGCACCACAGAGAAGGAACAACTAAACCCGATATTGAAAAAAATTGCCCAACTCCTGACGGGAAGTTCAAGCTAAGGGGATACAGTGTTAAAAATCATGGGAATGTATGCCAGACTGGTGTATTCACAGTATACTGGCATGTTGTGGAAGTGTAAAGTTTGAGGTGTAAGTAGAGAAAGATTGGCTAAGACCCAATTATGAAGGACTTTGTATGCTGTTTAAGGACCATGAACTTGATCTAGCCTGTTTATGGTAAACCTCTGAAGGTATTACAAGGATGAATAAATGTTTTGTCTAACATTTTAGATCACTCTGGTAACAATGAAGTGTTTGAATTTGTGTGGGGGAGAAGTATGTAGGACTAAAGATATAATACAATAAATGATTAAGGTGCAGATAATAGTGTTAAAAGTTTTTGTTGTTTTTTTTTTTTTTGAGATGTAATTGACATATAGCAAATTAGTTTCAGGTGTACAGCATAACGACTTACATGTGTATAGAATGTGAAATAATCACAACAATAAGTCTAGTTAATAGTTAACATTCATCATCATGCATAGTTACAAATTTTTTGTTAAATCTTTATGTGAGATGGCATTCATCAAAAATAAAAATGGACAAAAAACCCATCGTGATAGATTTATAAACTTATTATATGATTTATTTTCATAGTTTATAAACCTGACTTAATATACTTTTGACAGCTCCTGTTTCTTTTCTAATGATAGGAAAGTTTTTCCCATTGGGATGTTCTTCCTGTACCCCTCACAAAATAATCCTTACAGACTATAGGCAGAGAGAAGGATTGTATGGTATTTTGATATTTGAGAAGAGTGAAACTGAGGGCCTAACCTCAGGCATTGAAGCAAAGGGGACTACTTTTAGAAATATGTAAGAAGTAGAGTCTTAGGACTTGGATTTAGCAATGGAAAAATTAATAGTATTTGTGAAAAATGGTTACAATAAAATTGGGGGAAAAGTAAGAAGCTAGCAAAATTCAAAGAGTACCAGCGGGAACTGGGATGGGCAGAAAAAATGTTCAAGGAAAAAGACCCCAAGCCTGTTTTGGTAGGCTGCTTAATTGCCTGAAGGCTTGGAAATGCCAAGGGGGAAGAAAGCCCATCTTCTGGACACAAATTATAGCAGTGGGGACTTCTGTGTTTCTGGGGAGATGCTAGAAGGAAAGTGGTTAAAAGTAGCAGTTAACTTTCATGTTTTAATGCTTTACAAGGAAAATACGTTCATGGGTTGCTTCTGCAGTTTACAATCTGTTTTAAAACATTCTGTATGTTTTAAGTGGAATCACATAATATTTACATGTTAAAAGATCATTGATTTGTACACAGGATTTTTGCACTTGCTCATATATATGTTGTATCATAGTTTTTAAAAAGTCAAAAAAGTCAATTATAAGAAGAAAGAACAAAGTCTCTTTCCTGGCCTTCAAGGCTTTAGAGCTTTGGGTTTTTTATAATTTGAAGAATTGAATTGATATAGAAGAAGCAAGTTCTCTTCTTATTCTTAAGGTTTTCTTTTATAGTAATTAAAAAATTATAAGGTACTAATTCATTTTGCTAGCCCATATTATGCCTATCTTTTTTCTGTCTTTTTTGTAATTGCTTCTCTACTGTCTTGTGTTTTCTGAATTAAATAGTTCTTTAATTATCAGCAGTCTTCAAGTGTGGATTGCCTTCCTAAATTTTGGATCTAATTAAAACTAAATAATTTTCATAGAGTTTTGTTTCTGAACTAGTTTTACCTCATCAAACTTGGTAAAATTAAACTTTTTTCTTTTTTTGGTGATTTTTATTTTAGCCTAATAAAGATGTTGTGGAACAAATGGAAAAATGGTGAGAGTTTAAAATTTTCTTTTTATATTTTAATGACTCATTTCTACCAAATTTGAGGTAACAGAATTACTAACTATATTAATCTAGGTTGTTAAAATGCTCTTTGTACTTCATAATGGAAGAGGGTGATATGCTGTTGAGTGATTTGATTTGGGCTTACGTTAGGTTTGTGGCATTATGTGTGGTGGTGATTTTGTTTAGGCTAGCATGTAAGCATGTATTACTTGAACATGTTTTACTTATTGTTAAAGAAGAAGTACCCTTAGACCATGATCAGAGAGATCCTCACAAACCTTTGTAGAATTAAGTTTATAAGAAATGATGGACACAGGAATTGATGTAAAATATTTAGCAGTAATAGCATTTACCTTGAAAAATAGTTAATTCATATGTTTTAAATTTGTAATTTAGCATTCAAGAAAAAGATGAGAAGTTGAAGACAGTGGAAGAATTACTTGAAACTGGACTTATTCAGGTGGCCACAAAAGAGGAGGAACTGAATGTAAAGCATTTTATAGATTTGTTTTTCTTATGGGGTAGTGAACGTGAAGGAGATTTACTATAATTTTAGATTTTCCCCATAGCTTTTGAAACTTCATATTAGTTATCCACATTTTATGAATATATCTTTTTTCATGAAATGTAACATTTTATTAGGAATACCAAAATGTGTAGTTGATTGTAGCATTCACTGTCTTAATGAAATAGATACTGTTTTTATGGTTTATATATGCTTCCTTTCTTCCACCCTTGCCCAAATTATAACCAAATGATAACTAGCAGACTTCATAAGTTCATGAGGTAGTATTGGAAGCCAGGGAAAGGAGAGTCTACAGTAGTGTTTTGTGATTATCATTAGCCTTAACTGACTTGACTCCTTCTTTCTAGAAGAAATGTTAAAAAGATGTATCTGAGTTTAGGGGGAGAAATGACTTGATAAGTGGTATACAACATGCTGTTAAAGTGGTGGAAACATAAGCAGAAATACTTGTGGGCATAAATGAATTAAAGATCCATTTGGCTATCTCTAGAAGTTAGAGAATTATAGACATGAGTGACAAGGAGATTTCTGGACCTTCTAGAGATGGAAAGAAGCAGCTAAAGAAAAATGAGAAGGTAGGGTATTTTGAAGATAGCTAATTTTTTAGAAAGTAAAAGTATGTTGTGCTTATGTGTCTTTGTAAAAGGCAATAAGAACAGAAAATTCATCTCTGACGAAAGAAGTTCAAGACTTAAAGGCTAAGCAAAACGATCAGGTAGTGTATTCAGTAGATCTTACAACTGTTCTCTTTTAAAACAATGTTCTCTTTTAAACAATGGACAAACCTGTTTTGTTCAAATAGAGCAAATCTGTTGTTAATTCCTCCCTTCACCAGTGTGGAATTGTCAGAGTTTTCATCTGAATGATTAGGGACTTAATTAACAGTACTAGAAGCTACATTTCATTGAATGCTGACTTGTACACCAGACACTGGGTAGAGTACTCTAGATAGGATGTCATTGCTGCTTACTACGGCAATAAAAGGTTTTGCGTATACAAGTATAATGCAAGACTCTAAGTAGCAGTAGAAGAAGCTCTCTGAAATTGGGCAGTTTCCTAGTTATTTGTTCTTTTCATGTGGTTAGAATTATTAATTGAATAATTGTAACTTGTTATCTATTGATTTTTCTTAACTGTAAATACCCTTAAATCTACTTACTTTCAGAGTGCTTTTCATTTTCATTATTATGACATTTAAAAAAAATCTAGAAAGAATTAATTCCTGGGTTTACTTTTCTCATTTGGATTTTGGTATAGTGGAAAATTTAAGGATAATATACTTTTCTGTTTCTGAATTCATTTATATTTTGAGCAGATTACTAAGTAGGATGCCCTCCTATTTCCAGGTTTCTTTTGCATCTCTAGTTGAAGAACTGAAGAAAGTGTAAGTAATGACCTTTTTAAACTGGTCTTTCTCTTTTGGTCCATTTTCTTAGTGCTCGTGAATCTTGTTTTATTGTGCAATTGAGACAGTTGATGTATGTTAATAGTTTAACCTTCCACTCTAGAATTTTTTGCTGGTGGATTAAGAGAATTTAGCTGTGCTTCCTTAGGGTAGTGTGGTTGCTAAAACATCTATTTCTATAATCGATTCCATTTATTTTCTGAACTTATGGCATCAAATTATTAATTTTCTCTTTTTGCAGTAAGAACAGTAAGAACAGGTTATACTGGATAGAGAGATCATTTACCCTCTTGAGGTGTCTATGAGTTTGATGCCATTATTGTGTAGAAGTTCTGCCACTGCTTTCAGAACTCTGGAAGCCAATATTGTTGAGAGGAACTTGATTGTCCCTAGTGTTCTTCAGGGTATTCTTAACATCCTCTGTGCACTTTCAGAGCATGCCACCTGCTTCTCTTTGTGTGCATAGGCTTTAGCCATCTGGTATATCCTGATTAATTCTCATTTAAAAAGACTTAAGTATTTTTTTTTTTTTCCTTCTTATCTGCAAGATACATTGCTATCTTACTTAAAATGGGAAGAGTTGATTTGGATGGCACTATTCATGATTTGGTTCTGTTATGTCTTGGTGGATCTTGATATTTCTATTAAAGTTTAATACTGCATTTCTTCATCTAAGGATCCATGAAAAGGATGGAAAGATCAAGTCTGTGGAAGAGCTTCTGGAAGCAGAAGTTCTCAAAGTTGCTAATAAGGAGAAAACTATTCAGGTATTGAGAAAGAGAAAATTGTGTGTTTTGTATTTTTGTTTATCAACTTAGTGAATATCATTTAATTTCATGTGTTTGTCTGTACATTGCATTTTATGTCAATTTCTATGTTTCCATTGTCCAATCTTGTCTGTTTTGTCATTGTCAAGGATTTGAAACAGGAAATAGAGGCTCTAAAAGAAGAAATAGGAAATATCCAGCTTGAAAAGGCTCAACAGGTAAAAATCCCAGAGCCATAGCATGACAGATTTATTAGTGTATGTGTATTTATGAGCTGTTTGGTTTTTTTCTTGTTACTCAGAAAAAAACTTTCAGTAGTGTGCTGTAAGTATTTTGGGTTATGTGCTTTTTATTTATTTTTTGCCTGATTTGAGAAAGTGTTCTTGATATCAATGTATTTTTTAACTCTTAAAGATTCTTTTCTAGAAGTTTTGTGTATTAATGTTTCATTTTAGTTTGCCAACTTAAATACAAAACAGTTGGGTAAATCTTTTTAACCTTTTTGTTTTTTTTTAAATTGCATGGATCAAAATGTTTTGTTATAGAATATTGCTCAACCTTTGCCTGTAGAACCAAGTAAAACTTCATTGGGGGATTTCAGAGGTAGCTGGGATTACTGGACATATAGGGTGTGGGTGAATTTAATCTGATAAAGCTTCATTGAAAAAATGGTGAGATTGTGTGGACGAGATGATTCATCCAACAATTATTCAACAATATTTCCTGAGTTCCTCCTACTTCTGAAAACACTATGTTAGTGATTGAAGATAATGTGTTGAACAAAACGGGGTATGATGAAAATATCACAGTTCTCTAATATAGATTGAGAGATTAGGAAAGTCTCTTGAGGAACTGACATCTAAGCCAAAATCTGAAAGGACAGTGAAGAGAGTGAGGGATAAAACGTAGTATTGAACTACTGTGTATGATGAGAAAAACAGGACAAAGTAGAGTACTGTTGAGTAGTTGTCCTTGAAGAGCTCTGATATGGTAGGGAGGTATATGTACAGTTAATACTCTATAATTTTCACAACTTGAGAATTAACACATTATTCAGACTTACTGTTCATATTTTTATTTTGTTACTCTTACTGTCATTGGAAACCAGAGAAGGCAAAATCAAAACACATCTCATTTTGGCATGAATAATTCAGCTAGGATTTTTTTTTTTAATGTTTATTTATTGTGAGAGAGAGAGAAGTGTGCGCGTGTGCGCACCTATGAGTGGGGGAAGGGCAGAGAGGGTGGAGGAGAAAGAGAGAATCCCAAGTAGGCTCTGTGCTGACAGTGCAGAGGCAGGGATTGATTGCACAAACCGGGAGATCATGACCTGAGCCAAAATCAAGAGTTGGATGCTTAATGGACTGAGCCACCCAGCTGTCCCTCAGCTAGGATCTTTGTAATTTAAAGTGTACACCTTTTAAAGCTTATCATAAGGCTTAAGGTAAATTGAAAGGATTATAAACTGCTTTTTTTCTGAAAGGTTTTTTCTTTGTATTTCAGTTGTCTATCACCTCTCAAATTCAGGAGCTTCAGAACTTGTAAGTACCATTTCTTTCATTTTCCTTTAATATCTCTTTTCCACAAGTTACATACAAGTATATGCAAGTCAAATACAAATCAAATGCAATTATAATGAAAATCATAACTTCTTTTTAATTTCAAGTAATATTTTTAGGAATATGAAGTAATATCTCAAAAAGCTCTCATGGTCTTAAGTTTTCCATTGGGGTTTAACTTACAGACTTTATGATGGGAATGGGGATAGTGTGGAAAGTCTTATTTTTCATAATTTATAATCCGAATATGACCTCAAACTGAGATGTTGCTTTTTGCCTATTTTAATAGCCACTGTGAAACTGGCTATATAATTCATAGCCAGACCAGTGATGATAAGCTGTCTAAATTCACTGGTATTGGCCTAAACAGAATGATGTGGGATGAGAGTAGGGCTACTCTAATTTATTCAAGATCTGGATCTGCAGTGATAGATGGAATTTCTTTCTTTAATTGTCCTATACTTCTTAACTTATTATCTGCAAAATCACGTTGGCCTGTATACTTAAAATATTTATTTTTTAGTTTATTTTGTATCAGCCTGGGCTGTAAATACAACCTAAAATCTTTTACAGTCTCCACTTTTGTTTGTATAGTCTTATAACATTTTCACTGATGCTTCTTATTAACTTATTGTCAGATTAAAAGGAAAGGAGGAACAGATGAATACCATGAAGATTGTTTTAGAAGAGAAGGAGAAAGACATAGCCAATAGAGCGAAATGGTTGCAGGTGAGAAGTCAAAAACAAAAATAAACACTTTTTTTTATACCTGAATGTCAATTCAGTTCATACCAATTCTTTTTCAGGATCTTCAAGAAGAAAATGAATCTTTAAAAGCTCATGTTCAGGAGATAGCACAACATAACTTGAAAGAGGTATAGTATAAACAGATTACTAGCATATTACATAAGAAATGAGAAATCTCTTTTTTACTGTACTAGAAAATAAATTGAGTTTCCTTGTCATAAAAATTGGTTTATCATAATTTTGTTGTTGATAGAATAAATTAAATTTTATCTTTGTTAGGTCTTTCTGCCTGATTTGTCAACCTAAGTTTAAAAGTATTACCTATCCTTACTTTTTCACTCATACTTCAGTATCTGTGTTTAGTTGTTATATTAATCTGTAATCCTTTAAGAGGTGGATATTAAAAATTGAGTTAAAGTTCATTTTGTCTGTTTTATAAACAGCCTAATTTTAACATTTAATTACATTTTTATTTTATTGGTGAGTGATTATGTATGTATGTGTAGTGTGTGTGTGTGTGTGTGTGTGTGTGTGTGTGTGTGTGTATGTATTGGTAGTACCTGATCTTTTAATGTTAGAATTAAAAATGTGAATCTGTTTCTTAGGCATGTTCTGCATCACGATTTGAAGAACTTGAGACGGTGTAAGTATAATTTTAGCCAGCATTTTAAAAGAGGAACTTCTCATAATTTTCCAGAAAGCACTTGAATAAGTGCTTATATTGAATAAGAAACTCATATTGAGTTTCTTTTAAGTCATTTTTTGTTAAATTAGGAATTATGGCCCAGAGGCCAAAAAAAAAAGGGGGGGGGGCAGTCTCTGTTTGGCATAATAAAAAAGAGGCCTTTTAAGTGCTTTCAGATACCTGGAGACTTTATTCTTTCCAAGCCCTTCAAATCCATTTTCTGATACCTTCTTTCTGCTAATATAGACTGGTTTTATTTAAAGTCTTTTTTTTTTTTAAACAAAGTATGCAATTATTCTAAAGACAGGTCAAATTTATTTCAAATTGAAATCATTGTATTTGAAAGTATAACAGCTCTGAATCAACCAGAAGATAATCTTAGTTACAGCCTTGATGAAGATGATTGAATCTTTCTAGAAAAGTAACTTGCCTATTGAAGAGAATAGTATCTGTTGTCCTATCAGTTATGCTGTGCTGAATACTAAAAATATTAAATCTGATCACCAGTCTTTATAGATGTTTATACTAGAAAATTTTTACCTTAGAAAGTCTTCTTTTAAGCTAAATCAGTCTACAGTGGTAAGAAAGATATCTGGACTTCATCTTTTTGGCACACTATAAAATTAACAGATTTTGCTTTGATGTGATGCTGTCAGTCTTTATTGATATTTAAGAAGAGGCCCTTTGAAAATGTGTCTTTAAAAGTAAGGTATTGAGGATATTAGGTCATTGTCTTTTTGAAGACAAAGGAGATGTCTCCTCTTGACACTAAAATTCTTTTTTTTTTTTTTATTAAAAAAATTTTTTTTTTTAACGTTTATTTATTTTTGAGACAGAGAGAGACAGAGCATGAACAGGGGAGGGGCAGAGAGAGAGGGAGACACAGAATCTGAAACAGGCTCCAGGCTCTGAGCTGTCGGCACAGAGCCCGACGCGGGGCTCGAACTCACGGACCGTGAGATCATGACCTGAGCCAAAGTCGGACACTCAACCGACCGAGCCACCCAGGCGCCCCGACACTAAAATTCTTATATGTGTAACATAATTGTTTATCTTGGAGGCCTTGTGTAACTGTTAAGGTGCTTTTGTTCATTTGCTAATAGAAAGCTTGGAGACACATTTGGGGTCCATTTGTAATAGGTATTTAGGTCATTAAAGAATGTGTTTTTAGATTTATTGCTACATCATATTTTTCTTTTTTTAATAGAATTTGGTTGGGGGGGAGCAATTTTAGGTTTACAGAAAAAACTGAAAGTACAGAGTTCCTGTATACCTCCTACCCCCACTCAATTTCTGTTATTTATTCTTGCAGTAGTGTGGTATGTTTGTTAGAATTGGTAAACCAGTGTTGACATACTGTTATTAACTAAAGTCTGTAGTTTCCCTTAGGGTGTTGTACATTCTGTGGGTTCTGAGGAATGTATAATGACATGTATCTATCATTACAGTATCATACAAAATAGTTTCACTTTCCTAAAAATCTCCTGGCTCTACCTGTTCATCCCTTCCTTCCTCTAACCTCCATCCCCAATCTTTGGCTACCACTGATCTCCATGATTACCGTCTCCATAATTTTGCCTTTTCCAGAATGTCATATAGTTGGAATCATACAGAATGTAGCCTTTCAGAATAGCTTCTTTCACTTAGCAGTATGTATTTAAGTTTTGCTGGGGTTCCCTCCGCCGCCCCCTGACTTGTAATCCTGTTCTTCATGTGTGCTCTTTTGTCATTTTTCATGTAGACTTATAAACATCTTGAAATTATTTTTACTTTCTACATTACGGTGGGACAAAAATAATTGAGAGTCTGTTACAGGCCCTCTGGCACTGGGAATACTGAAATGGTCAAGATGGGTTCCTGCCCTGAGGAAATAGATAAACAGACCATTTTAATAGCATTAAGTGCTACTCTAGAGGTCTGTTGAATAGGGTGACAAGGGCAATTGGGATTCACTTGAGCTAGATAGAGTAAGATTTATGCCTATGCTGGCTAAGGGAGAACCAGATTAAATTATACGTAGCATCTCTTCACAAAGGCTTGGGCATATTATAAATTCCCAGGTCAACTAATTATGGCTTTATGTTTTTTATTTTAGATTTTTCTCCTAGATAAAGCCATACTTAAGAAATGTTAACTATGAAATAAAGTGTAGCAGTTTTATGATGTACTTTGAGTTGAGCGATTCTGGGAATAATATCTTTTAAAACAAATTTATAAGTTGGTATAATATGGGGTGAAAGAGCTGTTAGGCATTGTTTCTGCTATCATTTTTTTTTTTAATAGATGATATAGAAGTCTGTCCTTTTTTATGTGTATAACTGAATCAGATCTTTGTAAAAATTCTAGGTTGAAAGAAAAGGAAAATGAAATGAAGAGAATAGAAACTGTACTAAAAGAGAGAGAGAGTGATCTTTCTAGCAGAACAAAGCTGTTACAGGTGAATATATTTAATTAAAATTAATTATTGTGTGATTTGTCTTTGCATGTTTTAAACAATTTTAACTACACAAAAAATAGGATAGACTCTTTCCTCCCAGGCAGATACTGGGTCTCATTCCTAAGAAAACTATCAATTATTTGTATATCTTTTGAGAAAGTGCCCTTGCATAAAATATGTGTGTAGGTGTGTACTTGTTTTTTGTTTTTTTTTTTTTTTTTTTAATTTTTTAACCTTTATTTTTGAGACAGAGGGAGACAGAGCATGAATGGGGGAGGGTCAGAGAGAGGGAGACACAGAATCTGAAACAGGCTCCAGGCTCTGAGCTGTCAGCACAGAGCCCGAAGTGGGGCTTGAACTCACAGACTGCGAGATCACAACCTGAGCCGAAGTCGGATGCTTAACCGACTGAGCCACCCAGGCACCCCTGTACTTGTTTTTTAAACACACTGTTTAACCATGCACACATTTGTATTTGGCTTTTCTCCCTCAATTATTAATGTTTTTGAAATCTTTCCACATAAGCACGTTTCTGTCTTCAACTTTCTTTTAAATGTTTATTTTTGAGAGAGAGAGAGAGAGTACGAGTTGGGGAGGGGGAGAGAGAGGAGGGTACAGAGGATACGAAGCTGTCTCCATGCTGCCTGCAGAGAGCCCAGAGTGGGGCTGGAACTCGCCAACTGTGAGGTCATAACCTGAGTGGAAGTTGGCCGCTTAACCGACTGAGCCACCCAGGTGCCCTTCTGGCTTCAACTTTTAATGGCTTCATGGTGTTCTCTTGTATCATCTGTCCTCATTTATATAACCAATCTTGATTTACAGATGCCTGGATTATTTAGAGTTGTGTTTCCTGTTACAACAGTGAATATCCTTAAACACACATTTTTAATACTTTTGCCTGTATTTAAAATTCCAGGAAGTGAATTTTGGGGTCAAAGGTTTATGCGGTTTCTTTTTTCTTTTTGAAAGAGGTAGTTAAAATTGAAAACCCGTATCTCTTCATCTTGTAGCTAATATTGAACATACTTACAGAACATTGATTTGAAATGATAGCAAATTGCAGATGGCTGCATTGTCCCAACTGCTCTTGCTCACATTTCATGCTCCAAGTGTTGGTTCGGTTAAATTCTCTCTCTCCCAAGTGGATTCATTTTTAATTTTGTTAGATAATGCTAAGTCGCCCTCCAAAAGTGGTTTTTACAAGTTTACACCAATAGAGGGCCATTTCCTTTTCATCTTCTCCCAACATTGATAGAGATGAAAACATTTGATACTCTGCTTGAAAGATAGTGGGATTATTTTAATTTGTATTTGATTGTGAGAGAGGGGGTAAGTACTCTTCATTTGTCTATTAATTGGCCTTCAGTTTTTCTTACATTTTTCCTCTAGATTGACTTTTTCTTATTAATTTATAACATTTTTTTATATAATAAGGGAAATTATTAGCCTTTTGTCATATGAGAAGTGATTTGTTTTTTTAAGTTTTTCTTTTTATTTAATAGTTATTTCTCCTCCTTTTTGGAATTTTAAAACTTTTATGTGCTCAAATATAAGTAATTTCCTGAGTGTTAAGTCTTGGAATGAAAAATATTTTCATGTGTTTCGATATGTTTATAATTTACTTTTTTGTTTGATGTCTTACATATATGTAATTTATTTAAGTTATGAGAATAACATTTCAACCTTGAAAAAAATGCTAGCCACATTATTAAATAATCCATTATTATTTTACTGCAGTGGTTCTGCCCCCCAGGGGACATTTAGCAATATCTAGAGACTTTTTGTTGTCACAGCAGTGGAGAGCTGCTACTGCATATAGTGAATGGAGGCCATGGATACTGCTAAACCTCCTACAGTGTGCAGGACAGTCCTATCAGCAGAGAAATAGCCAGCCCAAAATGTTACTAGAACTTGCCCTACTGATCTGAAATGTCACCCCATACTAAATTCTTATAGGTATTTAGATCTGTTTCTGGATCCTGTTTTCTTCCAGTGAGACTGCCCACTCCCAGATTGGTACTGAATAATTTAATTATTCTAATCTTATCCTGTGTTTTAATATAGGGCTTATTACTTTTAATATTCTCACTTGAAAAAAATTATTACTATTTTAGAATTTTCCTGGCTTGTATGGTATGTTTCAAAAGTTTATATGGAAAATAAAATCTCTGCACAGGTATTCATGTTAAAAATTTTTTTTTAAATAGGAAGTACAGGATGAAAACAAATTGTACAGATCTGAAATCGAGCAGCTTAAGCAACAGAACTACCAACAGGTAGGTACTGTTAGGTGGCTTGCCTTTCATTTATGTGGTGAAAAGTTACATAATTCAGACTGTCTATAAGTATTCTTATCATTATGCCTTTTTATTGAAAATAAAGTATGTTGGTTTATTTATCAAATTTCTTTAAAAAATTTTGCTATGTCATATCCAAAGTAATATATAATTTATAAAGCATACACAAATAATGTTACTATCTATATTCCAGCTCTGTTATATATGTGTGTGTGTATGTTTTCAGATCCTCCAGAATGCTTTTCTTAGCAAGTCCATTAAAATCCTATCATAGTTAAATGTAGGTGTATACCATTTTCCCTTTCCCTTCAGTAAAAATATGAGTTATTGGAGAGAAACTAGAAAATGTGTAATATTATCAGTAATAGTTTACCACTATTTAAAATACTTTTTCAAGGCGTAATTCTTCTTGGTAAAAATAAAATGGAAATAGGTTTTTTTTTTAAAGATGTTACCAATATATCCTTTCAATTATTTTCTTAATGTATATAAACTAGAAAGTATTATGAAGGGCAAAAGAATTTGTCCCTCTCAGCAAGGAGATTATAGTATAGTAGTTTAGTATGAAAGGTTATAATCTTCAAGGTATATAAATACTGTATGTTGTGTACTTTTGCACGTTACGTAAAATTAACTTTCTGTTACATGCAAGTTAACTTTTCTTAGTTTTTCTTTTAACTTCACTTATGTTATTTGGACTTTTGGAAGCTTAATATAGTCAATATGAATTTAATGTGTTAACTCAGTGCTTTGCACATGCTAGGAAGTTGATAAATACTTGTTAAGTGAAGAATTTAAGTATGTAGTGACAATGATTTGATTTAGTACTCAGTACATTTTTAAAATGTATACATATTTTTATTAAAATTACTTGGTGACAGGCATACAGAATATATAGTATTTTTACCTTTGTTGTCTTAATTTATATCTGAGAAGAGTTTAATTTTTTGTGGTCTTCTAGAAAGCTTTACTTTGAAATAATATTTAACTCTTTTAACAGGCCTCATCTTTTCCTCCACATGAAGAACTATTAAAAGTGTAAGTAATAATTTTGATTCACAGTTGGGGAAGTGGTAATTGTTTTTATGTGCTAAACAGTTCTCAGATAAGCAATTTAACTATAAATGGCACCTAATTTTTCTAATTCTATTTAAATTTCTTGCACCTGCAGGTCACTAGAGTTTAGCTGTGCCCTTGGCTGAACTGATGTACCTTTTTATGGTGTTTAGAGTTTAGTTGAGGGAGATTTTGAGGTTTTTAGGCATTCAGAAAACATCTGAATAAAGTTAAATTGTATTTTCAAGGCTTTACTTATTTACCTTACATTATCTCAGTTATCTTCTGATATCATTGTGGAATTGGATGATGCAAATTTAAGTTTCTGCTTCTGCATTTTATTTAAAAAATTTTTTTAAATGTTTATTTTTGAGGGGGGGGGGCGGGGGACAGAGGATCCGAAGTGGGCTTCATGCTGACAGCAGAGAGCCCAGTGTGGGGCTTGAACACAAACTGTGAGGTCATGATCTGAGCAGAAGTTGGACCCTTAACCGACTGAATCACCCAGGCGCCCCACTGCTTCTGCATTTAAAAAAAAAAAATTCATCATCTTTATGGTTGCTATCTTTTAAGGGGACTTTTTATGCTGAAGCACTTCTCTTCCATTGTTGGCTGGTATTTTTCTCTCAGAGGGTACATTTAAGGTTATTTTGGCTAACTTGGTATGTTTGAACATGCTAGATGTTGACCACATTAAGTGTTGTTCCATCTTGAATCATTTACAGGGTTGTTGGCTTACTGGTTTAGAATTATTTACTGGTGAATTAAGTCTGGAGTTTGACTATTTATAGCAAAGTCAGCAAACTTTTTCTGTAAATGGCGTGTAGTGAATATTTTAGTCTTTGTGGGCCACAGAGTTCTGCTTCGTATTTTTTTTTTTTTTTTTATTCTTTAAAAACGTAAAATCAGCTCTTGGCTAGAGGGCCAAAGAAGGTCTGTGGTTTGGGCCCAGAGCCCTAATTTGCCAACCCCTTGTATAGAGCCTTATTCTTAAGGAAGAGCTATTTGTAATTTGACTTTATATCCAAGCTGCTCTCAACTGTAACAGAATTGAATTGGGAATCTTTGCCATTGCTTTCTGCATTGCTGGGAATTAACTAATGCATTAGAACTAGAAAAACCTGAATCCTGATAATGTTATGAAAATGATGACACTTACCTTACATTAATATCACACTTTTGTTGTGGGTTAGCCATTTAAAGAAAGTCATAACTGATTTCATTACCTTTTGGAAAAAATATTTAAGGGAATGCTTGTACATCAGTTTTCACTCTTCTGAAAATAGCCATTTCTCTGCCATAGATAAAAATAGAAACAACTTTAACTGCAGCAGTTCATATATTCATAAACTATTTCTTCAGGGGATGATTTCTCTTTAGCACAAATATCAGCATGTCATATTGTAAAAGTCATTTTTGAAAATAAGAATGCATCAGGAATAGGTTTTCCATGGTGACAATTAATAGTTAAGTTTAAAAGAGTTTATCTGTTAATACATTCTGCAAAGCATTGTCTGCTTGCTGTTTTTATTTTGTAGTAGTAAATACCATGTTCACTGCCTAAAATGTTGCTATGTGTATTCATGTTTTGGTTTAGAATTTCAGAAAGAGAGCAAGAAATAACTGGTCTTCAGAATGAGTTAGATTCTTTGAAGGAGGCTGTTGAACACCAGAGGAAGAAAAACAATGTAAGCAAATCTTGTCAGAATAAAACTTTCCTTTTTATTATTTCACTGAAATACCATGATTCAGAATTTTTTTAATTTACTTTTAATGTAGATTTTTTCTTAATCTTTGTGCTGTTTTGTGTGTACCTTATTTGGGAGGATTATTAATCATTTTATTAGAGAACATATTTTAATAAATAAATGAAATGACTAATTTGTATATTTCTGATTATAATTTTAAGTATTGAAACTATATTACAGCTTCAGATTTTAATTTTTTTATTAAAATGCAATTGACTTTTGGTTGAACTTTTATTTGAAAAAATTCTTTCGTCTCAATATTTTAAAATCCATTGTATTTTTTTAAAATTTGACTAGGCTAGCCTTTTTGTAAACTGAAAGTAAGCCAGTATTGAAACTCAATATTTTCAGTAATTATGTCTTTCGGAGCCTTCTGGAACCTCCCTTTTTTTAACTGAGAGGTGGTTCAAATTTTGGTAACGAAGCATGTTAGAGGCCTCAGAACCTGAATACATTTACAGTATAGTGGAAGAGGATAGTGCCCTAAGAAATACAAATCTTAATACTTTTACTGAATAGACAGTGATTTAGGTGATTCTTAAAAAATTCTGACCAGAAGGTGATACCTGTAAGTAGAATCCAACCATTTCTTGCTAGAGAAGGAATTTTTGCACACAAAAGTATGCTTGCTAAGACTTGAGCAAGGTTAAAAATGTTCCTGAAATCTCTAAGGGGATATTGATGGGAAATTGATATGTGTTTTCCAATGGAAGTTTAATTTTTCAAAGTCTGCATTAATTTGTTAATTTAACATTAGTTGACATGTACTTGCACCCCAGAGTTTGTCAAAATTAGGTATGTGAATTGCCCTTTGTGTGTCTGTGTAACATTACTAACAGCATTGCTTGGCCACAAAACCAATATATTTGAATTTGCCAATATATTGTTAACATCTTAACTGTGTTTTATCGTCCGGATTCTGAGGCAGGGAGGACGTAGTAAAACCAGTGTAACGCAGCAGCATCGCTGCAGGCATGGAAGTGTGTGAGAAGTGCCCGGACACTGGAGGCCAGCAGATTGTGGCGTCAGTCCATTCCCGCTCAGCCACTTCACTGGCTGTGTGCACTTGGCCAAATTTCTGAAATGACCCCAGCTGTGGTTTCCCCATCTATAAAATGTTATGAGGATTAATGAGAATTTACATGAAGCACCAAGTTCAGTGTTGGGCACATAAGTAAGCATTCAGTAAATGGTGATTATTGGCTTTTTGTTTTTAATGTTTAGATTTCTCAATCTGAAGAAAGACTGAAATATAGCAGATTGTACGTACTTCTATTTGCTAATGAAATGCTGTTAAAATAGATCTTTCAGAGCTCAGTTTCCAATGACTTCTGTTTCTCTTCCAAGAGAATGTGGTTTTATAGCTTTCTAGCCTCCCCATTTTCAGCCTCGATCAGGTAGCTCATACACTCATGTCAGGTTGCTTTGTGGCATACACGTGTGCAAGTGCAGTGACTATGTTATTCTTAGGTAGACTCAACATGCGTTAATTTGATAAAACCTATTTAGAGGGGAAAGTTATGCCACAGTGGAAAGTCCGAGTGATAATGGGCCTCGTTTAAAAGCCACAATGTAAAGCTTTTTGCAATACTTGTGTATTTTCTGTCCTTAATCCCCTAATATTTGATGTACCTGAAATCATTTTTATCTTGGTTTGTGTGTTTACTCTTGAATGCTTTCTTCTTTGTCACACATGCATAGTAATTACTCTACAGCTGGCATATTTGGTGTGTATACTAAAACATGGGAAGTGGGCATCTTTATTTTCTCATTCAGACTTCTAAACATTGCTTTTTATTTTTTTGCTAATATACATATTTCCCATTGAAATAATTTTGCAGTAACCAGCATTTAAATGCAGTGCAAAATACTGATGAAGTAAAAAGCAAAAATCTTTCAATAATGGATAAACTGAAATCATTCTTTCTAAAAATGATTAGGACCTTCGGGAGAAAAACTGGGAAGCAATGGAAGCATTGGCATCAACTGAAAAAATGCTGCAGGACAAAGTGAACAAGACTTCCAAGGTTGTAATGCTAACTCCTAGAAACAATCCACCGAACAGAGAAAATCTGCAGCTTGTCTTAAAATCAGACTAAAGCATTTAATTTTACTGCAATTTAAATATAAAATCTCCTTATCATCCACATTATCATCTCTGTCATCTCTGCTTTTTTTCATCTACTCTTCAAAGCTTTAATTTTGGGCATGCGGTTTGTTGTGATTACCTGATTGTTTGAGCTTTGGTGATTACTGCTTTAAGCTGTAGAGTCTCAGGAGACCTATGCTACCCATGTAAGCCCTTGTCACTGTATGCCTCGGGGGATGGTTAAGAGCCTCGGAAAAAACCCTGACCCCCTCAAAATCTAACTGAATTAAACACATTTGAATACATAGATGTACATGAAATCTGCTGGGTTCTTTGGGGCACACCAAGAGGACTCACACAGGGTAGAAAATGATCAAAGTGTTAAGTACAGGGAAGCGATCAATTCTGGCTGGGTTGTTCCTTAGAGGAGATGAAATTAAAATTAAACTTAAGGTTTTGAAGTGGCTGGACAGTAATGAGGCATGTGTTATGTATAGTGTGGAATATTAATAGAAGGGATTATTCTCCTGACTGGAGTATGTAAAGTACTCCTGAAACATAAAGCTCCCTCTGTCTTCACAATGGTAAAGGATATTCTTCCTGAGTTTAAGTTGTTGGATGGTTTAGAAGATTCTAATGAAATGTAATGGAGAAGAGTTGTTTTTAATGATTGAGACAAATGTGCCAGTTTAGTCAGGCATTTTGAAAATTCCTACCAAGAATAAATGTGGAACAGGAGTATTGAATTTTGTACATGGGCTAATAAAGTTAATTATGTGATTCAGCTCATCATTCTGGAAGTATTTTGTGGACTGAGGGAATCTTTTATTTTTCCTGTAGTGTAATAGATTTGTATTTCTATACCTACTCACCTGGGCTTAATTTTCACTAAAACCTAAATTTGAGATAGCTGGCAGACACTGGGACTAGAGAAATCTAGGCCAGGGAAAAGAATGATCTAGGCCAGGTAGGACTTTTTTTTTTTTTTTTTTGAGCGTAGTTGTAGTCAGTTCCATTAGCAGTGGGGGCGGGGGGGGGGGGGTTGGTTTCTCTTTACTTTCTTTTTCACTGTTAACACCTGCCTTTTAGCTTCTATTTTGTTAATGAGACTGGGTTTCTGGGAAGTGCTAATTACTTATTATGCCATTCCTGCAAGAAATTATGGGCCACTGTCATAGGCATTCTTGTATATTTTTTACAAAAGAGAACTAGAATTTATCCATGTTTCATCTTGTGATTGGTGAGGAGTATAAAACTTTACTCTTGTTTCAAACTTATCACCAAGTGCATGATGTTTTCTTACATAGTGTTCTACAGAGAATAGAAATTGCAGTCTTCCTCTATTTTAATGGAATTTAGACTGTTTTTCAGGTAGCCTAGGTGTAAAGTGATGTTGATTGACTCAGAGCCACAAGTTAGGTTGGAGGAGAAAGAAGTATGTACAAGAATTCCTTTAGTGTTTTAGATGATACAAATAAGTAATAATCTTACCTAAAATGTAGGAGAGGATGGTATACTACTTTTTCAGGTTTATCTTTAAATTAGTAAGTATTCTTGAGGAGCTACTATCAATGATAAGTTCACATGAAAGATACTTCGTATATATTACATTTAGATAAAGATAGCAACTTTCAACATAAGGTCTTTTCTAGGCATTAAAGTAGAATGGAGATTGCTATCCACAACCAAACTACTGTATCAAATGAAAACTTTTTAGCAAAATTAGTACAAATCAAAAGTAACTTCTCATTTTTTTTGCCTCTTGTTATAAGTTTGACACTTGTTTCTTTTACTTAGATTCTTTTTACCTTGGAAAGCTTTCTAAAAAGTGCCTCTTTTCCTATTTTTCTTCGGTGATCATTCTACCACTTCTGTGGTCAGATGATAAAAATGACCTCTTAATTGTGAATTAATTCTGAATCAGCAGTTAATTTTCTTTGAATGAATGTATCTTATGCAGTTAGATGGGTGTATTTCTGAAAAATAGTGAACTTTATCGAATCATTGAAAATACTCCATTAAAACATCTAGTAAAGCCCTGCCACTAATCTTGAGTAAAGTTTTTTTTGTGTCTGCAGAGAATGTGATTAATCTCTAGTTTTTATTGTGTAATTTTAGATTTTCATGTTAGATTTTCTAAATTGGTACGTATGCCTCTTAAATCAGTACTGGATTTCAAAGGTCGCATTTAGATGATGTTGGAAAGATAGGGTTGAGATGTTGTTAGCTTGCTTGCCTTCTTGTCACCTCAGCTTCATAAATGTTTTTTCTTGGCTTGGTTTAGGTGTGCATTTTTATAGATGTCATTTTTTTAAAAATCTGGTAGAGGTAGTTTGATTATTAGAGTTTTATTTTGCTTGTGTTACCCTAATTTTGACAAACCATGGTTTTGAGTTAATAATTGGTACCCATTGTACTTGGTTTTAAAATCACCAAATTTAGACATGCATTTGTAATACCTTTAAATTTACAGCTGACAGAGTCCCTACAAGTGTCAGAATTAGTTTTCTTGATGCTTGGTATTAGTGAATTAATTGCCATGAGTTTTTCCTCTTTCCTCTTTTTCCCATATGTACCACCCATCAAATTTTGACAGCCTTTTTTTTCTTTGTTTAGCATAAGTAACTTCACTTGACCTTGAAGCTGGAAATGTGAGATTTGCCATTTTAATCCCATCATTATAGTCCATCAGTAGTGCATTTTTTTTGTAGAGAGATTTGCTAGACCATAAGCCTCAGTGTTGCTCAGATGCATATTTTTTGCAAATAGTTTAAATTTTAGCTATAGGAAGTGTTTTTTTTTTGTTTTGTTTTTTATAACATGTAGTTTAAAGTTTTAGCTATAGGAAGTGTATTTTTTGTTTTCTTATTTTTGTTTCTATTTTTTGAATTGAGGGGCAAATCACTTGATTTCTAATGGCAAGGGAATTATCAGATATTGCCTTGGCTTGATTAATATAAGACATGGTTATTTAGGATGCTTTAGAGATTTTGCAGATTTTTTCTTACAGAAGCATTTTAATATTTTAAAAAGAGAAATTTTAACTTTTACCAGTATTAAGATGAATTTTTAAAATACTGTGACTTTTTTCTCCCTTAGAACTTAAAAGACTTTTTTTTTTTTTAATTCTATAATCTTGTAAGTTTGATTTGGTTCATCTTCTGCTTTAGGAAAGACAACAACATGTGGAAGCTGTTGAATTAGAAGCTAAAGAAGTTCTCAAAAAATTATTTCCAAAGGTGTCTGTTCCTCCTAATTTGGTAAGATTGATTTTTATTTCTTTGCACATGTCATCTTTATCATTATTCAAGGAAGTTGTAATGAGCATTCTGCACTTGGTTCACAAGTACATCTATTCCTTAATCTTTTACATTTTTAACTTAGGGTGCTTTTGAGTAGGTAAGATAAATAACTTGGTTCAAAACTCATTTCTCTTTATACAACTGATACTTTTGTTGTATGCTACAAAATTTACGTAATAAATTATTTAGAGGATCATAAGCATATTTGGGAAAGAAAAATTTCTTAATGTTTACTAAATCAGTAATGTTTTTAATGGCTTTATTCAAAATAGAGCTTAATTTTAAATGATTGCTTCTTAGTTTTAGGAGCACTTTATTTTCTAATTAAATGTGTTTAATACTTTGAGGCTTTTTTTCTTTTCAAAACTCAACATCTGTTAACTTCTTTAAGCAAAAGGCTTGAAGGTAGTACAGAACAGCTTGCTTTACTTGAGGTTAAATGAGAAAAGTTGCTTTGATTCACAGAATTATTACAGTGAATATTTGAGGCAGAGAAAGTGAGTGTGCACGTAGTTTTGTAAAATGGTGTTGTAGGTCTTTTTTTAAAAATTTTAATGGAAAATTGTATACACACTCAAAAGTAGAATAGCATAATGAGCCTGATGTACCCCCTTCCATACATCAATACACAGTCTTGTTTTACCTCCTTTCCTGTACTTTCTAGATTATTTTGAAAGAAATCAAACATCAGAGCATTTCATCAATAGCTATTTTAGTATGTATTTCTAAAAGATAAGGATTCCTTTAAAAAAATTACATGAAAAAAATCTTTAATTTCATACATTTTGTCAATACATTTCTCCATTTGTTATATAAATTTTTTAATTTTAATGAAATAACCACTTACTTTAAATTTTTTTTTTTAATGTTTATTTATTGTTGAGAGAGAGAGACAGACCAAGCATGAGCTGAGGAGGGACAGAGAGAGAGGGAGACACAGAACCGAAGCAGGCTTCAGACTCTGAGCTGTCAGCACAGAGCCCACCGCAGGGCTTAAACTCACGAACCATGAGATCATGACCTGAGCTGAAGTCGGACACTAAACCAACTGAGCCACCCAGGCGCCCCACCACTTACTTTAGTTTGTTTTAATCAGGACCTTAAGTAAGGTCGATATGTAATTGGTTTAAGATGTCTCTTAGATTTTTTTTTTTTTTTTTTTAATTCGATGGATCCCCTCCTAAATGTCAGCAACACCCCTTCTCTCTCTCTCTTTTTTTAAACCTAATGGTTTCATATGAAGTTTCCTAGTTTGGATTTAGCTGACTCCACCCTTGTAGTGTCAGTGTGTTCTCTGTCCTTTGTATATCTCATAAATTGCTGGTCCATAGAGGCCTGATTAGATTCAGATTCAATACTTTGGACATAGGATGGAGTAGGGCAATATTTCATGGGCAGTGTTGTGCACTTCTGTCATGAGGTCTATAAATGTCTGCTTGTCTTTCTTTGGCCCATTGGAACTTATTTAGGCTGGCTATCCAATCCTTTTGACATAGCAGTGCTATGTCAACATTTTCTACCTCAAACTTGGAATCAACTGTTTCTCCAAGGAACTCTTGGCTCTTTCTGTGGGCACTAGGTGTGGTATAAATAAACTTAATGGCCTGTTCTATCTGTAGTTTGAGTTTAGCTCTTGTTCTCAGATTATATCTACATACAGTCTAAGTTGAACTTGTACGAGAAGCAACAATTCTTTTGTTTCCTTTGTAACTGTTGAGGATACATTCAGGTTTGATCAGTTGAGTAGATCTCTACCACTGTGGGTTTAACTGATGAGATAACTTGCACTGGATAGGCAAATGGACACATTGTCAGTTCTAGTGCTGGTCTTAACTTTGAACCTAGAAGAAGGGGTTGTTATTCATCTATTTTATATTTTTTCTTTTGTGGCCATAATGTGTTTTTAATTCTTTATTCCCACTTTAATTTTATTACTTAATGGAAATAACATTTGGGGGTTGATTTCTTTGACAGTATTTTTATAAGCCAAGAGAGTTAATGATTTATAATATCTATTATTTTTTATTTTTTTTATTTTTTTTATATATATGAAATTTATTGACAAATTGGTTTCCATACAACACCCAGTGCTCATCCCAAAAGGTGCCCTCCTCAATACCCATCACCCACCCTCCCCTCCCTCCCACCCCCCATCAACCCTCAGTTTGTTCTCAGTTTTTAACAGTCTCTTATGCTTTGGCTCTCTCCCACTCTAACCTCTTTTTTTTTTTTTCCTTCCCCTCCCCCATGGGTTCCTGTTAAGTTTCTCAGGATCCACATAAGAGTGAAACCATATGGTATCTGTGTTTCTCTGTATGGCTTATTTCACTTAGCATTACACTCTCCAGTTCCATCCACGTTGCTACAAAAGGCCATATTTCATTTTTTCTCATTGCCACATAGTATTCCATTGTGTATATATACCACAATTTCTTTCTCCATTCATCAGTTGATGGACATTTAGGCTCTTTCCATAATTTGGCTATTGTTGAGAGTGCTGCTATGAACATTGGGGTACAAGTGCCCCTATGCATCAGTACTCCTGTATCCCTTGGATGAATTCCTAGCAGTGCTATTGCTGGGTCATAGGGTAGGTCTATTTTTAATTTTCTGAGGAACCTCCACACTGCTTTCCAGAGCGGCTGCACCAATTTGCATTCCCACCAACAGTGCAAGAGGGTTCCCGTTTCTCCACATCCTCTCCAGCATCTATAGTCTCCTGATTTGTTCATTTTGGCCACTCTGACTGGCGTGAGGTGATACCTGAGTGTGGTTTTGATTTGTATTTCCCTGATAAGGAGCGACGCTGAACATCATTTCATGTGCCTGTTGGCCATCCGGATGTCTTCTTTAGAGAAGTGTCTATTCATGTTTTCTGCCCATTTCTTCACTGGGTTATTTGTTTTTCGGGTGTGGAGTTTGGTGAGCTCTTTATAGATTTTAGATACTAGCCCTTTGTCCGATATGTCATTTGCAAATATCTCTTCCCATTCCGTTGGTTGCCTTTTAGTTTTGTTGGTTGTTTCCTTTGCTGTGCAGAAGCTTTTTATCTTCATAAGGTCCCAGTAATTCACTTTTGCTTTTAATTCCCTTGCCTTTGGGGATGTGTCGAGTAAGAGATTGCTACGGCTGAGGTCAGAGAGGTCTTTTCCTGCTTTCTCCTCTAAGGTTCTGATGGTTTCCTGCCTCACATTTAGGTCCTTTATCCATTTTGAGTTTATTTTTGTAAATGGTGTGAGAAAGTGGTCTAGTTTCAACCTTCTGCATGTTGCTGTCCAGTTCTCCCAGCACCATTTGTTAAAGAGACTGTCTTTTTTCCATTGGATGTTCTTTCCTGCTTTGTCAAAGATGAGTTGGCCATACGTTTGTGGGTCTAGTTCTGGGGTTTCTATTCTATTCCATTGGTCTGTGTGTCTGTTTTTGTGCCAATACCATGCTGTCTTGATGATGACAGCTTTGTAGTAGAGGCTAAAGTCTGGGATTGTGATGCCTCCTGCTTTAGTCGTCTTCTTCAAAATTCCTTTGGCTATTCGGGGCCTTTTGTGGTTCCATATGAATTTTAGGATTGTTTGTTCTAATTTCGAGAAGAATGCTGGTGCAATTTTGATTGGGATTGCATTGAATGTGTAGATAGCTTTGGGTAGTATTGACATTTTGACAATATTTATTTTTCCAATCCATGAGCAGGGAATGTCTTTCCATTTCTTTAAATCTTCTTCAATTATCTTCATAAGCTTTCTATAGTTTTCAGCATACAGATCCTTTACATCTTTGGTTAGATTTATTCCTAGGTATTTTATGCTTCTTGGTGCAATTGTGAATGGGATCATTTTCTTTATTTGTCTTTCTGTTGCTTCATTGTTAGTGTATAAGAATGCAACTGATTTCTGTACATTGATTTTGTATCCTGCAACTTTGCTGAATTCATGTATCAGTTCTAGCAGACTTTTGGTGGAGTCTGTCGGATTTTCCATGTATAATATCATGTCATCTGCAAAAAGCGAAAGCTTGACTTCATCTTTGCCAATTTTGATGCCTTTGATTTCCTTTTGTTGTCTGATTGCTGATGCTAGCACTTCCAGCACTATGTTAAACAACAGCGGTGAGAGTGGGCATCCCTGTCGTGTTCCTGATCTCAGGGAGAAAGCTCTCAGTTTTTCCCCGTTGAGGATGATGTTAGCTGTGGGCTTTTCATAAATGGCTTTTATGATGTGTAAGTATGTTCCTTCTATCCCGACTTTCTCAAGGGTTTTTATTAAGAAAGGGTGCTGGATTTTGTCAAAGGCCTTTTCTGCATCGATTGACAGGATCATATGGTTCTTCTCTTTTTTTTTTTTTGTTAATGTGATGTATCACGTTGATTGATTTGCGAATGTTGAACCAGCCCTGCATCCCAGGAATGAATCCCACTTGATCATGGTGAATAATTCTTTTTATATGCTGTTGAATTCGATTTGCTAGTATCTTATTGAGAATTTTTGCATCCATATTCATCAGGGATATTGGCCTGTAGTTCTCTTTTTTTACTGGGTCTCTGTCTGGTTTAGGAATCAAAGTAATACTGGCTTCATAGAATGAGTCTGGAAGTTTTCCTTCCCTTTCTATTTCTTGGAATAGCTTGAGAAGGATAGGTATTATCTCTGCTTTAAATGTCTGGTAGAACTCCCCTGGGAAGCCATCTGGTCCTGGACTCTTATTTGTTGGGAGATTTTTGATAACCGATTCAATTTCTTCGCTGGTTATGGGTCTGTTCAAGCTTTCTATTTCCTCCTGATTGAGTTTTGGAAGAGTGTGGGTGTTCAGGAATTTGTCCATTTCTTCCAGGTTGTCCAATTTGTTGGCATATAATTTTTCATAGTATTCCCTGATAATTGTTTGTATCTCTGAGGGATTGGTTGTAATCATTCCATTTTCATTCATGATTTTATCTATTTGGGTCATCTCCCTTTTCTTTTTGAGAAGCCTGGCTAGAGGTTTGTCAATTTTGTTTATTTTTTCAAAAAACCAACTCTTGGTTTCGTTGATCTGCTCGACAGTTTTTTTAGATTCTATATTGTTTATTTCTGCTCTGATCTTTATTATTTCTCTTCTTCTGCTGGGTTTAGGCTGCCTTTGCTGTTCTGCTTCTATTTCCTTTAGGTGTGCTGTTAGATTTTGTATTTGGGATTTTTCTTGTTTCTTGAGATAGGCCTGGATTGCAATGTATTTTCCTCTCAGGACTGCCTTCGCTGCGTCCCAAAGCGTTTGGATTGTTGTATTTTCATTTTCGTTTGTTTCCATATATTTTTTGATTTCTTCTCTAATTGCCTGGTTGACCCACTCATTCGTTAGTAGGGTGTTCTTTAACCTCCACGCTTTTGGAGGTTTTCCAGACTTTTTCCTGTGGTTGATTTCAAGCTTCATAGCATTGTGGTCTGAAAGTATGCATGGTATAATTTCAATTCTTGTAAACTTATGAAGGGCTGTTTTGTGACCCAGTATATGATCTATCTTGGAGAATGTTCCATGTGCACTCGAGAAGAAAGTATATTCTGTTGCTTTGGGATGCAGAGTTCTAAATAGATCTGTCAAGTCCATCTGATCCAATGTCTCATTCAGGGCCCTTGTTTCTTTATTGACCGTGTGTCTAGATGATCTATCCATTTCTGTAAGTGGGGTGTTAAAGTCCCCAGCAATTACCACATTCTTATCAATAAGGTTGCTTCTGTTTATGAGTAATTGTTTTATATATTTGGGGGCTCCGGTATTCGGCGCATAGACATTTATAATTGTTAGCTCTTCCTGATGGATAGACCCTGTAACTATTATATAATGTCCTTCTTCATCTCTTGTTACAGCCTTTAATTTAAAGTCTAGTTTGTCTGATATAAGTATGGCTACTCCAGCTTTCTTTTGGCTTCCAGTAGCATGATAAATAGTTCTCCATCCCCTCACTCTGAATCTAAAGGTGTCCTCAGGTCTAAAATGAGTCTCTTGTAGACAGCAAATAGATGGGTCTTGTTTTTTTATCCATTCTGATACCCTATGTCTTTTGGTTGGCGCATTTAATCCATTTACATTCAGTGTTATTATAGAAAGATACGGGTTTAGAGTCATTGTGATGTCTGTATGTTTTATGCTTGTAGTGATGTCTCTGGTACTTTGTCTCACAGGGTCCCCCTTAGGATCTCTTGTAGGGCTGGTTTAGTGGTGACAAATTCCTTCAGTTTTTGTTTGTTTGGGAAGACCTTTATCTCTCCTTCTATTCTAAATGACAGACTTGCTGGATAAAGGATTCTCGGCTGCATATTTTTTCTGTCTAGCACACTGAAAATCTCGTGCCAATTCTTTCTGGCCTGCCAAGTTTCAAAAGAGAGATCAGTCACGAGTCTTATAGGTCTCCCTTTATATGTGAGGGCACGTTTACCCCTTGCTGCTTTCAGAATTTTCTCTTTATCCTTGTATTTTGCCAGTTTCACTATGATATGTCGTGCAGAAGATCGATTCAAGTTACGTCTGAAGGGAGTTCTCTGTGCCTCTTGGATTTCAATGCCTTTTTCCTTCCCCAGTTCGGGGAAGTTCTCAGCTATTATTTCTTCAAGTACCCCTTCAGCACCTTTCCCTCTCTCTTCCTCCTCTGGGATACCAATTATGCCTATATTATTTCTTTTTAGTGTATCACTTAGTTCTCTAATTTTCCCCTCATACTCCTGGATTTTTTTATCTCTCTTTTTCTCAGCTTCCTCTTTTTCCATAACTTTATCTTCTAGTTCACCTATTCTCTGCGTCTTCCATCCGAGCCATGGTGGTTTCCATTTTGTTTTGCATTTCATTTAAAGCGTTTTTCAGCTCCTCGTGACTGTTCCTTAGTCCCTTGATCTCTGTAGCAAGAGATTCTCTGCTGTCCTGTATACTGTTTTCAAGCCCAGCGATTAATTTTATGACTATTATTCTAAATTCACTTTCTGTTATATTATTTAAATCCTTTTTGATCAGCTCATTAGCTGTTGTTATTTCCTGGAGATTCTTCTGAGGGGAATTCTTCCGCTTGGTCATTTTGGATAGTCCCTGGTGTGGTGAGGACCTGCAGGGCACTTCCCCTGTGCTGTGGTGTATAACTGGAGTTGGTGGGCGGGGCCGCAGTCCGACCTGATGTCTGCCCCCAGCCCACCGCTGGGGCCACAGTCAGACTGGTGTGTGCCTTCTCTTCCCCTCTCCTAGGGGCGGGATTCACTGTGGGGTGGCCTGGCCCGTCTGGGCTACTTGCACACTGCCAGGCTTGTGATGCTGGGGATCTGGCGTATTAGCTGGGGTGGGTAGGCAAGGTGCACGGCGGCAGGGGGTGCAGGCTTAGCTTGCTTCTCCTTAGGTGATCCACTTCAGGAGGGGCCCTGTGGCAGCCGGAGGGAGTCAGATCCGCTGCCGGAGGTTTGGCTCCGCAGAAGCACAGAGTTGGGTGTTTGCTCGGAGCGAGCAAGTTCCCTGGCAGGAACCGGTTCCCTTTGGGATTTTGGCTGGGGGATGGGCAGGGGAGATGGCGCTGGCGAGCGCCTTTGTTCCCCACCAAACTGAGCTCTGTCGTCCGGGGGCTCCGCAGCTCTCCCTCCCTTTGTCCTCCAGCCTTCCCGCTTTCCGAGCAGAGCTGTTAACTTATGACCTCCCAGACGCTAAGTCGCGCTTGCTGTCGGAACACAGTCCGTCAGGCCCCTCCGCTTTTGCAAGCCAGACTCAGGGACTCTGCTTGGCCGGCGAGCCGCCCCTTTGCCCCGGCTCCCTCCCGCCAGTCCGTGGAGGACGCACCGCCTCACCGCCCTTCCTACCCTCTTCCGTGGGCCTCTCGTCTGCGCTTGGCTCCGGAGACTCCGTTCTGCTAATCCTCTGGCGGTTTTCTGGGTTATTTAGGCAGGTGTAGGTGGAATCTAAGTGATCAGCAGGACGCGCGGTGAGCCCAGCGTCCTCCTACGCCGCCATCTTCCTGTCGACCCCCCCCTATTTTTTTAATTTAAATTTTTTTAATGTTTATTTTTGAGAGGTAGAGAAAGAGACAGAGTGTGAGCAGGGAAGGGGCAGAGAGATAGAGAGAGACATAGAATCCGAAGCAGGCTCCAGGCTCTGAGTTGTCAGCACAGAGCCCGACGCGGGGCTTGATACCACAAACTGCGAGATGATGACCTAAGCCAAAGTCGGACACTTAACCGACTGAGCCACCCAGGCACCCCTTGTAATATCTATTCTTGAAAGGTTGTGTAAGATCACCAGCATTAAAAATCCTTTTTTATGTAACAGATTTATTCTTACCAACGGTATTACCCACCCTCAATAGCCAAATGTTTTTGACACTATAAATGTTTATAAATCGCCATTAGACTTGGATGATGATATTTGGCTTTTGTTCATCCACTTGTTAAAAGTTGAATATTTCTGCATGTAGTCTATATTTGAGGAATATATTAACTATACCTCTTAGAGTGTAGTGTTTTAGGTTTTTAAAGGTATGAAGGATAGGATAATTTATTTAACTTAAGATAATAAAGCAGCTTTAAATTTAATCTTAAGCCAATATAGTCAGGTATAAAAGGACTTGTATACCTGAAGTATAATCCTTTTACTGTTTTCTTTTGCTTTTGTGCTAAGCAAATCCTTATAGGAGAGATCTAAACTATATAACCTAGAGGAATGTTTACAAACATTAAGCAACTAAATTAGCTTTTCAGCTGACTTTTATTGAATCCTGGTATTTGAAGCTAAGTAAGATTTTAATAGTACATTTATTCTTGGATCAAATGTATAACGTGAGAGTGTTTTTCTTTTTTTTTTAATACTCTTGACTAATTTATACTGTGGGGTATTGTATTGTAGGGGTAATCTCAGCATCCGGTTTTATTGTTTTTTTAAATTCTTATTTGATAGAGTATAGAGAATCCTGATTCAGCACATAAGTAATGCTTGATATTAGAGTAGTTAATAGAAATTTCATGTGTGTTCTTTTTTCTTGGAGTAAATTAAACCAAGGACTTTAAATCAAATTTCCTCTTCTTCTTCTTTTTAGGTATTTGTTAACAAATACTCTTTACCAGAGTTTAAAATTTGGATAAGAAGCATTAAAAATGTAACACAATTTGTTCTAAAATTTAGAATAATTACTAAAACCAAAATATATGCCTGGGTTTGCATCCCATTTAACCTATTAGCACAAATAGAGTTTTTGTTATTTTTAAACAAGTAAATGTGTATTCTTATCACTTCTCATTATGATTTTAAAAACACTTCATAATACATATTTATTTTGAGGTATGTTCAGAATCTCTGGAGCATCTTCATGGAGTTTGAAATCCTCTGAATTGAGTATTTTCCGTTGAACTTTCAGTTTGAGAACTCGGAATACTTAGTTTTTGAGAACTGGTTTATCTGAAAAAAGTTTTGAAAATTCTTTCTCTGTTTTAAAGATTGAATCTGTTTGTCCTGGCACTATTTAAGTGGTAGAGGCTGGAATTAAGTGAGCCCAGATCTCTAAGTCCTGAATTCAGTTGCCGATAACCTTGGTCAAAGTAAATAAGATTTGATTTTGATGGTAGTACCTAGGTATATTTTTAGTGTTTATTTTCAGATCTGGGTTAGGTACAATTTACACAGCAGTTTATTTTTCTTCGAAATTTCCAGAGAGGTGGTTTCTTTCATTGTCCTCTAGTTTGGTTATTTAAAATTTTGTCCCTATTTCGTTTAAGTATTTTTGGAAATTGCTTATTTTGACTTTTCTTTTTTACAGAATTATCGTGAATGGCTGCATGGATTTGAAAAGAAGGCAAAAGAATGTGTGGCTGAAACTTCAAGTTCAGAGGAGGTTAAGGTTAGTTCAAGAAATGAAGTATCTCTGTTTTAACCGACATGGAAAAATGAAGTAAATCCGAATTTACCTTTATAAGCGTGGAACAATAAAGTATATATTATGAGTAGAATAATGACCTTTTGAGAAAGTGTAAGAAAGTGATTTCATTTTGTATAAATTTTGGTAGAAATGCCACAAGTCTTCATTGCATTTGGTACATATACAAAGCTAATGTTTGCTGTTTTTTTAACTCCGTATTGTAATCATTTCTAAAACTGTATATTTAACTATCTCTTACTCTGTTTTTAGTCTGTTTAAAAAGTAAAGATCAGTTGAGGTAGGTAGGTAGAAACTGATTGGTTGCTAAAGTATCCCCAAATACATCATTAAGAGTGTTCAGAATCTAGATGTGTCTTTATCTTTGCTAATGTTTGGAAGATATTTTGTATCTCAAGTGGCATGAATAAAATCCTCTTTTCCGTGTGTGTAGCATAGGTGTTGTGACTTGACTTCACTTGTGGGTCTGCTTTGATTTTACCATCCTGCTAAAGAGCGATAAGCCTATTTATTATAAAATTGTGTAATATATTTTATAATAATCAGACTCAGGGAGTTTTATTAGTGAAGACTGAGTGACCAAAAAGGTCATTGAACTTTATTTTTACTTAAGAAGGTTGAAATGTATTGTTTCACTATAAAGCAGTCAGAAATCATTTGTCAAAATATACCATTAAATACTGCAACAAATTTGAAGTACACAGTTTCCTGGTAAAACTAGAGAATTTTTCTTTATTTTATTCTCTGTAGGTTCTAGAGCACAAGTTGAAAGAAGCTGATGAAATGCACACATTGTTACAGCTCGAGTGTGAAAAATATAAATCCGTCCTTGCAGAAACAGTAGGAAATGATTTTTAGTCTACATTTTAGTTTTATTTTTAAATTATTAACTTATTCCTTAGAGTCTTAAATACTGATCTTGTCATTAGAACATGAATTTTTCAAAACAACCATTCTTTTGCCCATAGGAAGGAATTTTACAGAAGCTACAGAGAAGTGTGGAGCAAGAAGAAAACAAATGGAAAGTTAAGGTCGATGAATCACAGAAGACTATTAAACAGGTATTTACAAAAGAAAAGCATAGTGCAGTAGTTCTGAAGAATGTGGGCCCTGGATCAGTAGCATCAGTGTAATGTGGAAACTGGTTAGAAATGCTTTTTCTTGGCCCCACCTGAGGTTTTCTGAATATGGAACTGTGGGGACAGCAGTCTGTGTTTCAGACACCCCCACAATGGATTCTAATGCCCACCCAAGTTTGAGAATCACTTGTTTAGTGTACGACCAGACAGTAGTGATAGAGGATGTAAAGTGCTTTGAACATAAGGCAAAGAATTTGGGGTTCAAAATAAGCTTTACATTGGGTTCCTGGGTGGCTCAGTTGGTTAAGCGGCTGACTTTGGCTCAGGTCATGATCTCGCGGTCCGTGAGTTCAAGGCCTGCGTTGGGCTCTGTGCTGACAGCTCAGAGCCTGGAGCCTGTTTCAGATTCTGTGTCTCCCTCTCTCTGACCCTCCTCCGTTCATGCTCGCTCGCTCGCTCTCTCTCTCTGTCTCTGTCTCAAAAATGTTTAAAAAAAAAAATTAAAAAAAAAAAAAGCTTTACAGCATTGATATGTGATCCATGATACAGTATTCAAGAAAAACTTCTTCTTTTCATGTGATCTCAATGTTACTGTAATTTTTCTCCCATTTATTTGGCTGTGGAAAAGGGTGTCATCTCTGTGGTAGTCATCTTTGTATGGTGACAGATAGTAACTAGACTTTGGGGGCCATTTTGTAATGTATGAAAGTAATCGAATCACTATAATGTACACCTGAAACTAACAGGATATTGTATGTCAATTATACTTCAATAAAAATATGTAATAATCACTTGTTTTCCGGTGCCAACCTGTGCAAAATCTAGGGTTGCCAATGGTATTCTATGTTAATGCATTTGGGGATTAAATACAGCCAGTTATTAGTTGATTGTTTTAAAAAAATTCAGCACTTTTAGCTAGGCCTTAATATAATATCATGCAAATGGGGTGGGTTTTGACTACTGGTTAAATCAAATGTCATACTCTCATATTTAAGGTCTTTTAAAATTCAGTATGGTTTTAAATGAGATACATTTCAGAACCTCTGAAGTGTCTGCTTAAACTTCTACAAGGTTTACGTGGTCATATGATTGTTTCGCATTTCAGATGCAGTTGTCATTCACATCTTCAGAACAAGAGCTAGAGCGATTAAGAAGAGAAAGTAAAGATATTGAAAATGTATGTTATTTCATCACTTGTAACCTGTGGACTCATTTTTAGTATTAAGGGTTGTCTTAAGATCTATGTTTTAAGATTTCTGTTATCTAATGATGCAGTTGTTATGCTTTTAAGAATATCGTGGGTAGTGTTTGAGATGATAAAGTGTTATGTTTGTGTTATAACTTTTCATTATGGGGAAGCATCGTGAAAGGAGATCTTAAATATGTTAACTTTTCCTTCTTTGTTGCTTTGCCAGCTGAGAAGAGAGCGAGAACATTTGGAAATGGAACTAGAGAAGGCAGAACTTGAGCGATCTACCTATGTTACGGAAGTCAGAGAGGTACTTACAATAGAACTTTTTCTACCTTGCTTCTCAATTTAAATGAAGTTTATAACAGTATTTCCGTAGAAGTTGTTTGTGGCGGAGCTTCCGAGTAGCATACAAAACATGGGATATCATAAGGAGATCAATCTTAAACTCTAAACTTCATTGCAGCTGAAAGATCTGTTGACTGAATTGCAGAAAAAACTTGATGATTCATATTCTGAAGCAGTAAGACAGAATGAAGAGCTAAATTTGGTAAGAAGCTTGTTCTCCACTGGGTATCAAGTAGGCTCTGAAAACACTTGTGTTGACATGTGGAGAAGCCATCCAGACTTCTCCTTGCTAACCTCTTTAGCTTGGCATTTTTGTAAGTTTAAGATAATCTTCATATTCTGATGACTTCCTAAGATGATCTTTCTTTTCTTTACTCCTAAGATGACCCCTCCTTTCTTAGCTCCTAACAATAGCATGTTGGGCTTGCAACTCTTCTCCAGAAAAAATTTCTGTGTTTTATAAAACCTGTTTCTTGGACAGCATTATTTTCAGTGAATAAAGAAGTGAATCAGACAGCTAAATATTGGCTGAATTGTGAAGATTGTTTTCTCAGTTACCATGCTTAACTGGACCTCTTATTTTCGAACCTGGAAGGAGATTATTGAAGGTTGAAGATACGTCTTCTTCATTCAAGGACGATAATTCATTCCATATTTTAACTGGTCTTTCTATAGATTATAGATAACAAAAAGCTTGTGAAAAATCTTTATCATTATTATAACATTTAGAGCATAGTAATTCTAATCTATAGACTTAAAGATAACTAAGTTTAGCTAAATGCCTTATAAAACATAGAGTACCCTGTATTCCCACTCTTAAATTTTCTGGAAATTTACACTGATTATGACAAGCTTAGTTGTTAGATAAATAGGACTATCTTGTTGTATGTTTCAAACAATCATGTCTTTCTGTGACTTAAAAATTGTTATAGCACATGACTAGATTTAAAGTACTTGGATAAACTCTAGGAAGATTATAAGATTGTAAGTTCCTCTTAGCCCAAATTAATCCTGCACAGTTTGGAACTTTCTTATACTGCTGTGTATATCAAAGAAAACTTCTTAACTCACTCATTTGGCTGGTCTTCTGTGTTACGGCAGTGATTTGTGGGAATGAGTTTTCAAAGTAGGCCTCTTTGAAATGTACACATTTGAGCCTTCCCCTACCCTCCCCTTTAGTTTTGAAATAAAATTTTGGTTTTTACTTATCTTCATTTTACTTTAATTAAGTCATTTCCACTGCAGTGTGTGACTAGTTTTATACATATGCTATTATATTGCACATATGCTATTATATTGCACAGATTGGGACTGAGATTATGTCACAGCTACAAGCCATAAGCCCTACCCTACAATGTGTTGTTAAAAAATGTTTAACTACTATTGTTAGAGATCTTACTTTTTAAAAATTTTATTTTTAAGTTTATTTTTGAGAGAGAGAGAGAGTGAGCAGGGGAGGGGCAGAGAAAGAGGAAGACAGGATCTGAAGCAGGCCTTGCCCTGACAGCAGAAAGCCCAATGTGGGACTTGAACTCACGAACTGTGAGATCATGATGGGAACTGAAGTTGGAAGCTCAACCGACTGAGCCACCCAGGCACCCCAAGATTTTACTTTTAACTTTGGTCCTTGGTAGCTGACTCCAACGGTAGTATCGAGCCCATAGGATTATAGTTTAGTCTTCATTTGGCCTGATGTTCTCTTTGTAGTTTTTCCCTACTTCCATTAAGAGACCATTTTAAATGGTATTTGTTTCTTATTTTTGCCTTGAATCTTCATTTGAGTCTTCTTTTTGTTTGCTCAGGATAACTGTTGCCACATTTTAAGATAAAATAATTTTGTTTTCCTGTACATTGTGTGTTTGGAATAATCTCTCTGATGTACTAAATTAGAGTTAGGTAAAGGAGCAAAAACTGAAGCATTTGGGTATTTAAATAGAGTTCCCAAAATCAAATTTCCACATGAAAAGTCCCTCACTAATTTTCTCTCCAGTTTGAAGGTTAGGATCTTCTATTTCCCCTTTATGGGTCTTGAGGAACTGTTTGGAAATTTAGGCCAATGGGTGCGAGGCAAGGTCAGTTAACCTGCCTGATGACTTTAATAAGAAAGTTATTTTTTTGTCAGTATAATCCCTTTCCCTTATTCATATTTAATTGGAACATTTATCATGAGAAAAGGCATTATATACTGACACTAGAGTTTATGGAACTTTACAACTATTTTGACAAAGTGGTTGTTGAGACATTATCTTAAGATATCTCTTGTTGTATAATTAGGCCATTGTGGTCTTGCACTGATCTCTTCAGTGATGTTTTAAAGGATTATCAACTTCTAAATTTTTAAGTTTTCATTTTACTATATTTGTAATCTTCTGTTCAATGTCTTTTAAAATATTACACAGTTGACTCTTAACTGGAGAGGTCAAGAAAGCCTTAAAAAACTAATTAGTAAAATTTCTGACTACTTGCCTTTTAATTCGGAATAATTTAAATATGAACGAAGTATTTAATGAATAGTGATTAGTAACACTTTTTAAAGGCCCTTTACTGGAATGTGATGGTTTTGTTTTTACATTTGCAGTTTTCTATTCTAAACTCTAGTTTGTTTCTATAGCTTTTCTTATATTTAGCTTTACAGATGGGAACCTCCACCGCTTAGCTTTTCTATACATCTGGTGCAGCATATTGGCTAATCCACTGTGCATAATAACTGTTAGAGATCCCATTCTTTCTCATTCATTCTTCTAGAGGTCTCAGCACAATCAAAGAAGGATGCAGATTAAGTTAACTGTGGTGTTCCTTTATTTTTACAGTTAAAGACACAGTTAAATGAAACACTCACAAAGCTTAGAACTGAACAAAGTGAAAGACAGAAGGTAGCTGGCGACTTGCATAAGGTAAGATGCGGCTTGTCCTGAAGATGCCATATCATCATACTGTGTTGTGCTTTGAATCTTAAGCAAACACACTGCTAATTGTAGATTTTTTTTTTGCATATTAATGTGTTTATAAATTGAAGCTGTTTTACAGTCACATTTTTGGAACAAAAATTTTGGCTTGTTTTTCCATTCTTAATTGGCTTCATTATTTCAACACATATATATATATAAGTACTTGCTTTATAAAGTATAGATTAAGTTTTTTTTTTGTTTTTTTTTTTTTATAAATTTTTTTTTTTCAACGTTTATTTATTTTTGGGACAGAGAGAGACAGAGCATGAACGGGGGAGGGGCAGAGAGAGAGGGAGACACAGAATCGGAAACAGGCTCCAGGCTTTGAGCCATCAGCCCAGAGCCTGACGCGGGGCTCGAACCCATGGACCGCGAGATCGTGACCTGGCTGAAGTCGGACGCTTAACCGACTGCGCCACCCAGGCGCCCCTAGATTAAGTTTTAAATTTGAGTGAAGGTACTCTTAAAAATTTGGTTACATCCATTTATTGTTTTGTTGAGATTTGCTTATGTAGTTGCTTACAAAGTATGTTTCTTTAGATTTTTATAGATCTAAAAGATGTTTCAGAAATTTGTGCCTTTTGTTTCTTTGTAGAAGTACACTTTCTTTGTCTCATATAAATGGGTGTCTCATATAAATGGGCAGTTTTTAAGATTACATTTCTTTTTACATTAGGTTAACAAGTTATTTGTAATTGTTATTAGATATTTTTAGTAATGCAGCTTACATATGCTTATATCAGCTGCTTTAGAGTCTGTGTTTGTGGGAGTCATTAGCAAAACAAATATGTCACTTTTTTAAAAGTTGAGAGAAATATTTTTATTTGTTCTGTATGATATAGCTTATAATTGTTATCTAGAAGCCTAGGATATGTGCTTTTAATTTTTGACCTTGATCAAAATATACAACGTGCGCTTTTAGCCTAGCAGTTTGGTTTCTCAGATACTAAGGATATTAAACAGGTGCTCGAAGATAAGGATGTGCCGTGTTACTTACAACAGAAATACTGTGCAACATTTGATTGGAAATGCACATAAATATTTATTGATATAAAAAGTTAACAAAAATACTTTGTGAAACAAACAAATATAAAACAGCATGTATGTTAAAATCCCATTTATATGAAAGTTTCTGCCCATATTTTCTACTGTCGCAAGATGTATACAAGAGGGATCTGGACAAGAGAGTCTGGGCAAACCCACTGACTTTTTTAGGATTTGTGGGGCATATATGGTTTCTCTCACATACTCATTTTTGCTGGTATGCTTAACACAATGCTTTAAAAATGTAAAAACCACTCTTAGTTTGTGAGCTATACAAAAACAGGCTGTGTCCAGAATTGGCCGATGCCTTATCTAGACTAATAATAACCTAAATATCAACTGTGGTTATTTCTTCTTTAAATTTCTTTATACATTTTCTGTATCGTTTGAACTTTTCAAACAATAAGCAGTGAGCATGTGTTTTTATAATCTGGTCAGGGAGGAAGCTGTTTTCATTTTGGAGAGAAAAACAATAGATTGGCTGTACCTGTATTTTGACATGAGCTTTATTTAATCTTGTACAGAATATGTAAGAAAATCGCTCATTTTTTTTCTCATATGTTTATCAATTGTAGTATTTCGAGGCTACCATATTGTTTTCCTTACAGGCTCAACAGTCACTCGATCTTATCCAGTCAAAAATAGTAAAAGCTGCTGGAGACACTACTGTTATTGAGAATAGTGATGTTTCCCCAGACACGGTATGCGTTTTCTTTAACTGCACATCTCTAGGCTAATTACCTTGTAAATCACGTGAAGAATAAAAAGTGTGCAGGAACCATCTCTGACTTAAAAAATGTCTTTGTAACGTATGTCCATCAGTTACGTTGAATTCTTACTGAAAGCCATCTTTTCTATGATATATTTTATCTCTGAAGTGCAGTGTTTTTATTAAGTATGTTTTCACTTTAGCTTAATAAGGTGTTGTATTCATTTTAATGTTTGTGTTGCAAGTATTATGGTATACTGCTTAAGAGTGTGGACTTTGGTAGACTGCCGCCTGGGCTTGAATACTGACCCTGCTGCTTAGTAGCTTTGGACAACTTTCCTTAGCCTCTCTGTGCTTTAGTTGCCCCACCTGTGAAAGGCAGTGATAATAGTACCAATCTTGTAGGATTGTTGAAGGGAATAAATGAGTTCCTATACAAAACACTTAGAATAGTCTGTAACATTTACAGTAGTGCCTAGCTCAGTATATGTGAACTTAACTTTTACTGTTATGAATGTGCTTTCCTTTGGTGTCTGGCGAATTTTTTTCTGAAAAGAGAAATGGATTTATAACTGATATTCAGGGTCTAGATTGTTGCCTTTGTTGGCCTAGTAACATTTGTAACCTAGCTTTCTTTGGTGCAACCTTATTTGCACCCCTAGGTAGCAAACAATATTTCTTTTTTAATGTTTGTTTATTTTTAAGAGAGAGAGAGAGAGAGACAGAGCGTGAGTGGGGGAGGGACAGAACATAAAAGAGAGAGAGAGGAAGACACAGATTCTGAAGCAGACTCCAGGCTCTGAGCTGTCAGCACAGAGCCCAACGTAGGGCTCAATCTCATAAACCGTGAGATCATGACCTGAGCCCGTCGGATACTTAACTGACTGAGCCACCCAAGTCCCTTGCACACACTATATTTCTTTATGTGGCTTTTGTTATTATTTATTCTCATGTGATTTTCAGTATTTTTCATGTTTGTATTTAAAACAACAATAAAATATTTTCTATTTTGGTTGCAAATGCCTTTTCCTTATTCTGGAGTTTCTCATCACTTTCCCCTTCTCTTTAGGAGTCTTCTGAGAAGGAGACGATGTCTGTAAGTCTAAATCAGACTGTAACACAGTTACAGCAGCTGCTTGAGGCAGTAAACCAACAGCTCACAAAGGAGAAAGAACACTACTAGGCATTAGGTAAGGATAACTGAAGTGTCATTGTCTGTGGGTTATTGACACTGTGTATGTGAATGTGTCTGTAGTGTATGCTTGCCGTGAGTACAGAAGCTCTTGTTGCCCTAATGGAAATATTCCCCCTTTCTCACTCTCTGTACCTCCAGATGATAGCTTTAGGTTTCTTGGAGCTTTATTACCATCTCTTACATATTTTGGTCTTGTGGCTTGGAGGGGGAAAATCCTTTTATTTTTGCCACCTTTGACCTTCTTATAAAACAGACTCTCTTGTAACTTGTTTACCTAGGTTTTGTTCATTGCATAATGTGTGCACCTGTTTCTTTAGTTTATCCTCATCTTCGTTCTGGTACAGGATCTATGTGATTTTTTTTAATGACTTGGTAAAATAAAGTGACTAATGTTTTTACTGAGGTAAGATGCTGAATTGAAAATCAGATTATCACAATTTCTTTAAACTGGAAACTGAGTTTTACTTATGTGTGCTTATAGGGTAAAGAAATTCCCCTTTTTTTAATATTTATTCATTTTTTGAGAGTGAGTGAGTGAGTGGAGGAGGGGCAGAGAGAGGGAGACACAGAATCCAAAGCAGGCTCCAGGCTCTGAGCCATCCTCATAGAGCCCGATGCAGGGCTCAAACCCACAAACTGTGAGATCATGACCTGGGCTGAAGTTGGAATTTTAACTGACTGAGCCACCCAGGCGCCCCAAGAAATCCCAGTTTTTAACTCCTGAAGTGAGAGTCTGAATTGAAGATAGATAAACCTATCATTAACCTAACCATGTTATGAAATTTTATTGCTCTCAGGATAGGTTAGGTGTCCTGGAAAAGTTGAGCGGGTCACCATTTTGATTACAGGGGTAGCAGTCTATCTATCTCATTTTTATAGAACGATTGTCTTCTGACCTGTCTTGGCATAAAATCTCCTTTAAAATGCTATTTCAGGTCAGTTACCTCTAAAAGACTTTGTAGATAAACCCAGCTCATTATTTTAACCTGCCAGCAAAAATAATTACTCCTTAATCTTTTATCCTTGGTAAGCTGATCTCTCCATAGCATATAAACTTCTGCCACATTACCTCCCTTCTCCAAATTGGAAAATAACCTGCTTCCTGTTTCATTGGGAAACTCTTTCTCTCATGTTTTCAGCCTTACTCTGTTTACTGCACATGTTCCTTCTGCAGTCTTAAAAACCTGTTCTGATGTCTTATTTTAACCTCGTACTTCCTTCAGGATACCACCTTAATTTTGTTTGTTTGTTTAACAGATATTCTTAAACTATTCTCACAGTATGCACTTCTCTACTTGCTGTTAACAGCTTCCTCTAGTCTAGAATACCATTCCAGTGAAAACTTTTTTGCTGGGGTCATTAGTGATTTCCTAATTGCTAGATCTGATACAGGACTTTCTTTTAATACTGAAAGTATAAGAAAGTATAATAGTTTTCAGTATAAAGAACTGAAAATAGTTATGAAATATGCTAAATATGCTGGAGTCAGTCCATAGGCCTTTGTGTGATAGGGAAAGGGCTTCATTTTTGAGAGCCTAAAAAATTCCAAGAATACTTACTATCCTTGTCTTTCAACCTTGTCAGTGGCATCTCTCCGTCATCTCAGAGGTGTTCTTTAATATTTCTTTTTCTTCCCAAACACATGGTTTGCTCATATTAAGTCTTGTGAACCTGTTTCTACATTGGTCTTCATCATATTAAGTTTGAGACTAAATACTGATTAATGGTAGTATAACACTTTGATTTTTCAGATTTGTTTTCTCTGAGGTATGAAATTGTAGTAACTTTTAAAATATATCCTGGCAGTACAACTAAAACTGACTATTGTTTGGCAGGTAGCTCCCCTGAGTGCTAACTCTTATCAGCTAATGAACAGAAGTCCAGGTTTGACAAGTGAAAGGGTGGTTGAGCATCAGCAGTGCGTTGTGAAGGATAGGATGGATTGTATGAAGATCACCGTCCACCAGACACTTGAGAACTCTGTCGTCTATAGGTTCTACCCGGCATTGACAGTGATAACACTTCCCTACACAACCATTGGTTCCCACAGCTCTTCTTTGTGCCCTTTAAATGTTTATGTTACCAGGGGTGCCTGGGTCGCTCAGTCGGTTGAGCGTCCGACTTCAGGTTATGATCTCACGGTTCGTGAGTTCAAGCCCCTCCCTGTCAGGCTCTGTGCTGACAGCTCAGAGCCTGGAGCCTGCTTCAGATTCTGTCTCCCTTTCTCTGATCCTCCCCCACTCACATTCTGTCTCTCTCTCCCTCAAAATAAATGAACATTAAAAAAAATTTTTTTAAATGCTTATGTTACCCTCAGTGTTTTAACTTTAGTCATCATTTTTGCTCAGTGTTTTCTCCCTCTCGTTGAACTCTCTTAAAACTAGTACTTATGATGAGAAAAAAATCCAAACTACTACCTGATGATTAAATTGGAAGTTTAATTTGCTTAATCATCAAAATGTAGATAATAGATTAATATCTGATGTCAGGAAAATTACTTCTTTTTAGTATGTACCACAAGTACATATGAATTGTTCAGAATAATGCTGTACAGTTTTGATAAGGCAAAGACAGTGTTTGAAAGACAAAAATGAGAGAGGTGATGATATCTAGTAATTTAGTTTTCTAAATCCTAATATATGTTACTTAGCATGTAGGGGTAGGTATATTGATCTTACATACTTAATTTGTAAACCCTTAAGCCTTCTCTTCTCTTTTGGAAGTCTTCCTATCCATCTCCTATCCCTCCTCCCTCTCTCCCTCCCCAAAAGAGAAGATTATCATTCCTTCCCTTTTTCATGAGTTGAGGTCATTTTTTTCAGCTTTGAACTGGCAACACTAGTACTTTATAGTATACCTTTTTTTTTGTTACTTTTCAGATATCTATTTTTCTTTATGTTTCATATTTGCCTAGCTTCTCAGTATTCAAAGTGTGTATCTGACCATCTCGGAAGATTTTATTACTCCAGAGTCTTAGTCTGGGCTGCTATAACAAAAATCCCATAGACTGGGTGGCTTAAACAACATTTGTATTTGATGGTTCTGGGGGCTGCAGAGTCCAAGATCAAGGCTGCAGCAGATTCTGTGCCTGGTGAGACCTTCCTGGTTTAAAGACGGTCAACTTCCCACAGTGTCCTTGCATGGCAGAAGGGGCAAGAGAGCTTTCTTTGATCTCTTTTAGAAGGACACTAATCCCATTCATGATGGTGGAGTCTTCCAAAGGCCTCACTTCCAAATGCCATTGCATTGGGAGTTAGACTCTCAACATATAAATTTTGGGAGACACAAACATTCAGAACGTAACATTCAGGTCCTGTTACCTTGGAACCAGCGTATGGAATCCTGGGGAGGTAGGACGATAATTTTAAAAGCAGTCACTTTATGAGTGTGCTCCTAAGCATGAGCAGGCTTCTGACATGTGGTCATTCATTTAAT
The DNA here is from genome assembly GCF_007474595.2 of Lynx canadensis. Taxonomy (NCBI): domain Eukaryota; kingdom Metazoa; phylum Chordata; class Mammalia; order Carnivora; family Felidae; genus Lynx; species Lynx canadensis. The sequence goes on from NC_044308.2 coordinate 102,860,963, forward strand.
CTTGACAACAACCTAGGACGGTAGATAGGTGGTATTATTATTATCATTATCATTATTGATTATTACCATTTTACAATGGACCCAAAGAGGTTCCTGTAATTTGCCCAAGGTCATGCAGCTGGTAACTGGGTGAGCTGGGATTTGAGTCGAGGTGATCTCTGCCCAGCACCTATGCTCTTAATCAGTACTTTTCTTCTCCTTTAATCCATGCATTCTGTGCTCTGACCCCTTTTGTTGCTGCTTTCTTTTCTCTTCATCTGGCTAATCCTTAGTTGCCAGCCTCTTCTTGCTCGTGTAGTCAATTCTGACTTTTTCCTAAAGTTGGTATTTGGTTTGTCGGTAGTGAATTGGAGAGGCTCTCGATGTTATCCAGAAAAAATTGAGGGGAAGTTTTGTGTATGTGTTTTGCATGTATGTTCATTCCCTACTCTTGTGTGACAAATAGATTTTTTTTTTATGATGTAGTTGTCTCTTGTTTCTGAAAGAAAGATGTTCTTTTATAGCAGTATTGAAGCATAAAGACTAGTGTTCCAGATAAAAGCTGGCATTTATTTCTACGTGTTACACTGGCTATCACAGTGCTCAGGTTTTCATTTTCTGTGATATGTTTGCGTAGCACTTAATAGTATCCTGTACCAGTGGGCTAGGTAGACTTTCTGATCCCCTACTAATCTTGTTTTCAATTAGAGAACATGATAACCAGTGAGAACTTTGCTTTTTAACTTTCTAATTCTTTTCCCCTCAACTTTTTATTTTGAAAAAGTTCACACATAAAGAAAAGCTGAGGGGCGCTTGGGTGACTCAGTCAGTTAAGCGTCTGGCTCTTGATTTCGGCTCAGGTCATGATCTTACACTTCGTGAGTTTGAGCCCCACATTGGGGCTCTGTGCTGACAGCGTGGAGCCTGCTTGGTATTCTCTCTCTCCCTCTCTCTCTGCTTGTCCCCTGCTCACGCTCGCTGTCTCAATATAAATAAACTTAAAAAGAAAAGCTGAAAGAATGGTGCAACACTCATACATCCTTCACCTGCTTGATCTCTTTATGTGTATACATGTATTTTGTTGATGTCAAACCATTTGAAAGTAACTTACAGATACCATGACATTTTATCCCAAAGCACTTCAATATGTATCTCTGAAGAACATAGTCATTCTCTTATAAATCCACAGTAGTATCATTATCACATCCAAAAAAACAAAAAAAAAAACCAAGAAACAAAAAAAATCCCTCAAAAAAGCAGTAGTTCTATAAAATCATCCAGTATTAAAACCATATATTCAAATTTTTTCAATTTTACCACAGATACCTTTTTAGCTGTTTTTCGCAAACCAGTCACAATTGTATGTGTTGTGTTTGGATAAGTCTTTTTAGTCTCTATAATGGCTTTTAAAGTTTCACTTCTTATAGTCATTTTATCTGACTTGGAAAGCTTCACATGACCTCAGAAAATCTCAGCCTGAAACTTTGTTCATTCATGGGGGAGAGTTGTAAATTCCAGTGCGCCTCACCTTATTAGCTTTATATTTTCTTGAGTAAAACTAATAAAAATGGATTCCCGGTGTTGTTCTTTTAAAAGTTTCCTAATAGTACTTTCTTTCTTTCTTTTTTTAAAATATACTTTATTGTCAAATTGGCTTCCATACACTACCCAATGCTCATCCCAACAGTGCCCTCCTCAATGCCCATCACCCACTCCCCCTACCCCCCGCCCCGTCAACCTTCAGTTTGTTCTCTGTATTTAAGAGTCTCTTATGGTTTGCCTCCCTCCCTCTCTCCCTGTTTGTAACTTTGTTTTTGCCCTTCCCCTCCCCCATGGTCTTCTGTTAAGTTTCTCAAGATCCACACATGAGTGAAAGCATACCGTATCTGTTCCTAATAGTACTTGCAAATCCCTACATTATTCTCAGTTTGGTCTGAGGTTTTCACTCATATATTTTTAAATCCACCTCATAAGCTTCTGAATTCTGAGATTTTTTTCTTGTTTTCGATTACCATTAGTATAGTTGCTTTGATCCTGGTCAAAAGAGCAGGCTAGATCAAATAGAGTATATATTTTTGATGTTTGACAAATGTCTTCTGATTGCCTTTTGTTTCTTGTCTTAAAATGAATTTCTTCTTTCTGATCTTTTACAGAGTGAAGCAACTGGGAAGCTGTTCATTCAAGGATAACAGAAGGCATTGTATTATATTTTGCCAAATTAAAGCCTTATTTATGTTTTCACCCTTTCTACTTTGTCAGAAACACTGAACAGAGTTTTGTCTTTTCTAATCCTTGTTAGACTACTGATTTAAAGAGAGAAAAAAAAAAGCCAACTCTGTAGACACCTTCAGAGTTTAGTTTTATAATAAAAACTGTTTGAATAATTAGACCTTTACATTCCTGAAGATAAAATAAACATGTAATCTTTTATCTTATTTTGCTCAATAAAATTGTTCAGAAGATCAAAAGTGGTAAAGACAATATAAAATTTAACATTTTAATACTGATGTTGTACACTGTTTTACTTAACATTTTGGGGAGTAACTGCCTCTGACTTCAAGAAAACACTTTTTTGTTGCTAATGTAATCCGTTTTTTGTAATGGCGTCAGCAAATAAAGGGATGCTTATTATTCAGACTTGCTCCAATTTTCATTGCGCTGTAACAGATCTCATTAGTCCTACAGATTGGCGTGATTTAGAATACAGTTATTAACTGCAGCTTTTGGACAGGAAAGATAGGTGTTACTGTTCATACACCTTCTCTGAGGGGAGTTCTGGGTCTTCTCTGTGGCTGTGTGCAGTGTAAACTGTGTCCGGCAGTGCATGGGAAGGAGGAGGCACAAGAATACAGCTCTCAAACTCACCACTGCAGCTTCAGGTGGGAGAGCTCTCCTTTTACACTTCCTGTTACTTTCTTAACTAAGTTTTAGTTTCCGTCTTGTCAGGCACATGTTACGTAGTTTGCATGTATTATTTTTTGTTGAAGAGAGTTTTAATTCATTAAATAATTTTATGAAAGCACTGGACCCTACAGATGCTAAATAACCACTGAAAGATCTCTTGTGCCATTGAGGGTTTTTTTGTTTTGGTTTTTTGATTTTGGGTTTTTTTTCTTTTTTTCTTTTTTTCTTTTTTTCTTTTTTTCTTTTTTCCTCCCTCCCTCCCTCCCTCCCTTCCTTCCTTTCTGCCATCGAGTATTAAAGTGCCTGTTAGGCCATACTATGGCCTCCTTGCTTTTTCAGTAATGCTTCTACCTAAAACTCTCTTCTCTTGGATATGTCTTGGCTTCTTCATCTTGAAATCTGTTTGAATGTCACCTTTTTCATCAGGTCTTTCTTGACCTTCCAGTATCCCCCTTGCCTCCCTATCCACCTACCTACTTTTGTCTATGATGTTTATAAACTCCAATGTATACTTGGTCACACCTCTTCCTTCCACCAGAAAGTAGCTCCATGAGGACAGGAATCTTCTCTTCTGTTCTTTGCTTTTTCCCCAGTCCTGGGAAAGTGCCTGGCACTTATTTGTGCTCAGGTAATGAAATGAATGAATGGATGAAATTCGTTTTTATAGTTTGAGGCTTATCTAAAGTGGTGCCTTCTAACCTTTTCACATCACACCATGCACACCAAGTAGTATTTCTAAATTATGTAGAAATAAACTGGAGAGGTTGCTCATGGCCAGTGATGACTGGCCTGAGGACTTGGACCTAGCTGCTTTCAGCAAACGCCTGGAAAATTGATCTGAAGGCCAGATACCATATCATCATCATCACCATCATCTCTCTCTCAATCTTTTTCCTCTGCCGTTGTCTATAAGGATAGCTATGTCCCTGCCATCTGAAAAAAGCAAACAAATCCCGCCTTTCTTACAACCTCTTGCTCCTCTCCTTTCAGAGCTTAGTTTCTCCAAAGGAATTTGTAATTGTACTATTTTTCAACCTCCTCGTATATTTGAATGTTTGAAAAAATAATTGCAAGAGACTAAGGATTCAGTCCAATCTCATTAATTTGTGTCCCCTCCTTCAGGATCCTAAGCAAGTATGCATTCATTTTTTTGCATCTGAAATGGCAGGAAGTTCACAACATTGCCTGTTTATGATTTGGGACAGTTTTATAATTGTCTCTTCTGTCCTCCACTGTCCGCCTTTCCCCAGTGTGTTATAAGCAGATTGCCCAGAGAAGAAAGGAGCATCGAGAGAGAGTCCTATGTCCTCCGTCTCTAGTGACTCCCTTTGCCACTGTTGCAGCCAACTGAGGCCGGAAGCCCTAAGAAATTTCCTCAGGTTGAAGAGAGCCTACAGGAAGGGGAGAATGACCACTGCACAATGTGAACAAAATCATGCATGGTAAAAGATCCATTTGAAGAGCGAGATAAACTCATGGATTTTAGTGTAACAGTACAAAAAGCTCACTCATTGGGTTTCAGACTCCACTTTGCAATTAATCTTTAAGAAGTTACAACATGTAGAGTTGTGCTATTGTGTCAGAGAATATCCACGCTGTCTGAATGACTGCTCCTGTTTTCCAGTGAGGCCAGATTTCCTTTGTATGCTCCAACCCAGACAGCATACCACAGCAGACTGCATGCAGAAGCAGGTGTCTTTTATTAAGCCGGATAGTAAGGAAATTTGCAAACATGTAATGCCAGTTTTCTCACCATTGTTTTGGTTGGTTGGTTTTGGAAAATGAAGTTACATTTCACAAAAGCATGTTCATTATGTTATTTTAAAATAGGAAATAAACATCTACATTTTTCTTGGTTTCAATTTCTAATACGTTGAATATTCTAGAAATACCAAAACCAAACGCTTTTGAAAGTGTAAAGGAATTCTGAGACCAAACATCTTAGAGCTACTGGTCTTTAGCGTGTTGTTTTGTCCAGCACTTTTTAATTGTACTGAGCAATTCTGTCAGCACTTTTGTGGTTGTAGTTTGTTTTATACTTAATCCATTTATTAATTTAAAATGATAAAAACGTTTTCAATCTTTGGCTTATTTTCTGCTCTGCCAACTTCTTGTTTTTAAAATTTATTTTCAATTTTCTTGTCATTTTATTTTTTATTTTTTTATTTTTTTTAAATGTTTATTTATTTTTGAGACAGAGACAGAGCATGAACGGGGGAGGAGCAGAGAGAGAGAGAGGGAGACACAGAATCTGAAGCAGGCTCCTGGCTCTGAACTGTCAGCACAGAGCCCAACGCGGGGCTCGAACTCACAGACCATGAGATCGTGACCTGGGCCGAAGTCGGACGCTTAACCGACTGAGCCACTCAGGCGCCCCTCTTCTTGTCATTTTAGATTGTAAGTTCTCTGTTACTACTTTATACCCCACAGATTTTGATATGTAGGGATTTTTTTGTCTTTCAGTTCTTAATTTTATTTATTTTTTTACATTTTATTTATTTTTGAGAGAGAGCACACGTGGGGGAGGGGCAGACAGAGAGAGAGAGAGAGAGAGAGAGAGAGAGGAGAGGGAGAGGGAGACACAGAATCTGAAGCAGACTTCAGGCTCTGAGCTGTCAGCACAGAGCCCAACATGGGGCTCAAACTCACAAACTGTGAGATCATGACCTGAGCCGAAGTCGGACGCTTAACCGACTGAGCCACACAGGGGCCCCCAGTTCTTAATTTTTAAAAAATCGTAAGTATTTCAGACATACAGAAAATCATGGAAAAAACCTGTGGAGAAAATCATGGAAAAAACAATGGAGAAAAACCTGTGTATCCCCTCAGTATAAAATATTAACATTCTCTTCTATTTGCATTTAAAAAAAAATAAGGTACAGTTTAAATATCTTGTATACCCCTCCCTGGTCCCATTTCCCTCCCTCTCCAGAGGTAGCCAAAGGTGATGTTTATCATTTAATTGCACATTGTTATACAATTAACACCCATGTATCCAGAAACAATATGTTTTGCACATTTTTAAATTTTATATAAATTATTCTATTTGCTTTACTTGTTCAATATTAGCTTTAAAATTTATACATGGAGCTTTTCTTCATTTTTATAGATATCCCACAATTTATTTGTGTATTCCTCTAAGGGACATCTAAAATATCACTACATTAAGAAAATTTTATCTAACTTCGATTTCCTTTATGCCAAGAGATATTTTTTTTTTTTAGTGTTTTTCACATCCTAGATTTTTAAAGTATTGTGTCTTAGTATTATATTTGAGTCTGTGAACATAACCTGTATGACACCAATTTCCTGAATTTGTGAAGACTTTAGAAGAAAGAAAAACTGTAAGCCAAAAAATAAAATTATTTAGTTTTGGTTTAGAGTAAAAGAGGTTATCAGCAAGAATGTTAAGCTTTGGCAGGAAATGATTTCATTATGTGAAGTCATTTGAAATCTCAAATTACCAGGCTCATTCTTATCCTCTTCAGTTAGAAAATAAGAATTGGGTAGTAGTTATTTTCTGGTGATCCCAGGAACACAGGAAACAGTCAAAGAGGTGGGGGAAGGTCTTATTTACATTTACATTTATGCGTTCTCTTGCTATGAAGAATCCAGAAGTTATGACTTTTTTAGTTCAGAGCAGGTTCTTCCTGAACTATTCCAGAGTTCTTGGGATTTCATTCAATGCCAAAATATAAAGTTTCTGTTTTTCTACTCAATGTACTATTCATTTCAAAATCAATAAAATACGGTATTCTAATCCATAGACCATAGTTGTGGGAAATGGAAATTCACTTACGTTGATGAATTGTGTTGACTTGTGCAGGCTTTTCGGCCCTGGGCATCTAGTTTTTCTTGTTCGCTGTGCAAGTAGTAAAAAGATGTGGCTATAGTAAATTCTAACCCAAATACAATAATGCGTTTTCTTCAGTTGCTTTGTTGCCAATGGCCAATATTTGTAAATATTCCAAGCAACTGAAAAGAATGGATATTTTCTTTAAGTTATTTTTATTATTATTATTTGTATTTTTAGAGAGAGAGTGCAGGGGAGAGGGGCAGAGGCAGAGAGAGAATCCCAAGTAGGCTCCACACTCAGTGCAGAGCCCGACACGGGCCTCCCTCCCATAACCCTGGTATCATGTGAGCCAAAATCAATAGTAGGATGCTCAACTGACAGAGCCACCCAGGCGCCCCAACAATGGATATTTTCTATTTGTTACATTCAAATTTGTTAAGGGATACATTCCTACCATGTTTCTGGTTTATTAGGTCTTAGATGGGGTCAAGAATTTGCAATTTAGAGAGTTCCACGTGATGCTAATGTGGGTTTGGGAACAACACTTTGAAAATCATGCAGTATGGTTTTCAATTTCCTTCTTTTGCAGTTTCTTGGCAGTTTCTTGTGAAATGACAGTTCTCGTTTTCAAACATTGCTAAGGATTTGCTATTTATTTTTATATCATTTCTATAATTTCTACAAATTTGGGGAGGGGGAAAGAGATTGTAGCATGTCGATCTACTATTTGGAAAACGCTTCTCCCAAAGCCTAAAAAAGGTAAAGTGTTAATTGGTGGTTTTCTTGGTGTTCTTGGTGTTACTTGATATTTCCTGGTTATGCCACACAGGTATTTTTTTTTAAAAAACAAGTTTACCTTAAGCCTTTTTCCTTGTTGGTGAATTTCTTTATCCCCCTATTCCAAGCCTGAATATGCATGAATGTTATTCTCCCTCTGACTAATGTTAGAATTTTTATCTCCTTAGGAATAATCAGATGGAATAATTTTTTTTTCCTCTTGATACCAAGGACATGATTTAGGCAACCAACAATGTGAGGATGGTATAGAAACTCAGATATATAAGACTCTTAAAGAATCTTTGCCTTGATATCCTCTTGGGGACAGTCTGTACAGACTTGGTTTTCTGTCAGGTGAACATGTCCAATCAGATGGAACAGGTGTTTCTAACAAACTTTTTGACTGTAACTTGATACCTATTTTGAATAAACTAATTTCATTTCCTACCATACTTGCATAGAAGGTACAAAACTTTCTCATATGTTCTCAACTGGTTTTCATGCTATGAGTGGCCCTAACAGACAGCGGGCCCTGAGCTCTCTTACAGCGGCGTTAGGAAATGACTGCAAGCACTCCTCGCCGCGATTTTCTGTCGTCTGCACCCTGTAGATGTCCCTGCTTATCCAGCGACTGTAGACCAGCTCTGGCCCAGGGCCACCCAGTGGACTTCTGTGCCCTCACTGGGCCACAACAACACCTTCTGTGAGGCTTGAACTCCAACCCTTCCCTCCAAGCTGTCCTTCAATATGAACTCTCCCTCAGCCCCCAGGTGATGTTTAGAGTTACTTTTACTCTGTTACAGGTCATCCTCTGGCATAATGAATAATTCTTTATATTAAACTTGACCTGTTCAAATTCTGTGGGGTTTTGTCTCCTGATTTGACCTTAACTGATACACCTGCCAAACCTCCTGTCCCAGATTCTCATCCTCACACTGCCGTGTGTTTTCTTACCACTGACCCAGTCTCTCTCCTTGCTTTGTTCTCACCTCAGCCTTTGTACTTCTCCCTTAGAAAAGAGATGCCCTCATCCATTCTTTAAAAACAAAACAAAAAACCCCTCGCTTGAATCTCATGCTGTCTAGAAATACTGCCTCTCCTCTTTGCTGCCAACCATACACCTCCAAGTCCCTCGTCCCCATTTGTTGAAAGTTGGCATCCACTTTATGGCCTTCTTTCCAGTACAAGCTCCACAACTATCATTAGTGATTTGGACTTCTACATGGGTCCCCTTGCTCAGCAGTCTAGGCTTCAGTTTCTCCGCTTTGACTTACAGAGTTTACTATGGCTGCTGTAACAAATCACCGTGAACTTAGTGGCTTAAAACAATACGTACTTCCTCACAGTTCAGAGGCTGGAAGCCCAAAATGAGTTTCACGGACTAAACGTGTCAGCAGGGTTCGTCCCTTCTGTAGGCTCTTGAGGAGAATCTGTTCCCTTGCCTTTTCTGGCTTTGGAAGGCCTCCCGCATTCCTTGGCTGGGGAGCAGCCCTTGCTTGTGTCATTCTGAACACTTGCTCCTGTTGTCACATCTAATTCTGCTCTTCTTGCCTTCCTCTGGTAGAGACCCTTGTGATTATATTGAAGACTCACCTGGATAATCCAGGATAATCTACCCATCTCAAAATCCTTGATTATAGCTGAAAGACCCCATTGCTATGTAACATAGTTAGAGGTTCTGCGGAATTCGGATGTGGCTGTGTTTGGGTAGGGGGGCGTTATTCAAACTAGTGCAACTCCAAAGACCTTCATTTCTTTCCTTGAACCTTGTAATTATTCTCCAAAGACCTTCATTTCTTCAACACCTGTAACCACACCTTGAACCTTGTAATTATTCTCCAACACTGTATTGTCTGATACAATCTCACATCATTCTTAACGCCACCGTTCCTGTCATTTGCTCTCATGGAGGCTTTAGCCCCTCGATAACCTTTTCAAAAAAAGTCATAATGCCTGCTCATATTATCCCTTGCTCGATGGTCCAACATATCTACAGCTCTTTTGTGATATATTTAGTTCCATGACCCCCTCATCCCTCACACATCCTGGCAGAGAGCTCCAAACCTGTATATTACAGTGGAAGCTATGTGTGAAGTGGGGTGAGATACTGAAAATGGAATATGGGGGGAAAGGACGCTGATGCTCTTAATTCCCACATCCACTCTGGTGGCATAAAAGGGTTCAAAGTTAGAACAAGTTGAGAGGGAATTTTTCAGAGATTGCTTTTATCGGGCCGTGAGTCCCATTTCCACCAAGGGGGAGAAATAGGTGGTGGGTGGCAGGGAGAATCATTCATCTCCAGTCAAGAGGGAAGGCTTTCAATGGGACCATCTCGAGAACTTGTAACGAAGGCATCTTCTGCATTTGGAAAACAATGGACTGGCGAACGACTCATGGAAAATCCAAAGGCCAAAAGATGGTCACTTGGATAGCAGGTTAGGGGAGAGTTGGCTATGCTGGATGGCCTGCATTACCCAAATTTTTCAGAATGAAAGATATGTGGATACCCACCATGGACCGGACAGGAGGCACAGGAGGGAGAAAGCCAATGGGACTGTATTGGGTTCTGTCCAGAAGGACCATCTGGAGGAGGAAAAGACCCCAGCAGACAAAAGCCAAAGGTACCAGCAGATGCCTAGTAGTTGAAGAAGTAAGCAGCAAGTCGGAATTGAGATGCTCTTGCCCTCAGGGAAGTGGAGGTGAGAGGTCTCTGTGGCTAAGAATGCAGGATCAGGGTTGATGGAGCCACACCAAAGAGTTCAGATCCCAGAGTCAGTGCTTGGAGGACAGCTATGCAGAAGCATACTGTGGGGGAGAGAAATAATCTAACTTTAGCTGCTGGGGCTTATCTGTTGCCACAGCATGTTACAGCCTTTTGGTGTGGTCCCACATACAGCACAGCCATTTACCCCAGAGTCATGGTGAGGAAAGTGAGATGCCACGTGTACAGCGCCTGGCACATGTTGAGCCCTGGGTAATGTTATTCTTCCTCCCTCCATGGTGAACTAGATGAGCCTCATACGGTAAACACTTGCAAGAGACTGGCACATGTACTGAAGTATGTCTATGGCAGGGGCATTGGGCCCTTACTGCCAGGAAGCCAATTTAGATCCTTTGGGCACCATCTCTCAGCCTAATTTATCGGTTTGTCTTTCTAATTTTGGTTCCAGTATTCGGATTATCTACAGATCTCAACAGAAAGTGGCTTCTTGGTATTGGGCCATATCAAGGTTAAGCACATTCCTTTTTGGTTTCACTTCTAGGGTATTTTTTCTTCGCTTACTTGTTTTCTTTTCTTTTTCTTTTTTTTTGGCTTGGAATAAAGGCACTTCCCTATAAATATGGGTATACTACAATGTGTTTATGGCAGATGTGTGACTTTTATTCATTCAGTAAGTTTTTATTGTAAGTCTTCTAGAAGTCAGGCAGAAGTTCTGGGGCTGGGACATAGCAGAGAACAAGAGACATGGTGGTGTCTTCACAGAATTCAGGGGGCCCCAGGGAGTTACAAATCATGGAAACTCCAGTGGGAAGGCCATGAGCCAGGTCAGGGCTGGTTCCTAGGAGACACAACTATCTAAACTTTGGCCTAAAGTGGGAGGCACAAAGAAGGGAATGTAGGGTGGGGAGTGATGGAGTGGGAGGAGATGGTGGAGCAGGAGGTACAGGAGATAGGAAAGGATAATGTTAGGTATGTTTCCACCTTCATCTAAATAATTCTCTCCCATGCTTGAGCAGGTACATGACAGTGATGACAATTCTGTGCCTAATGTTTTACTCTCAAAGCATTTCTGAATGAGAACCAGCACATCAATCATGGCACTCATTTATGGATTGTGAATTAGGAATCAAGACTCATCTTAAGCATACCTTAGTTTGTTTGGGCTCCTATAACAAAATGCCATGCTTATAAAACAAATTTATTTCTCACAGTTCTGGAGGTTGGAAGTCTGAGATCAGGGTGCCAGCGTGGTGGAGTGAGTGCTGGCTTCCAGGTCATAGATTTCTCATTCTGTTCCCACATGGTGGGAGGGGCAAGGGAGCTCTCTTGGGCCTCTTTCATAAAGGCACTAATCCTATTCACGAGTGCTCCTTCCTCATAACCTAGTCACCTCCCAAAGGTCCCACCTCCTAATACCATCCCCTGGGGATGAGATTTCAACATATGAATTTTGGAAGGTTACATTCAGACCATAGCAAGCATGATACCTGCTTTGAAACTTTCCTGACCTGTCCCCCCAACAGCCACACCCAACCTCCCTCTCCTTTGCTGCCTCCCACTTTTCAGGGGCTGAAACGCCAAATACTTTCCCAGGTTCCTTTTCAGGTAAGGGTGGTGATGTAACCCAGATCTGGGCTGGGAACCCTAAGTAGAAGTCTACAGGAGGGGCTTCTGGAAATGCAAAATCTCTCTTGGTTGAAAAAGAAGAAGAAAAGAATACGTGAGCTGATCTAGCCCCTTTGCCTTTTCCCTTTTTCCTGCCTTGAACACAGACACAATGGCCGGAGATGCAGCAGCCATCTTGTGGCATGAAGGACAAACCAAAGAAGTTGCAGAAGAATAAACCCCCAAATCTTTGAAACTCTGAGACACCCTTGTGATTTCTCACCTCCAGACTTCTGAGCATGTTTAAAAAAAAAACAAAATCCTGGGGCGCCTGGGTGGCGCAGTCGGTTAAGCGTCCGACTTCAGCCAGGTCACGATCTCGCGGTCCGTGAGTTCGAGCCCCGCGTCAGGCTCTGGGCTGATGGCTCAGAGCCTGGAGCCTGTTTCCGATTCTGTGTCTCCCTCTCTCTCTGCCCCTCCCCCGTTCATGCTCTGTCTCTCTCTGTCCCAAAAATAAATAAACGTTGAAAAAAAAAAATTAAAAAAAAAAAAATCCTAAAAACTGTGTTTAAGCCACTACAGTGGTTTGCAGTGCAAACCAATCCTAATGGTTATACATTGCTGGGCAGAATCTGGTGGTCCTTTGATTTTCTGCCTTACATGTTGCACAGTCTTCCATTACATTATCACTAAGTATTATTTTTGGTTTGTCTGTCTGACTTTCCCAATGCTAAGAGTTCTTTGGGGTTAGGGACTATTACCATTTTGGTGACCCCAGAGCTACTCAGTGTCTGGCACATAATAGCAGCTTAGTAATATTTTGTTAAATGAGCGAAGGACTGAATGAATAATGTGGTCATGTGGAGGATGGTGTGGGGAAGGAGACATTAGTGGCAGTGAGGTCAGTGAAGAGGTTGCAGCAGTAAGAATCCAGGCAAGAGGCAGTGAGACCATGAGCTAAAGCAGGAGCATGCAGATGAGAAAAAGGATGGATTCAGGGGTTATCTAGGAAGCACAAGGGACAGGACCTGGTAAGGGCTTGGGGAAGTGAGGGGGGAAGAGGAAGAGCTCTAAGATGGCCGAGAGCCCTTTAATGCATGGCGGGTTTGGGTGTCCTCCAGTTCTGTGGTCTTGGGTTGCTCAGACATATAGGTACCTTAGTCACCTCCTCTGAAAACTAGGGATAACAGTAACGCACACTTAAGTTTGTTGGAGGAGGCAAATGACTTACTTAGCACCTGTAAACTGCTTATAACAGTGCCTGACACATTGTGTTTGATGCATGTTATCAGTTGTCACCACCATCATCATCGATATTGGGGTAGGAGAGCGGGAAACCAGGCAGGTTGTTGAAAGAGAGGAGGGTGAAGGGGAGTTCAGGAGGAATGGGAAGGAGGACCCAAGCAGCTAGCAGAGTGACTTTAGAAGGCTCAACAGCTTCTCGGGTCTCGTCCCCTGGAAAGAAAGACTTTATTTAAAGTGGGACTGAAAGTCATTTAATGAGCTCAAGAGAAATGGGATTAGGTGCAGCCTGCTTTTATTCAAGACTTGTGTCAACTGGTTATGCTGCTTTGATTTTTGTTTTAAACATGTCCCAGGAAGGGGGTTGGGGTAAGAAATGAAGAGTTGAGGATGCTCACTTTTAATGGTGAAGCATTGTAAGCTATTCTTGGCCACAGTAGCAATCTCAGGAGGGTTGTGCCTAACAGATTTCTGAAACGATTAATGAAACCTAAGAGCAAGAATAACCTAAGAGGCACCATGTAAGGGCCATTAGCCTCGAGGCAGTGGAGGACCCTGCACGATCAGGCAGGGTGAAATGGCAGGGCAATAACCACGCTCTCTCATTCCTGCAACCAGAGGCCTTTGACTAGGTTACATGGGAACAATGACAAATTTCCACTTACCGAATGCCTAAGAGGGTCCGGTATTTTACACATAACTTTAATTTCTTGACTTCTCTGCGAGAGTTGTTATTACGATGCCCATTTTAAGAATGAGAAAACTGAGGACTGAAGAGGTTAAATACCATTTCCAAAATCCACCAACCAGGAAGAGGTAGAGCCAGGATTCAAAACAGGTCTGGCCAAGATTTGGCTGTTTCCCTTTCACTGTGTTGTAGCTCATGACACCGCTGCTCGGGAATTTTATAGGCAGAGTTCTTGCCAGGGGGTGCTTTTCAGCTCATACTCTATCTGGAAGTTTACTTCCAGGAAGAACAGAGTATAAACGCTCTATCATGTCTGAATCATGGGCAACACATGTGAATAGAATACTTCAGTTCAACCTAACAGACATCTGTTGTGTGCAAATAGATGGTTTCTGATTCCCAAGTGGCCCTGGCCTCTGGGGAGTGGGTCTGCAGAGTGGGTGTTCAGCTTATTAAAGTTCCATTGGCCCTTGGTGTGGGTTTGCAGGGCCGACCTGAAGCTCTGAAGGAGTTGAGACCATGATGGAATTTCCTGCTTGCCCCTTTAGGGACTGGAGTATGAGATCACTAGCCTCGCTGCAGAGATACATGTATGGGCTTGATTGTGTGTGGCTGATGTCTTGCATCCCAGCGTGTGAGTTTTGTAGGGTATCTTCCTACTGTGCTGTAAAAGAATTCTGGTCCTCCACACCATGGAGGTGGCAAGGGTGGTGTTTTCTTTAGAAGGAGGTATCAGGATAAAAACATTTCTGTAGTCCCTGATTTCACTTTTTTCTTTCTCCCCAGCTTGTTATCTCATAAGACCTCAAAGGGACCTGGTGGAGTCTTGACCCCACCATGGAGCAGAGACAGAGGGTAATGCTCATTAGAAGGGCTGCCTGGGTGACATCTGTGGTGTCAAAGGTGTTTGCTCAGGAACAAAGTGCTCTTCATCCTGAACATCTGCTCAGTCTGGGTGCTGGACCTATTTTTGGTAGCCAAGTACAGGAATTACTTTGCACCATCCCCAATAGATCTCATGAGCCTGTAATTGCTCTAAACCTTTATGGACTTTGTGTGTGTGTGTGTGTGTGTGTGTGTGTGTGTGTGCGCATGCATGCGCACGCACGCACTTTATTAAGCTTGCTTAGATAATAAGTCTGATTTAGAGTCTTAAAGAGCTCCCTACAGATTTTTCTGCCCCTCCTCATGACTACTTGTTCCTCTTTTTCCACCAGGGTATGAAGTCTTTGAGGAAGAGAATCCATTCTGAACAAAGCGTGATCTGAACATGGTTGTGCTCAGAAACTTGGGTGCCTGGGGGGTGGACAGAGAAACTCTCATAGGAACGGAAGGAATAGCAAGAAAGGGTGTCCTGTGGGTTTGCATGTGGCTCTAGGCTTGAGACCAAAGGTGAAGGAGGGCAGAAGAGGACTCTTGTAATGCCAAGGTTCTTTAGAAGTGAAGTGTATGACAGATCATAAGCCAGGCCAAAATAGAAGAAATAGCTGGAAGATAAGGATAATTGAAAAAAGGAAAAGTATATTTAAGTACTTACTAGCAACATGTTTTTCAGTTTCAGGGAAGAAATGCCTCTGAGCAGGTCCAGAAACCATAAATGGATATCTAAGCAAGTGGAAACCCCTCCTCAAAGGTGCCCTTAACAACAGCAGCAGCAACAGAGTCATGAAATTTTTACAGGCCTTAGCTCACACCAGGCACAACGCACAACTAGTATAAAAATATGACTCATTGAGTCCTTATTGCATCTCTGTGATACATGCCGTCTCAATCCCATTTCACACACAGAAATGGAGGCACAGGGTATAAGCCACCGGCTGGAAACCGCAAAGGGATGCACGGTGGCACCAGGCTTCAAATGCAGGTTCGACTCTAAACTCCTAGCTTGTTCTCTTTTCCCTGTTTTGATGAATAGGCTCCAAAGCAATGTCAATGTGAAGCAACTGGTGGTAGAATACACCCCGCCCATTTCACAGGGCTGTCATCAGGATACAGAGATTTCGTGTGTGAAAGCAATTTGGGGAACGTGCACTTCTATACAAGTTAAAAAAAGCATTAATATTGTCATTGGGTCATGTAATTTTCCAGCTCTGTTGATGGATTCTTAGTGTACATCCCATTTGCAATCACTAGGGGGAGGCAACAGACAATGCATATAAGCAAACTTTGTCTTGGAAGGGAAGTGTATTTTTCTTGTAAATGATGCTCATGGATTTAAAATAGAAAAGCAAAGGTTTGTATTAGGGACTGGTAGCCATTCTCATCAAAGTTTGATCTTGTGCTTTTATTGAAGTGTTTTCATAAAGGCATCTTAGACTCTCACGAATCCTTTTGAGTAGTGGGTGTTGCCCAAAAAATGAATGGATGATATTAAAGGCTAAGCATTGACTCTCCTTGTTCTCTGGCTTGTTTTCTTGCCTTTTGTCTCCTTTGTGATCATTTCTGTTTTTTGTTTTTGTTTTTAGGTTCAGTTTTCTCCTTCTTTCTCTCCACTTCATTTCACTGCAGTAAGGTACGTTCTTGACCCCTCTCATCCCTTTAATGGTGCTCTCCTGAGCTGGCCTTTTTGACTGTTGTATATAGACCATTTGATGGCTATTTCTGGGTCATTGTCATCTGCATTTTTCTCTGATTTGTTCTTTTCTCCTTACGTTCTTCTAGAATTCTTCAGCTCCCTTCTACTAGGTGGAAGGCATATTGGATTAGGAATTCAAGCCCTGTTAGGAATTCAGGTCCTGTTGCATACCCCTTCCTTACTAGTTAGTTGACCTTAGGCCATAGTAGAATCCCACTGAGCCTTTGTTTCAAGGGTAATTATAATTTCCATATTTACCATCAGGCAAAACACTATTTTTTAACCTAGATTAATCAGGCTCTTGTCTCTACTGTTTAAGCAGAATTATCTAAGTAGTCCATGTACGTTTCTACTTTGAAGTATTTCTGGGAGTCAGTCTTCAGGTACTCACAAAGAAGTCTCTACCTGTAGTGTCTGTTCTGTTTTGCCAGGTACAGATAATCCCCCAGCCATAGTAGATTCTTCTGTGGCTTCTCTGGAACCAAAGCTATATGGGGCTCTGTTGCTAAAGGAAAGAGTGGCTCTCTTACTTTTGTGTTACC
Source organism: Lynx canadensis (assembly GCF_007474595.2). Classification (NCBI taxonomy): domain Eukaryota; kingdom Metazoa; phylum Chordata; class Mammalia; order Carnivora; family Felidae; genus Lynx; species Lynx canadensis. The sequence continues at coordinate 102,877,793 of NC_044308.2, forward strand.
ACCTGTTAGAAGGGTCCCAAAGCAGCATAGTTAGAACTTCCATGTAGAGTTGCCTCTCTCACATCGAGGACTGGCTGGAGGTGGATTCACATAATAGCCCCGCACTCTTATCTTGAGAACCTCTATCTCCTTTAACAACCAAGGCCCAATCAGTTGTGTTGAATACCCCTACCCTTTAGGACGATTCCTACCTTGCTCTATCCCTCTGAAAACAGGTTGTTTGTGAGGCAAAACAAAATTTCTGAATCCATCAGAGGACAAATCTTGAGTTCTTCCTATGAGACTTCCCATGCACATAGACTGTTGTTAGGCCTGTTGCTATGGCTCCTGAACATGTCTGAACTCCAGTGGTGGACAATGGGAAGCTCTGGCTGAATATGAGATCTCTGTTTTAGTTGAAACCATAACTATCCTCTTGTCCAGTCCTTCATGGTTCCTCTTCCTTCTTCCACATTTCCCTCAATCTGTTTCTTTCATTTTAAATATCACTCTATGTGTTTAAAGAACAGCTGAAGGGGACATGTCAAAAGGACACATGATTTGTTTAAAGGGGTTCCCCTAACCAAATTTGGGACAATTGGAATATCAAAATGAATAATGACAGTAATGGGTAGTAACACATTGCATTAAAAAAAGAATCTCCAGTCTACATTTATACTGAATAAAAGAGGGAGGGGTGAAGGAAAAGCCTTTCTTTGCAGGAGAGTGCCAATTAATAACTCTAGAGAAATGACCGAATTACAAAACCACCATTTTCCAACCACCATCATAATAATTAACTCGTGCAAGAATTACTAATGGATGCTAGAACCATTGGGTGAAGGGTAGCCACGCGGTTTCAAAGCATCATCTCCCAGATCACTTACTAATTACAAAGGGAAAAAAGCCCTATTATGATGAAGAAATCTGGCAGACACCAGCTTAACTAAGTGATCAAACAACATCACCAAGAAAGGACAAATCGACCTCATGGCTTCTGGTATGACACATGAGGATACAATGCCACCCCCATGGGATTCTTGCCAAAAATGTTGAGCCTGAATCTAATCAAGAAGAAACAATGAAACATCCAAATCTGGGGACATTCTGCAAAACAACTGGCCTAGATTCTTCAAAAATACAATGTCATAAAAGACAAAATGTCAAGGAACTATTCCAGAGCAAAGAGATTATCAAGACATTTCAAATAAGTGCAATGTGTGATCCTTGATTGGATCCTGGATACTGAAGAAAAAGACTGTAAAGGACAGCATTCGGACACCTGAGGAAATCTGAATATGGCCAGTAATAGTATTATATCAATGTTAGAAATTATAATTTATATAATAAAGGGAAAATTTAAATTAGGTTAGAAATAAAGTGAAATAAAGTATCATGCATTATTTATGCATTTGTGTCTCAGAAAACTAATCTCAATGTTTTTCTAAAAGTCTCCAAATTTTATAGACTGGTAAATATTCCTGTGATCCTAACTTGCTCCTTTTCTAATCTCTCTCAATTTTCTTTCCTTTATTTTTCAGTGACAGAGATCTCACAAAGAAGAGGGAAAATAATCAAGAAATGGCAATTTTAAGGGTAACTGGTATTATTAGCTGGTGTTTCCCTTTGAGACAATTGTGGGAGAGTCATAGTCTTTAATGGCAGAGGCCATTTCTGTTTTTGCTGGACGAGTGCTTGTATAGCACTGGATTTGTGTAAGACATTTTTACTTCCTTTGGGGCTTAAAAGGCTGCTTATTTGAAAAAACAGCATTTCCTTTCTTTGCTCTTTCAGGCTGAATACCCAGGGCAGATTCTAGAACAAGGGAGGCTCTATAAATGGTTCCTATGGATCGCATAGTTCCTTGGGCTACATACCAGGCTGTGAAACCTGCAGTTCCTTGCCAAGAGGAGAAACGTTGCTATTTAAAAATCATCATCATTATTGCTATTGTTGTTTGAGTTCCAGAAGTCAAAAAAACCTGAAGGAGCATAAGACTGACTTCATAAACAATAGGATTGGAAAGACTGAATAACTAAGTAAGGGCAGTCTTTCTTGCCAAGTGCAAAATTTATTGGCTTTGGAGAAGCTTCTTTGGTTTTGTTTTTTGAGGTAGTAATAAATTGAATTTGATGTTAGGAGTATTTCAGAGAAAGGTACACACCATTAGAGCCCAGCACCAGAGGAGAGATGTCGATAGAAACCCCAGATAAGTCCAGGTGAGCCCAGAGCATGGGTGACCTGTGTTCGCTGATCTTAAAGACCTCAGAGGTGGAGAAGTCACAGGTGATAGGGGGACAGCCAGGAGACCCCAAGGAAGCCTGGTGGAGTCCTGGCATCCCATCTTAGTGCAATGAGAATACCTAAAGGTCCCATGCCCCCTTGAAAGAGCAAGGAAGGGCTGAGAGAGTCCCAGACTGATGAAGACACAGTATGCATTGACAATGATTTAAATTTGACAAGATTAAGTTTGCTGCCTTCAGCAAAATGGGGGCTCAGATACAGAAATTGATTTATACAAAATTAATGTTATACCTTGACAGTCTGAGTCAAAGGCTGTGAAATTTGGATGGCTATATCTATTTTGTTGGGCTTCGCTGGGGCCTGAACAAATGAGCAGGCATTGTTCTGGTGTTACCAAGAGTGGACTGCATCTGACTTTTCTTTGCCTGTTTTGCTCTGGATTAAAAGGCCTCCCAGGGCCGTGAGGCCAGATCCTCTATTTTAGCCCAGTTCTCCTGGCCCATCTGGATCTTCCTCCACGTTTCCAGGGCTCACTCCCTATTCTCAGTCTGCATCCTGTGACCCAAGATAATGGATATGACTGTAAAGGTCCTGGGGACACAGGGACCCAAGGGTGCCCACGGTAGAAGACCATCCACAGTCCCTATGAAGCAGGAGGTTCTCTTCCATCCTGGGCAGCAGGAGCAGTTGCTGCAATTTCTTTCAGCCATGCACATAACTTTCCTGGCTGGTAGGGGTGGTCAGATGTGAGCATTAGGCAGAGGAGTTGCTGTGAGCACAAGCACAGTGCATCCTGGGGTAAGGGGAAGCAGGCAGGGGGCTGGGGAGCTGGGGGAGAGGGGCAGCATAGAGTGGGGGGACACGGGGAGGGAGTGAGGTGGGGGTGGAGGGTGGGCATAGGCTTCGGCTGCCAGCTCCCATCCTCCTCGCTCCTGCATCTTGTATAATCTCTCTACAGTATAAAAATCTGTGAGGGGAGGCTGCAGCTTGGAAAAACCACTAGCTATGAGCTGTGGGGGCCTTTTGGTAATTGTGAAGGAATCACGCAGGTGAGTGTGACTTTTGCGGACCCAAGAAAGTTACGTGGAAATCGGCAGCTTAAGTAGCCTTGTGGAAGCTGCAATTCTGTTTGTATTCTGAGGCTTGGGGATTTTACATCTGGAATTACGAACTAGCCATTACCCAAGAGACTCACTGTTGTAGGAAACAGAATGCATCATTTGGGGAGGAGAAAATGGGATACCTCCTACATCCTCAGAAGAGTGTTGGCCAGTACCAAATGGCTCAAGGATGGTCATGGGGCTGGGGGCTGGCCTTTGGGGGTTGCAGCTATCTAAGGAGGTATTTGTCTATTTAAAAAAAAATTAATGTTTATTCATTTTTGAGAGAGAGAGAGAGAGAGCAAGCAAAGGCAGAGAGGGAGAGGGAGGGAGACACAGAATCTGAATCAGGCTCCAGGCTGTGAGCTGTCAGCACAGAGCCTGATGCAGGGCTCAAACTCATGAACCATGAGATCATGACCTGAGCCAAAGTAGGACGCTTAACCGACTGAGCCACCCAGGCACCCTGGGATTTGTCTACCTTTAAGGACTTACTCCAGCTCCTCTTCCTCAGCACTCTGCTGCCCTCAGCACTCCAGATGGTGACAGCTGGATCATGCCTCCCTGCACTCACCTTTTAATGGAGGGAGCAGCCATTTCCAGACGTGAAACATTGAAGGGTCAGCGCTCAGCCAGCCACCTATCCTAGAAAGGGTGCTAGGTGCAGGACACAAGCCAGCTGCCAGTTTCTTTACCTGGAAAAATGGGAGTGGGATGAAGGTGGTTAAAGGAGGATGGCACATGGGAAAGGAGGTAAAAGATGCAGCTTATCATAAAGCACATTGACATGACAGCACAATGACAGTAAAGCAGGAGGAATAAATAAGTTTGTAAACAATAAGGTCAAATGCAGTCACAATTTACCTCCCAACTTTTTGGCAGCAAGGACAAAAAAATGAAGGATAATGATGGGCAAGAGAATTTCTATTTATTAATAACAATAGCTGGTATTTCTTGACTTCTAGGTGCTACTAATGCACTTGCCAGAGACAGAATGTCTCATTTCATCTTCACCACACCTCTATGAAGAGGTTCTGATTTTATGCCCATTTTTATACAAGAGAGCACAGAGAGAGAAAGACATTACATAAGTGAGAAGTGGTGGCCTCAGTTACATTAGGCTGTGAGACTCCGGGGTCCAACCTAAAACCCTTGGCCTAATGCTGTGCTGCCTGCCTCAATATATGGAAAAGGGCATGCATACTTCTTTTCGGCTTCTTGATATGCATCAGCAAACCAAGAACTAGAGAGGAGTCCCACAATTGCCCACTGGGCCCAAACTCATTTCATTTGGTCAATATTATGTTTGTGGATGGAAAGTGGAAAGCCTGTCTCAGAGAGCAGCTGCAACAAGGCACTAGGCATCTTCCATTGCTGAAGGTCACTTAGAGAGGCAGAGGGGCAGGGAGCTCTTTGCTTCACGTTAGGCTGTAGAGAAGTCTCACTGTGAGAAACCTTGTGGTCACTGGAGGCACATATTTCGGATCTCTATCACACAAGCTCCAGATTTTGCCGATTCCAGTGATGGGGTCAGAGTCAATGACAAGCTATGTTGAAAATCAGGAGCAAGGAATAATGATTTACTTTAACTAAATGTCATGTAGTTTTATCTGACACCTCTCAGGTGACCTCTTCTTCTCTTGGCCTTGCCTGCTAGACGCAGCTGCTTACTCCATCTCAGCTGTTGTGGTGGGGATCGACTCTGGCAAGGCTCTAGTGGGGTTCTGATACCCAGAGTCTCTGTCTCCTCCCAGCACTTCTGGGCATGAATGAGCATCATGCCACAGGTGTGTGTGGTGGGTGTCCTAGCTTTCTCAGGGCAGGGGCCATTCATTGCAACTCAGAAATTCAGGGAAGTTCAATGGGCCACATTTTGGCCAGTAAGACTAGAGACGAGTAAATTCTCTCTCCATTCTTCTCTTCGATGGACAGCCCTGTGGTACATTGTTTTCCTCCTTGTAGCCTGACTGGAGATGTCATATGTGGCCAAGCAGGTACACCCATAAGACAATGGCTGTCTCTCTTTGAGACTTGTTGGGAAGCACTGGACAGCATAGTAAGACATGAGCTTGCATTTACTTCCCACCCTTCCCTGACTCACCCTCCTTTCCTTCCACTTTATTGCCCTGGCATTGAACTTCCCAGCTAAAACATTAGCCTTTAATCCTTGCCTAAGGAATCTAGGCTAAGAGTAATCTAACATGGGCTTTAGAGTTCAAAGGGAAGTTCCTTCTGAATTTTTCATCTAGGCCACTGTCCTATGCCATTCAGTTTTCAGGGAAGGGACTGTGTCCATGGTCCAGAAAGTCCAGGAAGCAGAACCCAATGGCTATGTGGAGATGCGGGCTTTGATCAGGCAGACTGATCTCCACTGACTGCCTGACAAGTTTGGGATGGGGAATTCAGAACCAGAGGACTATGACATTTCCCACTATCTTTCATTTCCTTGCTGTTTACCTGGACCTGCCTTGATGCCTGCATCTTCTCTCTTTTGTCTATGCACTGGCAGCTATGCTTTCTGCCTTTAAATCTGTTGTACTGAGATGATCCAAATTGCTGTGACTGAGCCTTACATCATTCCTTCCTAATAAACTAAATGATGGCTCAGCCCCCAAAGACTGCATATCTCTGTTGTGAATTAATGATAGTAGCAAGTTACCATTATAACTTTCCATTCAAATCATTCGGAATGAATTCCTCTGCTCTGATGTGACTGCCAAATTCTTGTGGGACTCTTTCACAGATGAATCCTAGACAACTGAGCACATCTTGTTGGCAAACAGAGAAATAGGAACTGGAACTTTTTCCCCTATGGGAACTAGGAAAATGCTGACAGAAGTCCTGGTGTCCACTGATAATGCTACCTTTCTTTAATCACTTGGTCCTCTGTTGGCCCCTAGCTGTAGACAAGTCTCACTGTGAGAAACCATGTGGTCACTAGAGACACATATTTCAGATCTCTTTCTATTGGCTCTCACACAACAATGACATGACCTAAGATTTCATGAGCTAATGAATTTCTAAAAATCCAACTTAAGTCTTTAGGGTTTAGAAAATGTCCCCAAATTCTGTAGATATCATAATGAAAATACCAGAGCAAAGCCGCCCCATAGCAAAGTTGCTGAACCTCCATTCCAAGCTAATGATGAGGGGCTGTGTTGGTAATGTCAGTATGAAAGAAGCTGCCTTATTTGGGAAGAGAAAGGATTAGCTCATAACTTCAGAGTCCCTTAGGCTGGGTCAGATTGCAGATAAGATGGGGGAAGGTCTTTGAGGGTCAGGGAAAGCAACCCAACAGCGTATGATCCATGGTTTTGTCTTTTTCCACTTCAGTCCTGAGGCAGAGAGGTACATTGTGAGGTCTATGCCCCTCAGACTGAGATGGGAGCTTCTCCTGGAGTCAGTGCTTGGAGGACAAGTCATTTAAAGTGATCCTCCCTGGGATTTTCAAAGAAGTTCCTTTTGGGCATATGGTGTCTGGGGGCTCTGGCCTCAGAAGCAGCATATGGTGTCACCTGGGCCTGCCCTGGAAGGAGCTCAACAGTGGAAAGAGTTAGGGATGATGAAAGGCAAGGAACTGTGGTAAAAGTAAGGCACAGAGATGTCCCATGATGTCCAAAGATGAAGCATCAGTTTCTACAGAGAAGAGCTGCCCTGGCCCAGGAGTCAGAAGCAAGCTGAGTTCTGAGACCCCATTGCCCAAACCTTGGGTCTCTCTTCTCCATCTGTCATCAGTGCTGTCTCCCATTCTCCTTCCTGGCCAGTGAAACTCCCTACCCTTGTCTAGTCCCTAGGAGACAGAATAGGTTAGGGGGCCTCACTGAAGGGTCCCCAGACAGGAGCTTCTAGGATCAACATGACCCCTTTAGATGCTGGAGTCTGGGTTCTTCTGGTGCCATTTATTGCTTAATGGATGAAATCAGAACAGCACAAGCCCGTTTCATTTCAGGCTGTGTATGTTGCAGGGACAACCAGGATGAAAACAGTTTGATGCATTTGGAGTCAAAGACTTTTTGCTATAGGATTCGTTTGGGATCATAGACCTGTACACAGAGATCATTTCCCAGTGTTTTATTGGTCATATCTTTGGTGCCAGAGTGTCTGACTACTGTTTTGTCTGGAGATACATCCATAATTGACTACAGACAATTAAGCCTGGGGTCTAGTTTCCCTCTCTCTGTGGACTCAGCAGGACTGTCAGCTGATAGGCCATTACAAACCTGGACGCAGATACAACCTCTACTCAAGCTTCTTTGATCTCTCAACTTCCTTCAGCCTGTGTGAATCTTTCAATAGCTGGGTTTAACCACTTTAAAAAATTTTTTTAATGTTTATTTTTGAGATAGAGATAGAGAGAGACAGAGCATGAGTAGGGGAGGGACACAGAGAGAGAGAGACACAAAATTTGAAGCAGGCTCCAGGCTCCGAGCTGTCAGCACACAGCCCGACATGGGGCTTGAAGTCACAGACCAGAGATCGTGACCTGAGCTGAAGTCAGATGCTCAACCAACTGAGCCACCCAGGCGCCCCTGGGTTGAACCATTTCTATAAAGACAGCTGGGTAAGTTCCTATGAAATAAGGTGACAAGATAGCATTTCCATGGTGGCATCATTCTGTTTTTCTACCTGTTTTGTTAATTTCTCTTCTCCTTCTTCCACGTGGCTTTCTTTTTTTAATGTTAATCAAGTAAGGGCCCCAGTAGGCTGTTGAGGCACTCAGGTTCGCTGGTTCTTCCTGGAGTGATGAGGGGTAACTAATGTTCACTGTCAAGAAAGGAAAATACCTTCCTCTGGAAACCCAGAACACTGCTATACACATAGCTGCTTCTCTTTTGTGGGGGGCAGGGTTCTGGCATTCTCTTTAGTTCTCATCACACTGTGGGGCTTTCAGTGACAGAGAAGGCACTTAAATGGCAAGTCACCTGATTCAGGCCAAACGTGTCCTCCTTCCCACCCCCAGTTCTGGGGAAGAGGGGCAATGATGTCTCTACTTGACATCCTCCTTGGCACTGGTATGTGGGTCCCCTTAACCATTAGGCTCTGGGGAAACCCAAGGCCTTGACTTCCAGACTCAGCATAGTGGGGAGGGATTCCAGATAAAGAAGTCAGAGCTCTAAGGATGACCTGGCAGTTTCCCCCAAGCAGCAGGGGGCGAGGCAGGGGGCTACAGGGGGTGGGTTGGCATGGGGAAGGGAGACAGCTTAGTTAGGCTTCCTAGAGATCCTCAAACCTCAAGAAAAGGGTCCCACCTCCCACAGCTCCCCTAAGGGCAGTGGTTAAATAGGGGGTGGGTGGGAGAGCCACCAAGTACGTGTAGAGACACCCCCTATCCCATGCAGCTGCTGGGCCTAGTACAGTGCTGGGCACAGAGACGATGCTCAATAAATGTGTTCTGAGTTAGTGATTAATCGTAACAAAGAGAGTGTGAGGGACAAAGGACATGACCTGGGGCACCTTGGCCTAGGCTGTTCATTCAGAAAATAGCAGTTTAAAAATGTAAAAATCCTTTCCCTCCATCCCTCCAGTTTATGGGCCCAGGAAAGAGGTGAAAGAAGTGTGTCCCTCCCAACACTTCCTTTTTCCCTTCCCCTAAAAATCTATGTATACATATACATATGTATATGGCACCACAAAGCGGTCCTCCCTATGCCCCTAGACCAGGAGCTGGGGGAGCCAAGGCCCAAGGCCTTGGGGGTAGTCAAGGTAAATGTGAGGGGTCAGGGCTTGGGTGATGTGGGGAGCAGCCTTAAGCTGCTAAGCCTAGAGAAGCTGGGCTCTTTGGTCCTGAAGGACAGACCCTTCTCCCTTCACAAATGGTAACAGATCTTCTCCCCTCTCTGTCCTCCTAGGCAGAGATTGGTGAGGCCTGTATCAGTTCCAAGGGAGGAGGTGGAGACTGATTCCTCCCCTACCAGCCTAGACTGCAGCAACCTGGAGACTGTTCAAGGCAAGGGCTGAGGGTTCATGGGCCCTGGGAAAATCAGGTGGGGAAGAGAGCTCTATTATGCAAGGCACCTGGTGTCAACTGTTCCCAGGCTGGGGGCCCAAGACATGGGGCAGTGGGTACCCTGCCCCCTCCCCCAAATAGAACCGGAAAGGGCCAACATGCCCAATTTGGCAACAGTAAAGATACAGAAAAGGGAGAGCAGCACCCAGGACCCCACTGGATCAAGAAGAAGTAAGTTCTAAGGCACTGACAAGGGGACCCAGGGGCCCAATGCCCTCCGTGCAACCTGCTGTCCCCTCCGCAGTCTGGCCAGGCTGGTGGAGAGAGCCCACTTCCCCAAGATGCTGAGGCAGCGGTGGCCACTGGGTTATCTTAAGGATGAGTCTGCATTTGGGGCGCATGGGTGGCTCAGTCGTTGAGCGTGGGACTTCGGCTCAGGTCACGATCTCACAATTGGTGGGTTCCAGCCCCCCTCTGCCCTCTGTGCTGACAGTGTGGAGCCTGGAGGCCGCTTCAGATTCTGTGTCTCCCTCTCTCTCTGTCCCTCTCCCACTCACGCTCTCTTTCTCTCTCAAAAATAAAATACACATTAAAAAAAAAAAAAAAAAAGGATGAGTTTGCGTTGTGAGGGGTGTGGGCCTTGGTCTGGGGCAGGTCTTGGCTGCCCGGCCGGGGCTGCCCAAGCACTGAGTACGCGGCATCCTCGCGGCTGGGCTGCTCGGAGAGGGCAGAAGGTCGTGGAGCTCCGCGTCACTCCTGTTGCCAAACCAGTGGTCCGGCGCTGTCTGCACGGTAGACGTAGGGGGCGGGCGAGCTGTCCGGGATAAGCACGCGCCGCAGGTCTCGGGCCAGCCTGCTCCGGTCCTGGGGGCAGACACACCACCCGCGAAACAGCGGCGCCCGGAAGGCCGCATGCGCCTGCAGCAGGTCCGCTACGGAGTCTGCGCACTTGGCCAGGGTGGCAGTGAACGGCGTGCTCTCACAGACCTCGCGCATTGGCTGCAGGAACTCATGCGCTTGGGGCCACTTCAGCGAGTAGACCGGGTGCCAGCCCTGCAGACGCCACAGGGTTGCTGAAGTTGGCCTTGTTCACTGGCTTGAAGGGGCTGTGCGCCTGGGGCTCATCCAGGGCGACGACTTCGCAGATCTTCCGTGTCCTGGGCCTTGGCCTCAGGGAGCAGGTAGTAGACTGGGGTCTTGGGGACAGTGCCGTTTTCCTCCACCAGCAAGAGCCCTGCACCGTGGCCAGAGGAGCAGAAAGCGAGGGGGAGGATGTCCTGGTTCCGGGGCTTCTGAGAAGCGGCTGACTTCCGGTCACTTTTGCCCTATAGCGGCCTGCACCTCTTCCTGCGATCTGAGTAATGGTGGCGGAGCTGTGTGCAAGGCCAGGGTCTGGCCCCGGCTCCTGGCCTCCTGTCACTCTGGGCTCCGGCCAGAATTGGGGCCCGGAGGAGACAGACGTTTTCTGATACTTATGGTGGCAGGGAAGCCGGGTTTTCAGGAGGAGGGGAGGGAGGGGGCGTGGAGGAAACACCATTACAACAGGGACTTGATTTCCTGTGAGGCAAATGCAAACATGGAACCTCTATAGCTGCCTCTTTGATGGGGCACACTAGATACTGACTTTTCTTATAATCTGGGCATTTCCTAGAACAGGGGTGCTTTTGAACCAACTGAGCCACCCAGGCACCTCTAGAGGGACACTTTTTAAAGAATCAGACCCTTGCTGGGGCACCTGGGTGGCTCAGTCCCTTAAGGGTGGGGCTCTTGATTTCGGCTCAGGTAATGATCTTGGTTGCTGAGTTCTAGCCCCACCTGGGGCTGTGTGCTGACAGCGCGAAGCCTGCTTGGGATTCTCTGCCTCCTTCCGTCTCTGCCCCTCCATGCTTGGGCTTTCTCTCTTAAAAATAAATAAACATTAAAAAAAAAAAAGGTAAAGGAGCAGACTCTTCCTCAAGGGAAAAACCATAGCCCCAATATATTAAACAGATGAAGTAGACGCCTTGGTTGAGGTGGGATAGAGGCCCACCCTCTTGACCTTCTCTTTCCCCTGTCTTGGCAGCAGTCTGTGAGCCCTTCTGGGAAACCTGGCACTTAGTGGAACAGTGAAAAGGTACTATGCCAGCAGGAAGTGTGAGCTGATATATTTGGTATTTATTGGTAAGATCATGATACACTTAAAGAATATATGTATCATCAGTTTGAGAAAAACAGTTTTAGATATTGATGGTACAGGGGCTATGGCCCCTATACAAGGCCATTTGAGAGTTAGAGTTAGTTCCTGCCTAGAGGGAAGTGACAACTTAAGTCTGAAAACAGACACATAGTTATGTATATGGTGGTGGTGCTGAGTTCCCATTTCCAGCTAGGCCACCATGACCTAGCCCAGAAACACAAAGGTGTGAAGAATACCACTTGTAGTGTTGAGAGCCACCAGTTCTGTCCACCGTTTAAGCAGGAGAGTTTTCTTCTATCATTTCTGAATCAAGCCTCCTGGACAGGCAGAAAGTCAAAGGGCTTCATTTTGGGTTACCTCGACCCTCTGTTGTTGTAGCGACACTGGTCTGTTCCTTTTGACTTGAAAGTTGTTGATAACAAATTGATACCTTTGGTGACTGTTACATAATTGTTTTAGGGTATTTGAATTTGGACTGATTCTACCTCACTCTTAGTTTTTGCATCCCATATGTTTCTGATTCCCATTGCTAGAGCATGCTATGGACCATTCACTAACTTGCTGGGGCCGAGCCTTTCTCATCATGCACAGTTGAGGTGTGGGCAACACTTAGAAGTGTGTGATCTGAGAGTTGTTGACTGACAAGGCCTTATATGTGACACTAACATACCGTAGCCAACTGGTGTTACCCCTGCAGCTTCTACTTAGCTATAGTGATGATATACTTACTTACAGCCCCCTCTGTCATGTGAAAGAAAAAAGGGACAAGGGCTTGAAGGTAGCTTATGGGCTTAGTCTGATAAATCATATCCCATTAATTTCCAAATGTTACCGAGAAATCAGGAAGGGGAACCTGTAAGAACCTAGTAAGAGAACCTAGTAAGTTCTATTAATTCATGGCCAAGTGATTAGTAATTGGTTATGTATTTTGAAACACAGAGAATTACAGTTAATGTTTTCTTCATCTGGAGAGAGATTTATTTTGTTTGACAGATCATGACATCTAGAGGACCACTTGTTCCTTCCTGAAAATTCATAGATAGGGAGTTTTAAATTTTCTTTTAGGTGAGCATTAAGATAATAGGTACTAAATTATACTTCCAATTTTTTGGTCTTATAGCATGGAAATAGTACCTTTCAGGCCTGATGGAGCTTGCCTGCTTTGTCCATTGGGTCTCCCCCTTCTCCCTGAAGATAAGCATGAATTCCCTCTTCTGCCTATATCCTATGACACCTCCCTAAAACACTTTGTTCAATAAAATGTCTTCCTTGGCTTATAAAAAGGCAGTGGTGCAATGACGTTCAGTATTCAGAATCTGGCACACATATTTTGTGTTAAGGGGGTGACAGAGTTGAAATGATGAATTTCATTTATGATGGGGATGTTGTTGGCTAGCACAGGAAGAGCATCAATTTGAGTTTTCTTCAGTTGCTGATGATGAATGGCTATTCACTCATTTAGTAAATATCAGTTGGCCCCCTCTATGCTCCGATCTGCCCCTTTTCTTCTGCTCTTTATATGTTCAAGAACTTATCTGTTGGTTAATTGTCTGGTGCTAGGGAGATGCTGAGTATAATCATGGAGAAGAATAAAACAGTATGCCAAAATGAACCTACAGTTCTTAGCATGGCCTTTGAACTTATGGGGCAATTGCATCAGCCACCGTTCCTTTTCTCCTGATAAGCAGGATTTCAAAAATAATGACTATTGATTAGAGCCATGGTGAAGAAGTTAAGAATGTGGGTTTCAGAAAAAGATGGTCTGCGCTTGACTCCACACTCTGTCACTTACTATTTAGGGCCCTTTAGGCAAGGTACTTCACCTTATGGTGCCTCAGTTCCCTGAAAAATGGGGTGATATTACCTACCTACCTCATAGTGTTAGTGTGAAGATTAAATGAGATAATCCTCTAAAAGTTAATAGAATAAGACCTGGCATAGGGTAAATTCTTAGTAAATGGTAGCCGTTATTATGGCTCTTATATTTGTAATCATTTTTTGATTTCTTTAATTTTCTTTCATTGTTATGCAAAATATAGTTATGAAGCACAGTCATGATATAGGAATAGTGAAAACAGTCTTTGGCTTACCTGACCCTTGTCTAAAAGCTTGCTGCCAAAGACGCTCTCCTGGGGTGCAGTATATTGTTCTCCCTTCTGGCCTCCACGCATAAAAGGTAGGGGATAGCAGCGAGACATAAGATTATGTTGGAAGTCAGGAGAGACCAAGTTGGATGTTAACACCTTCTTGACTGTAGAACAACTTTGGCTTAATTCTTCAATCACCTTCAGGTCACCTTTCCCCATGTACAAAACTGAACTGTTAGGAACCACAGTAGGTGGCAGTGAGATCCTTGAGACATGTATATATTGTGGTTTAATTTATATTTTAAAGAATTTTGTGTATAATATGCAAATGAGCAAAAGCACACATCTCTGTGAACCCACTGGTCTCATTGGAAGTCTTTTTTTTTTTAATTTTTTTTTTAACTGGAAGTCTTTTAATGTAGTGAGAAACAAAAGCTTATCATTTACTGAGTTCCAAGTATGTGCTAGTTCTATTATCTCATTTATTCTTCACAGCAACTTCATGAGTAAGTTGTATTATTCCCATTTTTCAGATAAGGAATCTGAGCCTCCTAGAGTTTAAGTGATGTGTTTAAGTTCACATGGTTAATGAGAAGCAGAGAGGGATTCAAAGCTGGACTTTCTTAAGCATTGCCTCTGTGGTAGTCATCAGTGCTCTTTACTTCCAGGCCAGAGGGTTTAATTGCTGATGCAAGATTCTCCTTCTGAAAGGGTAATAGGCTGCTCTTTCAGCCTGTGTCCTCAGGTTACTCTGATGAGCAGAATGCTCTGGCAGCCTGAGATGGACATGTGGTTTGAGCATGAAATAAACCTTTGTGGTTTTTGGTCATTAAGGTGTTGGGGTTCTTTGTTACTGCAGCACAACCTGCCATATCTTGGCTAATACATGCTCCAATAAGATGATTAACACTGATAACTAAATTATCTCTATAATTTTCTTGTTTGTCAGGTAGAGGCAGCAGGCTGAATGGTCTTTGGGAGAAATAATGGTTAAATGTTTCTCATTGCTAATGAGATAGGCCATGGGTCGAAAGGAACTCTTATAATTTTTTCAGTGTTTTCTTTCCCTTCTTCTGCCATTTTTTCCTCTGCTTTCTACTGCTTTCATTCCTTGCCCTGGGCCTCCTTCTAGTCTCTATACAGCTTGAATGCCTACTGCTTAGTACCACTCAAATATTTTTTGGAATAGGAAGGAAAATTCAGAATCCAGAAAAGCACCGTGTTGAATTCCAAATTCTCTTCCTTTTGTTGACAATTTGGTTAAAAAGATGATGTTTATGGAATTTACCTTACTTTTCACTAAACAAAGCAATCGTAGAACTCAATTTCTTAGTTTTCACATACCTTCAAAGTTCTTTTCACCCCATTTCTCTGGGTACCACATCTATGTGGCTTGAGGAGGAATCTTGGCTAGGATGCTTGTGCAGGAAGATTAAATTTCTAGCTGAGCCCATTTCTGTCTGTCATCCAATTATCATCAATAAATATTTATCGGCTAGCAACCTCCAGTGGAGCTCTGGATATTAGGCTTCTGTGAGTCCCAGCTGATCATTATTAATTCAATGAATGTAGTTGTAAATTGGCTAAGAACACACAAAGGAAGCCATTACATGTGCTCTTGTCAATGTAGGCTCACTCCATTGAACGATGTTTTAGATCTGCTTTTGCCTCATTTTAAGAAAATATGAGATGCTGTTTGCTTCAAACTAAATGCTCCTTTAGTTTCTTGCCCAAATATTAAGCAAGCATAAGGCAGGTTGGAAGGGCCATCTCTGGAATGTATTGTTCTAAATGACTTGGGAGTTTACAGGGTCACTTTTTGAGCTAATGTGAATTGGCAGGCAAAATGCTTTCCACTGAGATGAATTATGTGCTTAGGGTCACCTGGTTTTTTATTTGAGTTAGAGAAGTCAGAAGTAGATAGAAATGAAATGACCCATTATCAAATAATCAATGAAAAAGCTACACTCCTGCAATGTTTCTGGATCAATATACAAGTTACCTTTCAGAGAGATGAATTATTCTTGAGTAGTTCAGAGCAAAACAAAGCTCACTTCCAGCCATACTCCCCAAACGCATTACGTGTGAAATCAAAGAAAGAGGGCATTAACCTACCAGAGACAAGAAAGAGGGATGCTCTCCATGCAGTAGCCTTTCCAAAACAGTGCCTGGTGAGGGTATTCTTGGGAACGTGGTTTGGCAAACATTGATGCCGAGACACAAGCTGCTGCAGGTTGAGGGGATACTATAGATGAAGGTCTGGGGAAAGGGCGTGTTCCTACCTGGAGGGCAGGAGTATAAGCTGGCAAAGACTTTCTGAAAGGCAATTTTGCGCTATTATCAGAATTTAAATTTCTCTACTCTTTGACCTAGCAATCCAATTCTTAGAATTTATTCTACAAATAAAGTTCCATATGTATAAGGATGTTTCTCTTTTGTGATGGTAAACACATAACACAGCTTGAAAATGTCCATCAAAAAGGGAATGGTTAAGTCAACTGTAATTAATCAATACTGTTGAATATTCAGCCACTAAAAAATGAGGTAAATATATATGTTCTGACATATGACCTTGGGGAAGTTATGAAGTTCCTCTTACTGTTTGAAGTATCTCATTTGTAAAATGAGTATAGTATTTAATAAGTATTAGTTGAATGACAGACTAAATGACTGTATTTGTGTGTGTGTGTGTGTCTGTTGTACATGTACAATTTCTTTTTTATTTTTGGAAGGACTAAAATTTATAAAAGTAACTGAGGAACCCAGGTTTAGCATCCCTAGATCCTTATCTGGGAGTCGAGGGTGGTAGATGGAGAGACAGAGGAGGAAGGAAAGTAGTCTTTATTGAAAACACACAGTATGCTAGGCTATTTGCTATATACTTTATATTATCATATTATTTAGTTTTCACAATCATCTGAAGTAGGAACTGTTATCTTCATTTTACAGATGAGAGTAGTAAGGCTCAGAGAAAACTTACCTGAGGTCATACAGTTGCGAGTAGCAGAAGAAGGCTTCCAGTTTAGGTCTAATGTCAAAGCCATGCTTCCCACCATCTCCTTTTAGGCCGAGATCATATCTTAGTCACTTCTGAATATTTGATGTTTAGCGTAGGACCTGACTGCACGATGCTTGTTACATTTAAAAAAATATTTGCTAAAAACATTGAGGATGCTAACATAGATCACCCTTGCTTTATATTCTTTAATATGTGGGAATATTATTATGATACTTTCTTTAGTGTATTTTTCTGTAATTATCTTATCTTACCTTTATCAGTCACCATAGGCTAATTTCTGCTGCGGTAATAAACAATTCCAAAACTCTCAGAGGACTACTGTTTTGTTATGTGCACTTCCTGGATAGACTGCCACTCTGCTCCACGTTGCCTTCATTTCAGCGTGTAGGCTGAAGAAGCAGCCCTTTCCTGGGACATTGTGAGTCTCACGGGAGAGGAGATGAGGGATGGAGGAATTGTGCAATAGCCCGCAAAGCTTCTGCACAGAAGCAGCACATGTCACTTTCATGCACATTTCACTGGTCAAAGTGAGTCAGATGGCCAGACATGAACACAGTAGGGTGGGAAGAGTATAATCTTCCCATAGGGAGAGTCTGTGTTAGGAGACCCCTTGAGGAGCAGTGGGTAAGTGGGGTAGGTAGCAGATATTTTGAACAGGAATGCACCATACCTCATTACCCTAGGCAAGATAAAATTTAAGTATGTATTTGCTAATAGGATTAAAATAGACACTGTCTTAAAATAGACACTGTTTTCTACTTCTGTTTATATATATATATATATATATATATATATATATATATATATTATATATATGGAACTTATACTTTATTGATTCTTGTGCTTTTTTTCACCATTTCACTTTTATGGGAGTCAGTCTGATCCCAAATCAGCAGTTCTCAAAATGTGTCGAGGGAACTCTGAGACACTGTCAGGGGTCTATGAGGACAAAACTCTCTTAATAAGAATACCAAGTTGTTATCTCCATTTTCACTCTCATTCTCTCATGTGTGTGTACTGGGGATTTCCAGATGTTACATGACAAGTAATATGGGAGCACTCTGAATATAGGAGCAGATATGAGAATCCAGTTATCTATGATGAAGCCAGGCATCATATTATTAGCAAATACATACTTAACATTTTCAGCTTTAATTTCTAATACAGCAAATGTCAATACTCATAGCACATCTAAACAGTAGCTCTTTGGGATACTTAATAACTTTGATCAGAATGTAAAGGAGTTCTGAGAACAAAACATTTGAGAACTTCCATCCTAAAATGATGTGACAGTCTCTGCCTGTCTCAATAAGAGTATTAGTGGAAAGATCATTAAACACAGTTAAAGTTTCCTTAGCTATACTGAAGATAGCATGGAGCCCAGTGGATTCCAATAAATACTGTTATTTTTCATAATCGTCACCGGTGTTCCATATCTTGTACCTCCTGAAGGAGAGAGATGATTAGTTTGTTAAAGAAGATTGGTTGCATGAATTATTTCCAGCCTTGCAGAAGTTCACAGCTTGATGTTACACAGTAATGAATAAGAAAAATGGCGGTACATAACCCTGAAAAGAAAAATGCCGCTTTCTAATAAGAGGTGCTAGTAATTTAACGTTGTCTTGGAACTTTATCATCATGTCTTACTAGCTTCAGCACAGAAGAACTGAAAGCAAACCACACACTTACACTGATGAATAGTAATAATGAAGACTACTTTGTGGAGAGACTTTATTCAGGCTCTATAGTGTTTTTCATGTATGAGCTAATTAAGCTTACTTTCACATTTATGACCAAACTCAGTGAGTTTTTCTTTTTTTTAAATCTTCCCCCTGCTTTTTTGAGTTTGCACTTTGCCAGTACCCTTCTCCCCAAAGAGATATCTCCTAATAAAAGGACTTAAGTTTATGGTCAGAATCTTTTATCTCTGTTGCAGAATCCTTAATCAAATAACCTTGTTCTGAAAGTTAGTTCTGAAAGGATAGCTCTGAAGGGCATCTGGATATGTACACGTGTGTGTGTGTGTGTGTGTGTGTGTGTGTGTGTGTGTGTGTTGGTATTTAATACCATAAAGAACTTTGTTTCTTCTGAGAAGCAGAAGAAACCAAGCAGCGACAGGTATGTAACATGCTACATTGCATTTTCTGCCTTGGCTTCCTGGAAGCTCAGTCCTTACCTGGTATTTACCTTTGGTGATTTTTTACTCTTTTTTATTGCAAGTTACTTCCATTTGGGGAAGCAGGTACAAGATATAATATTATTAAAGGAACAACGACAGTAAAACTAGTCAGGTGAAGGATGGCCTTTAAACATAGGTAGAATCAGTAACTATAACATTTGAAAGGCTTAACTAGGACAGGAATTCCTTCTTGAGTACCATGTATCCACCACTATTACCTGAAATTCCTTCCATCAGGGTCCCTCCTGTCAAGTAAGGTATTTAGTCTTTAGAAGGCTGCTATGTTACAAAGAAAACATGCTACTGGGAGGAATACTACCTAAACCCATTGGTCCTTATTGAGGCCATGGCAAGGGTGTGTTCATCTGCCTGGTCAGGCTTGAGAACATAGTTCTGAGAAGATGGGACGGGAGCATGAAATAACTGCAAACGACAGGCGGGTCATGTGGGGCTATCAGGCATCCCAAGAAAACATGAAGAACTGGCATTGTGGCATATGGACTGGGGAAAGGTTGGGCTAACAACGTGGAAAGGGAATGAGTATCCCAGTTCATCATTTCACCGTCTTACTGATTAAGAGACTATGGCAGGTATGGACAGAGGGGGAGAGTCTAGAAGGAGCTTTGGTCATTTAAGAGTTTGGTTGGCGTTCTGCTGGTTCTATAGAGGGGTCTGCTACAGCAATGGCTGACACTTGCAAAACTCACATTTGTCCTCTTGTCTAATTGCACTAACCACTAGAATGTTACTAGACAATAGTAGAGACATGGACAACTTTCGTTCTTCTGGATTTTAACAAGTATTTCTATAGTTATGCACCATTAAGTAGTAAGCTGCTTCTTTTGAGATCTACATATATATTTATCCTTCCTTAAATATACATGTTATTTATTATGTTACCACATATAATATAACCACATGTTCCTAGATACATATTATCCTACCTTACTATGAGTTTTTATGAGGAATGAGTATTAAATTTTACTAAATTCTTTTTTAGGATTGTATTTATATGATCACATAGTTTTTCCCCTTTGATCTATTAATGTAGGGATTTATATGAATAGATTACAAAATTTTTAAGAATTAAGTTTATTTATTTTGAGAGAGACAGAGACAGCAGGAGTGGGGGAGGGACAGAGAGAGGGAGAGGGAGAATCCCAAGCAGGTTCTGCACTGTTCAGCACAGAGCCCAGTGTCGGGCTTGAACTCACAAAACTGTGAGATCATGACCTGAGCCGAAACCAAGAGTCAGACACTTAACTGACTGAGCCACCCAGGCGCCCCTGAATGGATTTCTTAATATTGAATTATTTTTGTATTTTTGGAATAGAAATTCCCTGATATATTGCTCTTTCAATGTTTTGCTGCATTTTCCTTGTTAAGGTTTGCCAAGTTTTGAAGTCAGTAGTATTTGAACTTTTTGAAAAGAATTGAAAATCTGTACTTCTTTCACTATGCCTTGGAACAGGTTTGGGTAACCATGGGAATTATCAGTTTCTTGAAAATTTAAGAGAATTCATCCCTGGAGCCATCAAGGACAGCTGTTTTTGTCAGGGGCAGTTATTTGCAATTTTTATAATTGCTGTCAAACTTATTGACCTTTTTTCTTATATCACTTTGGTGAATTTTGATATACTTTTTCCTAGACAATGTTTCATTTTATCCAGGTTTTCAAATTTGTTGACACAGAGCTGTATATCATTCTTATTTTATTTTTTTTTAAGTTTATTTATTTTGAGAGAGACAGAGACAGCATGAGCAGAGGAGGGGCAGAGAGAGAGGAAGAGAAAGAGAGAATCCCAGGGAGGCTCCACACTGCCAGTGCAGAGCCCAATGTGGGGCTCGAACCCATGAAACCGCAAGATCATGACCTGAGCTGAAACCGAGAGTCGGACACTTAACCGACTGAGCCACCTAGGTGCCCTGAGCTGTACATCATTCTTTTATTATTGCTTTCTATAACATTATTTTTAAAGTGTGCATAATATTCCATCATGTGGATGTGCCATAATTTATGTAACCAATTCTTATTATTGGACGTTGAAGTTGTTTCTGAGTATCTTCTATTTTAGATAATGGTCTGAGAAACAAACTTGTAGGCTAATCTTTGTACCCATTTTACTAGTAGTTTTAAGGTAATTGACTGATAAGTGAAGCCAGTTTTTTCTTCTTGAGTCCTACTGTCCACTCTGCCCTCCTCCCACCTCTTGATGAGAGAAGTTGTTATAACAAAGCGACCTGGCCTTTGAATTCAAATCTTATCTCTGAAGTTTAATAGATCGGAACTTTAGGGAATGAATTTCTCTACACTTTAGTTTTCTCTTCTGGAGAGTGCAGATAATGATAGTAATTTCAGTACTCAGTACAAGGAATGGGAACCCTTCCAAATATTTTAAGCAGAAAGGGATTTAATACAGGGAATTATGTTCTTGTGCAATTGTTGGCAAGGCTGGAGGAGCAGTCACTCATCTGGATCTCCTGGAATGATTCCCCATAACAGAACTGACCCACCAGGGGAGCCCGTACCTCTGAAGCCACCACAGGAACTGTTGAGTTCAGGAACATACAACTTGTTCAGGAACAAGGGTGTCATGTTGTCATTGCTTCTGCCTCAGGTGCCCAGGAAGCTGGAGAAGGACTACAATGCTGCAGAAAACATCTCACATTTCCACACTTTCTGCCAGAATGAAACTTCCAAAGGGTGCACGCACAAAGCAGCCTGAGCCTCATTTCTGCCTTTCCAAACTCAAGCAAATACTTAGGATCAGTGAAGCCTAATTTTCATGCAAAACTGAGAGAGCTTCACAGGAATCTGAGAAACAGTTCTCAGCTTTGCAGCCTAGGGGTTGAGTAAGCCAGTCCACAACCAAATACCTTTCATGAGATTGTTGTGAAAATTAAATAAAATAATTTACGCAGGTTCCTGGTAGTGTGTGATGCAAGCAGTATTGTTATTTATTATTGTTTATTAATAGCAAATCAAGCAGAGATTGCATTCATTTATTGGGGATGGAAAAACTAATAATGTTTCTTTGCTGTCCTCAGAATATTCCCAGTATAAATAAGAAGTAGGAACTAAAGAAATAATTATATCACAACAAAAAAACTGCTACAAGAAGATAAGGGACAGGGTAATTCTTTTGGCAGTATGTGTTACTTCACGTATTCATTCATTAAAAAATAGATTTATCAACATAATTCATTATATGGACCAGGCCTAGTGCTAGGTGCTGGCATGCAGAAGTGAGCCAGACAGGATGTTGTCCCTCCTCGGTGTGGGGTGTGGTGTGTGTGTGTGTGTGTGTGTAGAGGGTGGTGGGGATTGATAGAAAAGTCAGAGGGGAAGGCTTTATAGAGGACAGGACATCTGGGCTGGATCTGTAAGGATGAAGGAGATTTTCCACAGAGAAGGGAAAGAAAGCAAGAACAGAATCAGATGCCAGATTTATAAAGGACTTTAGGCATCAGCCTGGGGCAGTGTTTTCTAAAGTGTAATCCACAGAATACCAGTCCCCAGAGTGGTTTCTTGAAGGGATAGATCCAGGGTAAGGCATCATTTAGAGATCATGAGGATTATGAACACATTAAAATATTGAGAAGGCTGATAGCAAAATATCATTAAGTCAGTTTAAAATATCATTAACTCAGTATTTAACTTTTTGACCATGGACACCTTCTTTGATGCAATATCTGTTAGCAAAGGACCCACTTTTGGAAACATAGACTCAAGGCAAGCAACCACTTTATTCCATGGATGGCAAGATGAGGTACAGAGAGGTTAAAGGTCACGTAACTACCTTATAAGCTCCAAAAAGTCAGGGTCCATGTTATTCTCCAGCACTTTTATTTCCCCAGCAATTAGTCCAGTACCTGGCACAGAGTAGATGTGCAAAAAATTTTTGTGATGAGACATCGACGAATCAATGATAGCATGAACTAGAAGAGAACTCAGATACCTCAACTTTCAGATTTATGATTTTACTATTATATACCTTTCAGCTAATGGGAAATATTTCCAAAAAGACACAGAGAGAAATTCTCCCCACAAGAGTTATGTAGAGACTTTTCCCTTTCAGGTAGGGTTGCCAGATAAAATGCAGGATGCATGCAATATTTGGGCCATGCTTATGCCAAAAAATTATTCATCATCTATCTGAAATTCAAATTTAACTGGGTGTCCTACATTTTTATTTGCTAAATCTGGCAACCCTACTCTTAGGGGAACAATATGGAAGCCTTTCTTCTTCCAAAATGTTGCTTGCTAATCACCTTGAAGGGCAATTCACATACAGAGGTGTATTTTACTTTCCAATATATCAAAGTTTCAGTCCTTTTAAGTGGGTCTAGGAAGATAAACCGATTATGTACAACTCCCGTTTCTTTCAAGTTCCTGCTGAGAGGGAAAGCTTTTGTGTAAACAGGGAAGTGGCAGAATGTTTATCTCATCAGCCTGGGCCCCAGCACATGGGAGGGAGCCCTCAGAGAATTCTTCCAGCCACCTGTTGTGATTCAACCAATAGGAGAAGTTTGGGGCCAGAGATGACAAGATGCATGTGAAGGAACAGGGAAGACAAACTTCTAAGTCACGAGGCTGTTCGGATTCTGCAGAGGAAGAACACTGGCTATTACACACCCCAAGCCAGGTTTAGGTTTCCAAAAGGTGATACTTTTAGCCATAAAATGTCTGGAGCCTGGACCAGGTGATTCTTTCATTTTGTGCAGTGCAGACCTGGATGTAGATCAGAAATTATAATGCTTTTAAAGGCACTCTTGTTTTTCTTTCATCTTTGTCCTGCCCCACAAAGATGCACTGAGACCTCTCACCAACCATCCGTTATTACTTTGCCAGGAGAATCCTGTCCTTAAGACAGTTAAACAACTAAAAAGAGCACTAAACAAACAAACAAACAAACAAACAAAACCCTCCCTAAAACCTTCTCTGCTCTTTATACTGTGAGTGGCTTAGGCAGTTCACTTTGCTTTCATTCTCAGCTTAGTATAAATTATATGTGCTTTTGTAACCCCCAACCTAAACCCGTATGTGTTTAGATAGCTTTGTGCACTTCACTCCTTTATGTGGGTTATTTCTCATGATGCACTGCAGTGATTCTACTTCTGCAGAGAAGGGCAAGGACTTGCTTAAAGTGTTGATTAATTGCGCTGTTGTTCATTGGTTTGCTCGTTTTACAAACATTTTAAAAAATGCATACTGTCCAGGAACTGTGTGCATGGCACCGGAGAAACAGATAAAGCACAGTCCATGTCCTCCAGGAGCTGACAGGTTAAACAAATATTTGCAATTCAGTGTGAGAAGTCAATAGAGATGCTGCAAGGAGGGGCTGGCTGAATGATCAACTTCGCCTGTGGGAGGTGGAAGGGGAAGGGAGAGCTGCACAGAGGAGATTTATGAGCTGAATCCTGAAGAATAAATAGGTGTTTTCTAAGTGTAGAGAAGGCAGAATGGGAACAGCATGTGCAAAGGCAAGGAAATATGAAGTGTTAGAGCTTGTTCAGTGAGGGGCACCTGAGTGGCTCAGTCTGGTGAGCATCCGACTTCAACTCAGGTCATGATCTCACTGTTCGTGAGTTTGAGCCCTACATCGGGCTCCCTGCTGTCAGCCTGTCAGCACAGAGCCCGCTCTTCAGATCCTCTGTCCCCCTCTCTCTGCCCTTCACCTGCTTGTGTTCTCCCAAAAAAAAAAAAAAAAAAAAAAAAAGAACTTGTTTGGTAAGAGACCTCTACAGCTAAAGCTGATCCATTGGGATCCAGGGAGAAAATAGCATAACTTATTACCTTTATTTTTATGTAAAAGTAAACTTCACTGACATTCAGTGTGTGACTTACAGTTGAGCATATGTAATTTATCAGTAAATACACATTTGGCTGGTTGCATGCCCAAAAGCACTTCACCAAAAGGGGGCGCTTGTGATCAAACTAATTTGGCTACCACTACTGGAGTGGTAGAGCTAGGGACTCCGTTCCTGGCCCTTAGCTCCTGCTGCAACAGTGCAGTGCTAACAAGAGTCTAGGTAATTATGTTTCCTTTAGTTCAGGGTACCTCAAAGTATGGTCAACAAAGACAGAATGCCTAGCGTGCTTGCTAAAAAAAGCAAATTCTCAGGCCTATCCTAGGTTGATAGAATCAGCATCAATCAGCAGTAGGACCCAGGAACTTATAGTTCTTTTTTTTTTTTTTTAATTTTTTTTAATGTTTATTCGTTGAGAGAGAGAGAGCATGAGCAGGGGAGGGGCAGAGAGAGGGAGACACAGAATCTGAAGCAGGCTCCAGGCTCTGAGCTATCTGCACAGAGCCCTATGTGGGGCTCAAACTCATGAACCGTGAGATCATGAGCCGAGCCAAAGTTGGACCCTTAAACCTACTGAGCCACCCAGGTGCCCCAGGAACTTATAGTTGTAACAGCTCCACAGGTGATGCTTATTGTCTTAGTCAACTCAAGCTGCTAGAACAAAATACCACAGACTGGATGGCTTCAGCAACAGAAATTTATTTTCTCAGTTTTGGAGTCTGGAAATACCATGGTTAAAGTTCCATTTGGTTCAGTCTCTGCTGAGGGTTCTCTTCCTGGCTTGAAGATGGCTACCTTGTCCTTGTGTCCTCACGTGGTGGGGAGAAAGCTCTGGTGTTTCCTCCTCTTCTTATAAGAGCACCTGTTCTACTGGATCAGGGATCCACCCTTATGATCTCATTTAACCTTAATTACCTTTTTAAAGGCCTTATCTGCAGTACAGTCACATGGGTGACTAAGACTTCAACATATGAATTTTGGAGGAATACAGTTCAGTCCATAGCTCTCATGTTAAATAAAGTTTGAGGACCACTGCTCTAGTCTAACCAAGAAAAAAGCAGTACAGTGACAGCTCCTAATATAGGACATTTTGTTCCTGAATCTGAACCCAGAGAAAGGGCCATAGAAATTTGGAATTTTCAGCACTTGTATTGCCTTCCAGACTAGTGCTGTTCAGTAAAAATATATTGGGAGTGACAAATGCAAATTACATATGTAATTAATAATTTTTAGTAGCCACATTGAAACAAAAATCAAACAGAAAGGTGAAATTAATTTTAATACTTTAGTTCAGTATATCCAAAATATTATCACTCCCACATAAAATCAATATGTAAGGTTATTAATAAGACACAAGTTTTTGTACTAAATCTTTGAAATTCCTGTGTGCATTATTTTACATGTAGAGCATGTCTGAATTGAAATTAGCCAGATTTCCGATGTTCAGTGACCATACGTGGCTAGTGGCTACTGTATTAAGTAGTCGGTGCTACATTATTACAACCTTCAATTCAGTGCTTGAGGCAAAGCAGACAAGGTGTGTTGTAAACATGCTGTGCAAGTAGCATCGTTTCTAAGAGAGACTGTATGATTAGGATTAGTCCTGGAACGTTTTTGTTGACAAGACTCTCCTCTCACCAGCAGCTTAAGATGTCAAGTTTCAGCAGAGAACAGAAACTGATGGCTCATCCCAGCAGTTGAAGAAATTGTCACCATTCAATGTTTTGTTTACCATTTACATAAGAAATAGCAAGCTGCCAGAGCTGGCTGATGACTGAGCCGGGCTAACTGGATGATAGTTTGCCCTGAAATGAAAACTGAGCTGCATTTGATTTATTACCCTCAGTTGTCACTTCTCACCGCCACTGAACCTTTCCCAAGACCACAGTTGATGTCACTTCAAAGGATCAGAACTGGATTTCATCTGTGAAGAATGTATTAATCCTACAACCGTCTCTTTCAAACCAAGCAGCATCTGCAGTCAGCATTGGAGGTGGGGAAGGCATATGGAGAAAGTTCTTTGAATTGTATACAATGAAGAGAGCATTAGGCTAATTGTGAGGTTAACTTTATCTGTGTCCCATAAGACCAAGTGGCTCCGGTGCTAAAAGCACGTTATTGGTGCTAAGATGTGTTTTGGGACCCACTAAAGGCCAGATGCTTTCAGTTACTTTAAAGACAACAACTTCTTGTCTTGTTGGAGGAAATTGAGGGTGTTTGGCTAGAAAAGAGAAAGTTTGGTGGGGAGGACATGAGAGCTCACCCTCACATATATATTTGACAGCTTTTGGAAGATGAATTAGACTTACTCTGTATAGTTAAAAAGGGCAGCTAGAACACGTTTTTAGCTCAAACTAAAGATAGAGATTGTGACATCATTTATAAGACACAGACACCAGACTGTGTTTTCCTAAGGAAACATTTATTGAGTACCTATTTTGGGTCAAGCACTGTCACTTACATTATTTCATTTAAATTTCACAACATTCCTGCAAGGTGGTAAGTATTACCTCGTTCCAAATGTAGTGTCTCCCTGCAACAAGGCCTGATCACAGCAACCAGGGGAGAGGAAGCCATCCGCCCTGTTGCTGAGTACCTGCTGAGTACTCAGCTCTCCTAGAAGGCTTTATGCCCCAGACAGGAAATCAAATGTAAATGCCATTTGCTTTCTGTGCTGGATTGGAAAAGAGAAAACTTGCGTGTTGTGTACAATGGAACTTGAATCTAATATGAAAGAAACAGTAAAACAACCAGTACAAAGTTGCAAAGGTTTTTCTTTAAAACAGTACTTCCCATTCTCATTAATACTGTGTGTCATGTCAGAGTCTTAATTCTCTTCTCTATGTGCATTTTCAAGTTTTTTCTAGCCTGTACAATTCGTGTGTCTATCATCAGTCTTTTTTTTTTGTTGTTGAGATACATCTGGTAGTGTCCGTGAAAGGATATGTTCAGAAATGGATGTTGGTTTTTCTCTTGTCCTACCAGCAGAATGGGTTGTGGCTAGAGCTGCCTCCTGTCTCTTGTGGCAGGAAGTAGACATAAATATCTGTATGTGATACAAGCATATAAAATATTAACTGACTAATATTAGCAAGTACTTACTATGCGACAGGAATTGTTCTAAGGGCTTTATGGGTCTCAACTCATTGTTCTTGACATAGTTCCCATAATGTAGATACTGTTAGTACCCTCACTTTATAGAAGAGGAAATTGAGGCACAGAGAGGTTACATAATTTGTCCAGGGTCACACAAGTAGTAAGTGGTAGTCCTGACTAGCAGGTATGCAGACCAGATATTCTATCCCAAGAGACCATAGACATAATAGCTATATTGTCTCTGGGTATGGCATAGCATGATTTTTCTCCTACTCTAGCAGAGAACGAGCATACCCGTAAGTACCTAGTGGAGACTAGACTTGCACTGTCCAATGTGGTTATGACACATTGGCTATTGAACACTTGAAATGAAGCTGGTACGAACTGTGATGTTCTATAAAAATAAAGTGCATATTGGATTTTGAGGACCTCTTCTGAGAAAAAGAATGCAAAACATCTCTTTTGTAATTATTTCATATTGATTAAATGTTGAAATGATAACTTAGGTATAATGAGTTAAATAAAATCAACGGTTAGAATTAATTTCACCCTTTTGTGTTTACTTTTTAAAATGTGGCTTCTAGAAAATTTAAAATAACACATATGGCTTGCCTTTGTCACTGGCATTTCTGTTGGGCAGCGCTGGCCTTGACCTTTTGCTTCTTCATTTGTTCACTCATCGTTCATATGTCTTGGCACCTGTGAGGCACAAAGGGTGGGATGTTGCAGTCAACAAGACAGATTTGGCATCTGCTCTCATGTAGCTCAATATTCTGGAAAGGCTGGTGGGTTGGGGGTGAGAACAGACCCTAAGAAATAATTACCTAAGTAGTTAATTAATTATCATCATTACTATTTAAATAGGAGAAGGGATTTGCTATGAAAGAATACACTATGGGCACCTAACCCTTGGGGGCCATGCAATAAATACTATTCACTCAGCAAATATTTGTTGAGTGAAAGAAATGAATCTGGGGGGATTAAGGAGGCTTCCCTGAGGAAATAACTTCCAGACAGAGTTCCAAGGAATGAGGAGAGAAGTGAAATATTGGGAGCTTCAGCTATATGATTCACAGGCTTTGGCGGGTTCTCCCCTCACATCAGGAATAGTCAGCTTTGGTCCAGTTTCATGGCAAGCCATGCCCAAGCATTTTGTGGGGTGCGCAGATATGTGGGGACCTGCTCCTTGGCATGGAGAGGAGCAGGACAGGCACTGGAGGTATGTCAGGGAGGCGGGCGGGAGGGGGGCACCTTTGCCTCCCTACTCTAGCAGCAGGCAGTGCCTGATGCCGCTAGGACCTCAGTTTCTTCCACGTGGTGATGGCTTCTGTTGCTTCCTCTCTTGTTCCTCTTCGCCTCCATGGCGAGATTTGCCTCCGCAGCATTTCCCTTTATTGCACAATCCATTCGACAGGTTTTTATTTTGTTGTTGTTGCTGCCCAGTATAAATGAGACCTCCAGTAGGGAGAATGACTTTTAAATCTTTTGTGACCCTGGAGTACAAAATGTTCCCAATTTCTTCCCCTGAGCAGTCTCCATTTCCGTGGCAAGCTACAAAAGAGCGCTTATTTTTGTTGATAACAGTGTAGCTTCGAGGGGAGGGGGAAGGAACCTGCGCTTGGAGGCTGGGTGGCGGAAGTCTGCTGCCTGTAACTTGCCCAAAGGAGGAGAGAGCTGGGAGCAGGGCTGGGGGCAGTGTGGGAGGAATGCTGGGCACTTGCCCTTGGGCTTCAGGTTGTGTGGAACCTCCCCCTGCGCAGCCCCTAGGGAGTTGATTCTTGGAGGCGTCTGCTTCAGTTCTCTGCACACCTAGTCCCTGGTTGCCAAGTTACCCAGTGAGCCGGAAAACAATAAAACCACCATAAACCCAGCTGGGGGTGATTTTGTTGGGTTCTGAGCTTGTGTACCTTGCCTGGATCTTATATTGGGCTTGAACACAAAGACGGCTAGCCCAGGGTGGGTAACAGTTCCAACAGAGAAATTACGCACCGTGCCCTCAACATGCTGGGCACCCAACAAATATTTGTTAAACCAACAAATAAAAATTTGCAGTAAGGCATATCGTTTTAGTTAATTTGCTACACATGTACTACCTGGGTGGGAAGTCAAGCCAGCAAAGCATTATGGTGTGGTTTGGTAAACATTGTGTATTGTAGCTTTATTCTGATTGTCATAAAAATCCATCTGGGTCTCAATGGGGCCAGTTGTTTCTGCAGGCTCTTCCTATTCAGAGTCTGCGATTCTTCGAAAGATGCTTGGCCAGGGCCAGGCTTCTGATCTGAAGGGGAGGGTTATATTCAGGCTGTGTGTCTACCTATGGTGACTACTCCTTCTTTGCCACAGGATGTCTTAACTTCGGCACTGTTGTCGTTGGGGCTGGATACTTCTTTGTAGTGGGGCCATCCTGTGCAGCGTAGGATGTTTCACAGAGTCACTGGCCTCCTAAATGCCGGTAGCAGCTCCCCATCTGACCCACGTGATGAAAAGCAAGATGCTTCCTGACATTGCCCGGCGCCGTTGGGGAGGCAAAATTGCTCTTGCCTGCGAACCACTGTTGTATGGGAGTAAAGGGGCACAGCACTGCAGACTGAATGAAGAAGCCCATTATGCAGAAAGCAGTCTCTGCTGGAATATATCCTACAGTATTCAGGTTTTGTGGATTTATTTTCCCAAAGCATTTTATTTGGCACACGTGAAAGTCGCCTGACCTCTCTTAGTCCTCACTGACTATGGTGGAGGGGATGGGGGTGGGGGTGGAGGGCCCCTGAAGCACAGTGAGTTCTAGGGGTGGTTAACACAGGTGATGCCTGCCTGCTGTGTCATCCTTCTATCCACACCCCCTCCTCTATTCCTTGTGTATGGTAGTGTATACTAATGTACAGTAAAACCGGCTGGGAAGCTTTCCCAAAAGTAACATGCCTGGCTCCACGGCCAGGATTCTGACTGGGTGTCCATGTCAGGTGATTCAGCTGTGCAGCCAGGGCTGGGAGCCTTTGGCATGGCAGAGAGCATGGGCTTTGGGACATGCCTGGCTTTAGTCTTAGTGGACCAAACTTCTTTGAGTTTACTGTTGATGAAACCGGGGATAATTAATAGCTTCCTTGTTTGGTGCCAAGTAAAGGAGGTAACATTGTAAGGAAAGTCTCATTGTGAGGTGCATAGTAAGTGCTCAATAAATGCCCTTTCCTTTCTGGCCTACTTTCCCTGATCTACTTTTTTTCTCCCAGTCTTTTTCCCACTGGGTCCCAGACAGATCTCAGGCCAGTCTGGTATCTATCTATCTCCTTGTGGCTGATGTGAGGTCACCACGCAACTCACTATGGAGCCACTTTAGCTCCCTGCACCTGGAAAGAAGCAGTTTCTGCACATTTTGGAGGCACTAGGCCATGGCAGGGCTCCCACGGCTTTGCCAGTATATTCCTAGAGAAGGTGGTCAGAGAAGTCAGCAGTGAGCTACCAGGTGGTACCTGGTCACATTCCTGACCAGGACTGTGTCTTAATGACAACCTGCTATGTTTTTGTTTGTTTTTGAATGGGGAGGTGGGGGCTGTGGCAGAGCCTATGCACTTAGTAAGTCTGAGTCACGGGTCAGCGCAAGGTGATGTGGAAAGGAGAGATTCCATTTATTCTTTCATTCATTTACCCGCTTAAATTACTGCCTTTTTAAAGGACGCCTTGTAGGTGCAGGCCCCCAGAATTGGAACAATTCCTTGGTTATGTTGAACTAGAAAGTGATAAATACCCTTGGAAAGAATGCTCTTGGGTATGTTTATTGGCCCTCCTGGAAGCTACTGACCAGCCACAAAGTTTCGCCAAGAGCCAGGGGTCCCTGTGAACCTATCTGTGCCTGAGCTTTTAGAAAACTCCACCATTTTATCAGGAAGAAATTAGTTGCCACAGATGTAATAGCAGGGATTGGAGTAGCCTCGTAAATGAGTACGAAAGTTATACCCTCACCACATTATTTACCCTATTAATTCTCTCCCCTTGGAATGTATTGCTTATAAAAACATGAGATGAATGTTTTTCAGTGGTTTGCCAGAAAAAGGTAACCCTGGGCAGATGATTTGTAACCAGAAACTCTGGATAGATTCTTTGACCCTGCCTAAGAAACCCACTAAGGACATTTTACTAGACCAGTGGTTCTCAATCAGGAGTGATTTTGTCACTCAGGGAACATTTGGAAATGCCTGGGAACATTTTTTGGTTGTCAGGATGCTGCTGGCATCTAGTGAGTAGAGGCCATGAATGCTGTTAACTACCCTACGAGGCACGGGATAGGCCTCTCCAACAAAGAATTATCCAGTTCAAAATGTCAGTAGCATCAGGGTGGAGAAACCCTGTGTTAGAAAAACCAGTGTCCAGTGCTGGCTCTGTGCTGGTACTGGGATGTGAGGCCCAGCTCTCACCTACTGAAATAGCTTGCTTAGCTTGGTGATGGTGATGGTTAGGTCTGGGCACACTGTGGCCAAGCAGTGATGGTGACAACAGTATTCATGACTATTTCATTAATACCTACTCTATGCCAGGCCAGAGCTGGGCCCCTTACAGACATTATCTCACTGAATTCTCATCATAGTCCTGGATCATGTCGATGAGGGCGTAGATTCTCAGGTAAGTGAAATTGCCTGGCCAAGTCTACACAACTACTAAGTAAAGGAATCAGGGTTTGTACCCAAGTCGTTTGACTCCAGAACCAAGGTTGCTTGTTCCAGAGAAAACCAAGGGGAATGGCCATGGTTACGCATCTGGATTCTTTCATTCAGCTTTGGGATAATAGATTTTGCCCATGATTTGGTTTTTCCTTCCTTTGGGTAACATGCAGTTGGATTAAGTCTTCACCTTTGTAACTTTTTAACTCTACCTTGATAACTTTTTTATGAGTAGTGCTTTTGTTCAGTACCCTTTCGTAAGTAAGCCATCTCGTCACACAGTAGACAGAGTGACTTGTTTGAATTTCTCAATACATGGCCCTATAGCCCCTGAATCCCACTAACAGTTTGGGGGGGTAAACCTCACCTGGTGGGAGGTCCTCAGTGGTAGATTGTCCAGTGAGCAAGGCCTATCAGATTCCCTCTCTGGGGAAAATATGAATTAGGAGTCACGGGGAACAGGGAACACTCAGATCAAAGATCCTGTCAGCCCAGGGACTGAGATGAGCATAAAGGTAACACTGTATTTTCCAGGTGAAGGAATTGAAAGATGAAAGTTGCTCAGTGAGGGTTAAGATTCACATTCATGGTAGAACCTGGGAAGTCTGGATGTGCCATTTCCTGCCTTGATTATCTGTGGTGTTGGCTGCTTTGGGGTAGACAAAAGGGGCCTGCCCTGGCAGTTTGCACTAAGAGGCACAGCTATTAGAAAAGGCTCCAACAGGACTTGTTTTCTGACATGCTCTTTGCTTGAAAGTCTCCTACTACAAGTGGGAATTTGGACTTCACAAAGAACAGTGCAAGTGTAAAATCCACTCTTTAAAGCCCAGCTTGAAGCAGGCCCTAGGCAAGGTTGTAAGGTCTGTGAAGTGGCTTTCTAGTTCCACGAAGGCCTTTTTTTCTCTCTTCTTCCTTCTATTCCCCTAGCTCCACAGCTACTTTTCCCCTTTACAAAATTTCCCTATGTGGAAAAGTGAAAAGCGACTGTTAACATATTACTAAGTGAAAGAAGCCAGTCAGAGAAGGCTACATGCTATATGATCCCACCCTGTGACATTCTGGGAAAGGCAAAACTGTGGAGACAGAAAAAGATCAGAGGTTGCAAGGGGGTTGGGGCATAGAGGGAAGAGATGAGTAACCAGAACACAGGATTTTTAGGGCAGTGAAGATACTCTGTGTGATACTGTAATAATGGATACATGTCATTATATGTTTGTCCAAGCTCATAGACGGTATAACACCAAGAGTGAATCTTAATGTGAACTAGGGACTTTGGGTGACAATGATGTGTCCCTGTAGGCTTATCAGTTGTAACAAATGTTTCACTCTGTGAGGGATGTTGATAATACGGGAGGCTATGCCTGTGTGGGGATAGAGGCCATAAGGGAAGTCTCTGTACCTTGCTCTCAATTTTGCTGTGAACTGAAAACTGCTTTTAGAAAGCCTTAAAAAATAACCCAAACCAAACAGAAACAAACAAAATGACTGTTAAGACAGAGTGTTATGTATATTCCTAAATAATTTTCCCTTTTGGGCACATATACCCTTTAAACCAAAGAAGAGTTGCAATTGTATATCAGAAAGAACTGTGCGTCACAATAAAAACAGTCGGTATTCAGCACCTTCTATGTACCTGGCAACTATGGTCGACATTGTGGTTTCCTGATTCATCAATCATTCCACACTATCCTCTCCTTGCTAGCAGAGCCTTGATATCCAGTTACCCCCAACCCTGGTGTGTTCCAGGAAGGCAACTGCCTCAGTATCAGGATGTGCATGTTCCTTAGGTCTAAGCAGATCATGCTACTTGGATTCTTGTTGCCAGGGATTCATTTAGACATGGGAACACAGCGCACACCTGGTCAATGAGACTTAGCGGGCTTCTAGGAAAGGGTTTCTTCCTTGATATAAAGAGTTTTTTAGGGGAGAATCTGCCTTCCCACTCTTCTGCTGGTTTTTGTTGCATGAGGTAGTGTTGCTTGGAGTTATCTTCCGCCATGTTGCATTCATCAGGGAGACACATTGCAGATGGCACAGCAGAATGATGGAGAACATGAACCCTTGATGACATAAAAAACTGCTCAACCAGCTTTAGAACAGCCCCATTTCTGAACTTACCATAATTCCTTATTGTTTTATTATGATATTTTATTTTGGTCTTAGTTATTTAAAGCTGAAAGCATCCTAATGGATGCTGTGCTAACTGCTTTAGGCAGATCATCTCAATTGATTCTCACTTTATATTGATGAGAAAATTAGGGAACTTAGACAGCTTTCTCCAAATTGCCCAAGCATCAACTGGGACCTCAGATATAGATGCCTGCTTTCAAAGAGCCCGACTCTCACCCACTGTGGTCAAAAATCTTGTTTCTTGCTTCTACCTTCCTCTGGGACCTTAAGTAAGTACCTTAACCTTGCTGAGCTTCAGTTTTCTCATCTGTGAAGAAAGACAGTACTGAATGGCCTCAAATGCCCCCTCCCCCCAATTCTAAAATTCTAGGAATACAATTCCAACTCTGAAATTCTTGCTCCCAGTCCAGGCACCACAGGGCAAGAATGGAGGCCTATATTTTGCTGGCTTCTTGAATGCAGACAGGAAAATACAGCTCTGGATAACATAAACAAAAATGAGGTTTGTTGTAACATATCGGGTGGATCACAGTCAAGTTAATGCCCTTGGAATACCCCGATGAGGAAGTCACTGCCACCCCCAAGGCTGCCCAGTGGTTCTGTAGCCAGCACCCGTGCTACGACCTTGTTGGACACAGGAGGTCCTTGCCTGTGGTCTCAGAATGAATCCTAGACTGTTCTCAGTTCTTCACTCGCTCCAGGGTAAAATTGCAGATGGAAGCATTTAGGTCAGACAGACTTAAATTGTGTGTCCTGGTAGCCTGGGGCAAGGATCCAAGCCCAGGTGGGGTTCCCCCAGAAGCAACCCCCCAAAAAGGGTTTAAGTGCAAGTGGTTTGTTTGGGGGTGGTCCAAGGAAAGATTGGCAGGTGAGTGGGAAAGTCAGGCAGGGAAGAAAATGCATCAATAAAGGATGTGTTACCAAGCAACTTACCCCTGTGGGCAGCTTAGGCTAACTAACCCTGTTAGAGAGTTCTGGGAGACAGTGTAGACCGTGCACCTCAAAATCATCCCACTGGTGGACAAAGGAGCCAGGATATTTACCATCAGCTCTCAACAGTCATTGGTGGAGGGCTGTGGCAAGGTGGGAGGTACACTGGACATTCCCTGGCACTGCCTGCTTGTCCTGCATCCTGTGTGAGCAAAGTAGGAGTCAGGGAAAGCCCCCAGGCAATGAGCCTGAGGAGCTGGCAATTGGAGTCCCATGATGCCCAAGCACCTGGCACTTGCTACCTCTCACCAGCATTTCCACAAACACAGGAAGAAAGTTCAGAAGGTAGGCAGCCAACACGACATCTGTCATGGGATCCTCGTGAAATCATGTCAGACAGGCAGCCACACTGTGCCCTGTGGGGGCCCTGCCTCCCGCACAGACCCACGTCCTCTGGGTGCCCCCAGCCCCCTTGTTAGAAACGTAGCCAGTGCAGGCTCTGGTGTCTCATGGCTTCCCACTTCTCATTCTGTCTCTTATGCAACCTTAAGCTTTTTGAGGGCAGATACCGTCTTTGACGTGTTTTTACTCCCTTTTCTCTTACCAGTTGCATTCTTTACAATGCCAGGTATTAGCAGCCACTAATATGTTTAAAAATTAAATTCACTGCTTTTACAAATACTATTGTTAGTAGTCTGTATAGCTTGTTGGAAAACTAGAATCATAACTATGTGGCAGGACCCTGTAAGTTACATAGAACACACCTTTTCTACACCAGAACCCCTTCTATAGCATCCCACAGCTAGTAGGCATAGCTCTTATCCTGACTTTCTGGGGCCAGTTTGGTGGCATGGTGGAATGGGGTTCTACAGTCAGCCTGCCTGCTTTTGAATCCTGACTGGGCCTTTTTGCTCTATATGTGGCCTTGGCCAAGTTAGGTAATAGTCTGGAGCCTTAGTTTTCTTATCTACACAATGGGAGTAATGATAGTGTCTCCTTACATAGGGTTGTACAGATTAAATGGAAAAATGGATATAAATATAAGTACATACACACATAACGTATATACATATATTATGTATCTATATCTGTACCTATATGAATAATGATATTTAGCACAGAGTCTGCAAATAGCAAACACTGTATTGGGGTGTCTATTATTGTTATTCCAGAAACAGATGATTCAGTCTCCCTGAAGATGGACTTCTTCATTTGGGAGCAGCTGCTGTTGTCAGCAAGTACTTCAATATGTCAAATCTGGATCTTTTGTCCTCTAACTTCCATGCAAAGGTGCAGTATTGAAACTATTTTATAAATTCCGTTCTCCTAAAGAAGTGATTTTTAAACGTGCCTTGATCTTGTTTTGCCTTCTCAAACTAGAGAGGATAATTCTTTTTCATTTTCATGATTTGCTGTCAAATAAGAGAGGCACATTGCCACTCCTAGGTCAGTATTTCCTAACATGTCTTCTGAAAACTCAACTCTCCAGAGGGAAAAGCCTCTCCTTCAAGTCCCAATGCCCATTTGTACATTAAAGCCTCTGAGGAGTCCTGTAATAAATCGTTCCCCAAATTCAGTTGTCATGGAATCTTTCTGTCATGTGATATTTATTAGTATCCCTGAAATTTCCTGGCA
This sequence comes from Lynx canadensis, assembly GCF_007474595.2. Taxonomy (NCBI): domain Eukaryota; kingdom Metazoa; phylum Chordata; class Mammalia; order Carnivora; family Felidae; genus Lynx; species Lynx canadensis. The sequence goes on from NC_044308.2 coordinate 102,914,778, forward strand.
CACATTTTGGTTTGTCTGACCTCTTTGCTACAAGGCTTTTGGTATTGGGCAACAGTACTACAGATACTGAAAATAAGTCCTTTATTTTCACAAAAAATAATTTAATAAAATTTTGCAGTTGAAAACTTCTTTTCCTACCTATTCCTTTTGCTCTTTTCAGAAGGACATCTTACATTGTCTGCAAAACTGGAAAGACATGGACGGGAAGGCAAAAGAGCCTCCTCTCTCTGCGCCTGCTCTTTCTGGACCTGCTCTCTCTGGATCTGCTGTCTGTGAGCCTGCTGTCTCTGGACCTGCTCTCTCTGCGCCTGCTCTTTCTGGACCTGCTCTCTCTGGATCTGCTGTCTGTGAGCCTGCTGTCTCTGGATCTGCTCTCTCTGGATCTGCTGTCTGTGAGCCTGCTGTCTCTGGACCTGCTCTCTCTGCGCCTGCTCTTTCTGGACCTGCTCTCTCTGGATCTGCTGTCTGTGAGCCTGCTGTCTCTGGACCTGCTCTCTCTGCGCCTGCTCTTTCTGGACCTGCTCTCTCTGGATCTGCTGTCTGTGAGCCTGCTGTCTCTGGACCTGCTCTCTCTGCGCCTGCTCTTTCTGGACCTGCTCTCTCTGGATCTGCTGTCTGTGAGCCTGCTGTCTCTGGATCTGCTCTCTCTGGATCTGCTGTCTGTGAGCCTGCTGTCTCTGGACCTGCTCTCTCTGAGCCTGCTCTTTCTGGACCTGCTCTCTCTGGATCTGCTGTCTGTGAGCCTGCTGTCTCTGGACCTGCTCTCTCTGCGCCTGCTCTTTCTGGACCTGCTCTCTCTGGATCTGCTGTCTGTGAGCCTGCTGTCTCTGGATCTGCTCTCTCTGGATCTGCTGTCTGTGAGCCTGCTGTCTCTGGACCTGCTCTCTCTGCGCCTGCTCTTTCTGGACCTGCTCTCTCTGGATCTGCTGTCTGTGAGCCTGCTGTCTCTGGACCTGCTCTCTCTGCGCCTGCTCTTTCTGGACCTGCTCTCTCTGGATCTGCTGTCTGTGAGCCTGCTGTCTCTGGACCTGCTCTCTCTGGATCTGCTGTCTGTGAGCCTGCTGTCTCTGGACCTGCTCTCTCTGCGCCTGCTCTTTCTGGACCTGCTCTCTCTGGATCTGCTGTCTGTGAGCCTGCTGTCTCTGGACCTGCTCTCTCTGAGCCTGCTCTTTCTGGACCTGCTCTGCCCCTTCCTCTCACCTGCAAAGCTACTCCTCCTTCTTGAAGATCAGTTGCTCCTACCACAGCAGCAGATCAAGAAAGAGTTCTACAGGGAGAAAAACTTGTTGCCCCCCCCTTTTTTTTGCACTGTCCTAGGAGGCAGGTTTCCCACTAGTGAGCATGAAAAATTAAACCTGAAAAGGAGGACATATTTTCACCAGCACCTTTTCTTCAAACTCTTCCTAATGCTTCTAAAAACTGACTCTGAAGAAGAATGCAGCTCCACTCAGGAAATGAGTAACTGGGCTCCTCACCCAACGCTGAAGTTGAGGAAAAGGTCATTCCATGATTTGAATGACAATGGCTCTTTCTTATTGTTTGTTCCCTCACAGGGGCAGGCCACACTCCTTTTGCAGGCAAGCTGGGTAATTAGGTTTGAGGGACAGTGCCTGAGAGAAGCACTGAGCCATAGGACCTCAGCACTGGATCAGCATCAAGCCCAGATTTTCCATCTTACAAATGAAGGAGTTCTGGTCCAGAGAGGTTAAGTGTTTTGACCCAAGTCACACAGCAGAGATAGCTTCTTCCTCCTGCTTTAATGATACCTTTTTTTTGCTTTCCTTCCTGCTCTTTTGTGTGTGTGGATTGTGGGGAGGAGAGAGGGCATATGGCTTCACAAATCTGATTTTTACCTTTCCCATTTGCAGCCAAGAAAGATATTGCTGGGCTTAAGGTCTTTCTCATTCATTCAATAAATATTTATTTAAGTGCTTACTGGGTGTTAGGCATTGTGCCAGGACATTCTTCCACTGTGTCTGTTAAACAAACATGATTTATTTCCCTCTGAAGCTGGTAGAATGAGGCCCTAGGCCAGTTGTTGTACGCACACAAAAAATTTTGTAATTTCTGGTTCCTCGCACCAGATACCCACTGTTGTTTCTAGCCCCTTGGTGTCTCTTGAATGAAGTTGGTTCATGTCTGAGCTCCTCAGGCATGGAGCTTTACAGGCCTGCAGAGTCTTTCCTTGCAGGCGACAAGGGGTGGTCCTCTTCCTTAAAGATTGGGGGAGTATGGGCTGGTCTGAGGGTGGTGCTCTTGTGCCAGCCCCCCCCATCGCCACAGTGTGAAGGCCCTGGCTAAGTTGAATTGGGGTGTCCCCCAAATCTTTCCAGACTCCCAGAGGTGAGCAGAATGATGCCAGGAGGAGGGCAAGGGAAGGAAGGTGCATACTCTGGCTTGTGGGTGGGCTCAGGTCCTGCCCGGGGGTGTTAAGACTTAAATTCAACAGTTATTTCCTGAGTGCCTTTTCTTTGCCTGTCACAAGTCTAGGTGCTTGCATAAAACCATGCATAAAATAGGCAAAGATCTCTGCCCTTGTGGAATTCTCATATGAACATGGAATGTACGTATGAGTGCGGAATGTTCACATGAGTGTGGAATGTATATGAACATGTATGTACATATGTACGTGGAGTGTTCATACAAGTGTGGAATGTACATATGGCAGCTTGCTATGGCTTTAACTAATAACTCAGTCCAGGGGAAAAATGAGGCACAGGACAGGCCCTGGAGCCTGCTTACCAGGGTGGAGTAAGGGAGAGCCAATGAGGGTTTCCAAGGAATACTGTATTCACCTCCCCACTGACTTTTGCTATGTTCTCAACATAAGCATGACTTGCCAGTGTCTTGCCTTTTAATTGAGAACTCTTGTCTCCTGATAGCAGCAGGAGGGAGGGCCAGCCCACTCACAGCACCTTACCTTCATCATCCCACCTATAGATGGGGCTCTTTGGTGATTGTGATCAATGTGTCAAATTTGTTTGTGCCATCAATATGATGAAAAGAGTTTAGAAGGATGCTCCTATAACATTCTAGAACTCAGAAGTATTAAAGACCAACATTTCTCTGCCTGATCAAGTCAGAAGACAGAAGAAGAAGCTTTCCATTAGAATAGAAGCTTGGTTCCATTCGAGCCAAGATTTTTAAAGTGTGGTCTTTGGACCAGAAGCCTCAGCATCAACTAGTGTATTAGCTGTATATTGTTGCTTAACAAATTACCCCCAAACTTAGTGGCTTAGAACAGCAAGCATGTATTATCCTAGTTTCTGTGGGTCTGGCATCTGGATGTGGCTCAGCTGGGAGCCCCAAGCTCAGGATCTCTGATGAGGTTGCAGCAAAGCTGTCAGCACAGGCTGTGGTCTCATCTGAAGGCTTGACTCAGTTTGGGGGCAAATCCACTTTCACAGCTCACTCATGTGGTTGTTGTTGGGCCTCAGTCTTTCTCCACATGAGCCTCCTCATAGGCATTTTCATAACATGACAGCTGGCTTCTCCCAGGGTAAGCAGTCCAACAGAGAGAGATCACCCAAGATGGACGTCTTTATATAATCTGAACTTGGAATTGGCATCCCATCACTTTTGCCATATTCTGTGCTTTAGAAGTGAATAGATAAGTTCAGCTTACTCTCAGTGGAGAGGCTGTCTGCCACCCCTGGGAACTTGTAGAAAAACAAATTGTCGGACTCCATTCCAGACCTACTGAATCAGAAACTCTGTAGGTCTCAAGAGTATGTGTTTCTTTTAAAAGGTTATTTATTTATTTTGAGAGAGAGAGAGAGACAGAGCGAGCAAACGTGAGTGAGTGGGGGAGGGGCAGAGAGGGAGAGAGAATCCCAAGCAGGCTGCACACTGTCAACACAGAGCCTGATGCAGGGCTCAAACCCATAAGCTGCAAGATCATGACTTGAGTCAGATGCTCGACTAACTGAGCTACCCAGGCTCCCTAAGAGTATGTGTTTTAATGAGACTTCCAGGTGATTCTGATACATGCTAAGGTGGTAACCATTGTCTTAGAGTAGAGGTTGGCAAACTTCATTATATATAGGCTTTGTGGTTGCTACTGTCTCTGTCCCAATGACTCAGATTGGCCACATAGTGGGAAGGTAGTCATAGGAAATATGTAAATAAATGGATGTGGTTGTGTCCCAGTAAAACTTTTTTACAAAAACAAACTGCCTTTGTTCAGGCTGTTATAACAAAATACCATAGACTAGGTGACTTAAACAAAAATTTATTTCTCACAGTTCTGCAGTCTGAGAAGTCCAATATCAAGGTATTGGTTGATTCAGGTCCTGGTGAGGGTCCTCTTCCTGACTACAGACACCCACCCTCTCATGTTCTCACTGGTGAAGGGAGAGAGATCTGGTGTCTTCCCTTTTATATAAGATTCCCATCATTGTGACCTGATTTAACCCTAGTTACCTCCCAAAGGCCCATCACATTGGGGATTAGGGTTTCAGCATATGAATTTGGGGAGGGCACAAACATTTAGTCCACAGCACAGGCAGCGGGTGGGATTTGGCTTCCCAGGCTGTAATTTGTCCACCCGTGCCTGAGAGTAGCAGAGACATTCTGTGTGATCAGAATCGGAGGGACTTATTTTCATGTTTCTGTTTTTATCAGGCAAAACTGTCTCCTCTCCTTCTTTCCAGGCTAGTCTGAAATAATACTGACTCTCCAGTTCCTGAGTTATTACCAAGACTCACAATAAACCATGTGCATATGCTTGAGTCTTCTGATCCTATTTTTTTATGGCTCCTCAGTGAGTCACAAGCTCTTTGAGATAATATAAGATAGAGGTTAGGAGGTTAGGAATATGGGCTTTGGACAGACAGATGTGCATTTAAAATCTGATTCTACTTGCCCTATGAATATGGTAAGTTACTTTGGCTCTCTGTGCCTTGGTTTTCCCATCTGTGAAATAGGACAGTAATAGCACACACCCCATACTATTTTTGAAAGGAGTTGCTTTGATTACCTACCATAAACTCCCCCCAAATTTAGTAGCTTAAAACAACAGCTAGGCAGGTCTTTTGCTTCATTGGTGTCATTTGGGGCTGCAGTCATCTGTATGCTGGACTGGGTTACATCCAAGACAGTTTCCTCTGTCACTCACATGGCTGCCAGTTGGTGCTGGCTGTTGGATGGAAGCTCCTCTGGGGCTGTCACTGAAGTACCTTGGTTGTCTTCCATATTGCCTCTTGGTGTGGTTTGGTGTTCTTGCAGCATAGCATGGTGGCTGGGTTCCAAAGGAGAACATTCCAAGTGCACACAGATCCCAGAAGCTACACAGCATCACTTCTGAAACAAATCATAAGACCGTCTCTGTTTCAAGAGTAAGAGGGCAGGGGCGCCTGGGTGGCGCAGTCGGTTAAGCGTCCGACTTCAGCCAGGTCACGATCTCGCGGTCCGTGAGTTCGAGCCCCGCGTCAGGCTCTGGGCTGATGGCTCAGAGCCTGGAGCCTGTTTCCGATTCTGTGTCTCCCTCTCTCTCTGCCCCTCCCCCGTTCATGCTCTGTCTCTCTCTGTCCCAAAAATAAATAAACGTTGAAAAAAAAAAATTAAAAAAAAAAAAAAAAGAGTAAGAGGGCAAAAAATTTGCAGCCATTTTTAAGCCACTGTAGGAGTAAATGAAATTAATCACAAGAAGTGCTTGTCATGGAGTCTGGGCTACGGCAGACAGTAAATATTGAGTACTTATATTAGAAAGCAGAAACTCTTCTTGCCTGGCTCTTTGTGTCCTGTCTATGACGGCCTACTGCTTGTCACGTACCTTTAATTGCTTAACCAGTGGTTTTTGAGGGCTTGCTGGTTGTTTCTGGGAGGTCACAAGTAGGATTCCTCTCCTCTGTATGCTCTTAAATGATTTGGTTTGTTTTCTACTCAGTTCTCACAACTCTTTAGTTTCCAGAGGTCTGTAGGCCTAGAACTCTCTGGTCATGAGCCATGTGACCTTCAACCAGCTAGGAAGAAGAGAGGTGGGAAGGTCTAGGAGGATGCTCTCAGGTGATTTGATTGGCTCAAGGGTCTTGTCCCTTCTTAGCTGCTGAGATAGAGATTCTTAGCCACAGAAAAGGATATAGCCTGTGGGTTGACAGAGGGTTAAAGAGAACTTCAGAGAGGGGCACCTGGTGGCTCAGTCGGTTAAGCATTTGGCTTAGGTCACAATTTCAGGGTCATGAGATGAAGCCCCATGTCAGGCTTTGCACTGACAGCCCAGGGCCTGCTTGGGATTCTCTCTCTCTCTCTCTCTCTCTCTGCCCCTCCCCTATTGGCACGTTCTCGCTCTCTCTCTCTCTCTCTCAAAATAAATAAATAAATTTAAAAAAATTAAAAAAAAAGAACTTTAGAGAGAAGTGCCCCTCATACTAATCTTCCTTATTGGAGCCCCTTGTGGAATCTGTTCCTTTGTTAGGAGCCAGTGAGGAGGGGGCACAGGGCAATGCTGATTATTCAGTTCACACTAGGGCGTGTCCTTTGGAGAATGAGCGGCCCCCAAATTTCACAACCAAAGAAAAAGAGGGTTGTATTTGGAAAGTAATAGCTGTAAAAAAGGGTCTGGGCAAAGTAACATGAGTTAAGGGGCAGGATGAATGTAGTAGGGACTGGTGAGGTCTAGGGCAAAATGGAAAGTGAAGGCTCCATTACAGGGGGTAGCCACTCTGCGTCCTCAGTTGTGGTCAAATTGGTAATTGTTGCTACATCTTCACAGTTTTGAAGAAGATACTGAAATCTAGACTTCTAATTGAAATTTCCCATTTATAAAATGTTGGCAACTAATTTAAAAATTTTAAAGGCACTTTGATGGCCCATTGAAACACACACACAGACAGACACACTCGTGGGCAAAGTGCCTCTGGCAGAGGATCTGTAGGAGATACACTGAGCGACATTTCTCCTTATTGGTTTAGCTTGAGGGCCATATCACAAAAGAATTAGAAGAAGGGCAAGGAGACGTTGGCTGTTTATGGAATGTTATGGGGCAAAATAGTTCTGAAAAAAATACTACACACTTTTATCCTTACTTATTTAGTCACAAGTATTAATAATGTCACCTTGTGTGAGAACTGACCTCTCAGGAAATGATGAAACTAAGTTTTGATGAGCTTTATATAGAAGAGCAAAGAAATGGCCATGTCTTCTCAACTGGCTGTTCTAGGGTAAAGGTGTTATTCCTATTTTAAAGAGGAGGAAATAATCATTCACTGAGGTTCCTTTGCAAACCAAAATCCCAAAGAAATACAGTTCTTGAACTGAGACAGTACTAAAAATATCTGTGCTCGCATCCAGGTTAATCTACATGAGTAAAAGAGAAATAATTATCTTAACTGGTAAACATGGGAAAGCAAGGTATTTAGGTTAGACACAAGGAAGTACTTAAAGAGTAAGAAGACTTAAAGGCACTGGAACAACAGAGAGAAGCTCAAAGTTTGTTTGCTAATCTAGAGTTCCTAAAAGGAGGAGTTAATCTCTTTCTGCCTGATATGCTCCAGCAATCAATCCTGCTCAGAAAGGGGTTGGGTGAAAGAGGCACCGTTTGAATCCTTTTTTATCCTGTGATTTCTTTTTGGACCCAGCAAACAAAAGACCCCCAATTTACTAACTCACCCAAATGATTTACCAGCTGTGTCTTCCCCTAGGAGGTAAACAGGCAATAAAATAAATGAAATTCCTATTCTTTATTACTTGACCCCCATAAATCATCATCCACTCTTGGTGAGCGCTTATCTCTAAGGTATCGCACAGTATTTAAAATGCTATCTCCTTTATTATGAATGAAATAGAAGGAATGAGCAAAAATCCCAGTGATGATATATCTTCATGCAAGGACAATTCTGCAAGCAATAACTGTTAAATTTCAGAAAATTGGGAGATCTTCTGTGTGTGTGTTTGTGTGTGTATTGTGTGTGTGTCTGTGTAGTGGGGATTCTTAGGGGCTTCTCAGTTTCCTCCATTCTGTTCCAAACCCCAAACCTTTCCTAGGATGAGATTCACTTTTGGAACTTTGGGTCCTCACAGAGCAATGCATAGATAAAATCATACGGGATATTACTTTCCATATTTGGTTACTTATGAAGTCTATCTTGAACTAAAAGCTTATCATGCCAAAATAGGGGGCTTTTGTGTGGTGCTGGTGAGCAGGCGGGTGCTATCCTGTCACCATGACAACAAGCATTTGCATTACAGCAGGCTCCTCAGACCACATTACAGTCACGTGTCCCGGAGGGACCCCTTTGAAGCCCTTGTAATCTTTTCCCTAAGCGTGATTGTTAACATCTTCTGAACATAATCATTAACCATGTTCCGTAACAGATAATTACCTACTGTAGTTAGCATTTTCCATCCCTGAGTGCTCTGTGGGATTCACAGAATGCAAGACCCACTGTACTGTTATTTTACCTAGCCAAGTAAAATAGAGCCATTTGGCTTCTTGAAATCTGGGAAAGTTTGCATTTCACACAAAAATATTGTGCTGACCTGGACATTGTGTGTATCTGTCACATGCCCCAGGGTGTTCTTCATCCTTGTCTTTGAATCCCCCTTGCAGGCAGCTTTCAAAATGCCACAGGCCCCCTTCTGTCTGTGTCTGCTCTTTTCCCCTTAATGTCTGTTCACTTACGGAACTTCTAGTGCCAGTTTGTTTTTATTTCAGATTTATTGCACTCACTTGCCAGGATATATGGGGATTTTTTCCTGTTTATAGAAGTTTTCCCTATAGATTTCTCTTTATACCCAACATTATTCCTTAAGACTCCCAAGGCTTGTGTCATGACCCCAGGGAGTCCTGTTTCTGTCCTGGCTCTCATTTGCCCAGGAAAGTCTCTCTTGCACAGGAGAAAGCCTCCTGTTCCAGGTTTCCTAACCCTGTTTTATCTTTGGGGGAACACTGAAAATTTCAGGGGAGCTAGATGAAATGGATGTTAGAAAGAGAGCATGTGAGAGAAAAAGAAAAGAAGAAAAGAAAATTCCAACCCCAAGCCATGAGATTGATCTTTACTAACGTGTTTTCAAGACTTTGATGAAAGCATTGCACAGTTTTACTCTGTTGCTATACAACTAGGATGCAGAATCATGATGATGATAAAGAATGCTCAGGAGTTTTAAATGGTACCTTGCTGGCCACCTGGATTCTAAAGGTGAAGCATTAACCTTTAATAACCTGGGCCATCTCTTGTGGTGTAGGTTGGGACATGAAGAATAATGTGAATCATACATGTTTACTTCCTGCTGATGATCTGTCTTTGCTGATAAAATGGACTAAAATGAGCCTTTAGAGTTACGTAGGTGTCATATCTTCTGAACTCCAAATCAGGACCCATGGCAAAGGCATCATACTGTGTAGGTGGTGGAATCAATATCACCAAAGTCATGAGACTGAAGGGTGTAGTCAAAATTTTACTCTGAAAGGCAAAAAGACCCAGAAGAGGCTGCAAAAGGTCAATCTGCTGGATGAGGAAATGTGGGGTGTCCTGGGGAGGGGCCTTCTCATGCTGAATACATATATGTATTATGTATACATATGCATAATGTATCTGTGTGTGTGTGTGTGTGTGTGCATGTGTTTATACTACATATATAAAGAATTTTTTTTAATGAGCCACTCAGGTCTTTAAAACAGCAGCTGGCTAGGCCACCTCTGTCTCTTCCATTTGCTTTTGACTCCAGGTGCCTTGATTCCTACAGCATTACAGCTCCCCTTTCTCTACCCTTCTCAAAAACCTAGAAAATGGGGCCAATCCCCTATTTGTAATGCACTCCAGGCGAAGCTTCTATCATAATGAGCTCCCTTGTGATGCAGAAACCAATAAATCTCTGCCATGAATGCCCAATAGTGAACCAAATTACATATTTCTCTCAGTTGAGTATTGTTTTATTTAATATGCTCGTACCTTTCTAATGGTAGGCATAAAATTATCATGTATGTGTGAAAAACATATTTGGCTCTGATTGTGTGTGTGTGTGTGTGTGTGTGTGTGTGTGTGTGTGTAAGCTTCTCGAACACGACCACAAGTAAAGGTCCTTCTGGGTTGAGGCAATGAGATTGGGGGCACTGAGACCCCATCCAGTCATGTTTCTGAAGGTCTAAGGTAGAGGAAATTCTTAATATACAGAATATAATTAGCCAAAATGGAAGGTGGCCAAGGTGCTGGAGTTAAGATTTCTTGTTCCTACACACAGTGGGATATTTCAGGAACCTTCTTGTCATAACCAATTGGACACAATTTCCAGAGATGAATGTGCTAGGGCAGGAAGATGGCAGCTGGTTGTTTGGCCAATTCATTGTTTTGCATTAATTTGATTTTTTTTTTTTATTGTCAGAACCCAGGTGGTGATGAACTCATTTAGATTCTCTCTGCCTGCCACATGTCAGTTCAGAAATATCCCAATGCAATGTGGCATTAGTTATGTGCTGTGGGATCCGGGCCAACCAATTGGACCCAATGAGTGTGGATAAGCTTTATTCATTGGCAAAATTAATAAACAGTCACTGTGACTTGAGCCAGTCAGAAGGCAGGTTATTCACAACAGTTCAGTGCCTCTGGGATGAACTGGTCCAGTCGTTGATTGGTTTCAGCCACACAATAGCTCTGTTATGTGTACCAATCAGTGTGTTGGGGTCCGCAGGGGCACTGTCACAGCTCTGCACTGATATCCATCAGATAAACTGATTAAATCTGCACTAATCACAGGGCCTAGTGCAAGTGCAGTCAGTGCCCTTGAATATTGCCAGGAGGATCAAGTGCTTTGGTTTGGAAAAATAAATGCATTTCTATTGTTGCTGAAAGTGATTACTTGGTGACAGTGTTCTAGTACATTGCTATTATCTTTTAATTAATGAGCACTGAGGGATAAATTCTGACCATAAGCTCATGTACATGCTTTTCAGATATGGGAGCAAGTAGAAGGAAGAACAGAGTAATACACAAAGGTTTTTCAGTGGCCTGTAAGACTTGACATTATTGACGTCTGTCTGTCTGATAATTCGTTAACCGTCCCTTTATGTGCTACACTCCCCTGATGCACGTTGCTTCCGGCCTGAGGATTTTGCACTTTCTATCCTCTGCCTGGAATGCTTTGCCCCCCAGATACCTGCATGTCTGGTTCTGTTGTCATTCACATCTTCTCCACAGGGAGATCTCTGATCACCACATAGTGAGGCCCCACTCCTTCACTCCATATTACATACTCCTGTTTTATTTCCTTCATAGCACTTATTGCCATCTGAAATGCTTGTTAAATAGGTTGTTTTGGAAGGTGACTCTGCTGAGTTCACTACTATATCCCAAGGTGCTAGCACTGAGTCTGGCATATACTAGGCACTTAAACGTTGTTAAGTGAATGAATTTCTCTGTGTCTTGTAATGGGTTTGAGTAAGTCAGTGGACATATGGCTCAGAGGAAAGAACACTTTGCCAGGGGGCTTTAATGCTTTTACTCTAGACTCAGCCCCTAAACTATGGCATGACTTTGGGCAAGTCAGTCAACCTTTGGGGACTACTTGACTATGTTGGGACTCTTCAGCCCTAAGACAGTGTTTCCAAATGCTAGTTTTTGGTTGAGAGGGGGACAAGTTGGGTAATGAGTATTTTCTGTTTCAGTCATTAGAGTTTTAACCTCAAAGGGGGTGGAGTAGGCCATGTCCTGGAAGATTATCTTAGAATGAGATGGTAATGGGTACCTATTAGGGTACCAGTATGTAACTCATTTTATAGCTTCCACACTATTTAACAGATCCCCAGTCAAGATGCCCGTATGGGAGATTGGTTTTCTCTCTTTGGTGACCTATGGCCTAATGAGTATTTACAGGCCAGTAAAATTAGACTATCAGTGAATGTAAAAACTAACACACACCATAGAGGAGTTTCTGCTAGATGCCCCAGTGTCCACTTTCTCTCCTAGAGCTTGTAAAGGGAGCTTAGGAAAGTTCCAGGGAGAAGCTGAGCTGTGAGAAGGAGGCAGAAGGGGCCGAGTGATCTTTTCCCTACGGGGATGGGCAGAAGCCTGCTCTTTTATCTTGTGCTGGTGACAGCCTTCACCCTTTATTCTTACCAGACATCTTCACGTGCAGGACACTGAGAAAGCAGATTCATGAGGTTGGATGGTGACATCGTTCCCAGCTTTAAAAAGAACCGCACCTTAATAAGTAGTAAAAGGACCCAGGCAATTTGAAAAGCAGCAAAATACAAGGGGCAGAGTACTGGTGTGACAATGGAGATAATAGTCCCAAGGTTGGAGACCGAATGCAGTTTTTTTTAAAGAAACAAAAAATGAGGCTGTTAAACCAAAAATAGGAACAGGAAAACCAGCCCCACATAAATTCTTCAGAGAAAATAAGATGTGAAATGCAATAGAAGTTTTGGAGCAGTAGTTTTGTTTCAATAGATACGACTTGTTCTGATGGAATTTTCTGATAACTTGTTTCTTGTATGGCAACTCCCCAACCTGCCCCACCATGCACACTAAAGGAGTATGTTTTGTTTTTCTCCCGAAAAAGAAAACATGAAAAAAGATAACTTCTTAGAGATGCTTCCTACTCCAAGAAAACTCTTTGCTGCTAGTGAAGAATTTTCCTGCGTCCTACATAAAAAATACAATTATTTTATTCCAATCAGCTAATGTTCCTCAAGAAATTATTTTATTGGAGGGAAAACACAATACTTTAAAAAATGTTTTGGTTTTGGGGCACCTGGGTGGCTCAGTTGGTTAAGTGATAGACTATTGATTTTGGCTCAGGTCTTGATCTCATGGTTTGTGAGATCGAGCCCTGCGTTGGACTCTATGCTGACAGCGCGGAGCCTGGTTGGGATTCTCTCTGTCTCCCTCTCTCTGCTCCACTCCTGCTCATGGTTTCTCTCTCAAAATAGATAAGTAAACATTTAAGAAAAAAAAATTTTTTTAATGTTTATTTATTTTTGAGACAGAGAAAGAGCATGAACGGGGAGGGTCAGAGAGAGGGAGACACAGAATCTGAAACAGGCTCCAGGCTCTGAGCTGTCAGCCCAGAGCCCGACGTGGGGCTCGAACTCACAGACCGTGAGATCATGACCTGAGCTGAAGTCGGCCGCTTAACCGACTGAGCCACCCAGGCACCCAAGAAAAAAATTTTAAAAAGTTTTGGTTTTTAAAAATTGATCCCTTCAACACCTCAGCTATTATTGGGAAAAGGTAGAATTTGACATTGATCCCTGTCCAAATAGAACTTACATTTTAATGGCAGGAGGTAGACAGCAACCAAACAAATGATGAGCACTCTGAAGGAAAATGAAGAAGGTGATGAAGGTAGAAAGGAAAGAAATTACCTTTTTTTTTTTTTTTAAAAAAAAAAAAGCATTTATTTTTGGGAGAGCACAAGTGGGGGAGGGGCAGAGAGAGGGGGACAGAGGATCCGAAGTGGGCTCTGTGCTGACAGATGTGGGGCTCGAACTCATGAACCGTGAGATCATGACCTGAGCCATAGTTGGACCCTCAACTGACTGAGCCACCCAGGTGCCTCAGAAATGACTTTTTTAGATGAACTGACTGGGGGTCTCCTCTCAGAGGGGGTGGTGTTTGAGCAGATCTAAATGAAGTGAGGGAGCACATAAATATTTGGGAGAACATTCTAGGCTTCAGGCAACAAGACCAGCATGACTGGAACAGAGAGTGGAGGGGAGAATGAGGCGGGGACAAATAGTCTTATGAAGCCGTTATGAGGACGTTACACTTTACTTCCATGTTGACTACTTTGGGACTTTGAGCAGAAAATAACAGGGTCTGACCTAAGTTTTAAAATAATTATTCTTGGGGCGCCTGGGTGGCGCAGTCGGTTAAGCATCCGACTTCAGCCAGGTCACAATCTCGCGGTCCGTGAGTTCGAGCCCCGCGTCAGGCTCTGGGCTGATGGCTCGGAGCCTGGAGCCTGTTTCCGATTCTGTGTCTCCCTCTCTCTCTGCCCCTCCCCCATTCATGCTCTGTCTCTCTCTGTCCCAAAAATAAATAAATGTTGAAAAAAAAATTTAAAAAAATAAAAAATAAAAAAAATAAAATAATTACTCTTGAGTACTATGTGGAAAATTAAGTGTACTAAGAGTGGAATCAAGGACACTATTTAAGAAGGTATTGTATTGGGGCACCTGGTTGGCTCAGTTCGTTAAGCGTTGGACTTGAGCTCAGGTTATGATCTTGTAGTTAAAGAGTTCAAACCCACATTCGTGAGTTTGAGTCCCATGTTGGGCTCCTGCTCTTGGTGGATGTGGAGCCTGTTTCAGATCCTCTGTCTTCCTTTCTCTCCACCCCTCCCCTGCTCACGCTCCCTCTCTGTCTCTTTCTCTCTCTCTCTCTAAAATAACGTTAAAAAAGGAAGGTATTGTATTAGTTCAGGCAAGATAGTGGCTTGGACTAGGATGTTAGAGGTGAGTTAATGAGAAATGATTATATTTGGAACATATATTTAGAATATAGGTAATAGAATTTTTTTGATGCTTATTTATTTATTTTGAGAGGGGGTGCATCGAGAGAGGGAGACAGAGAATCCCAAGCAGGCTTCACATGGTCAGGGCAGAGCCCAACATGGGGCTCAAACTCATGAACTGTGAGATCGTGACCTGAGCCGAGATCAATAGTTCGGATGCTTAACCCACTTAGCCACCCATGCACCCTGGTAACCCATTTATTGATGGATTATTTGTGTGGGATGAGGGAAAGACAGGAGCTGATAAGGAGTCCAGAATCATTAGGAACTGAAGGAATGGAGGAAAAGTTTTGCATTTCCAGTGCATAAGAAAAATGAAGGCAATGGGTATATAGAGCTGGCCACCTAGCATAGGTGTGGTGTAGGAAAGATTTACACAAAAGCAGTGTGGCCAGGAAAGATTTACTGCTTTCCTTTTACATGCTAATTCATTGCCTTGTTGGCTTTGTCTGATCCTGTCTTTCTGACTTTGTGAGTTTTGTTTTGCTTTTTTGGGCAGGGGTGGAGTGGGGTAGAATTTAGCATTTTTTTTTAATTGAAATATAACTGATAAAACATTGTGTAATTTTAAGGCATATGAGGTGTTGATTTGATACACTTATATATCGCAGTATGATTACCACCATAGAGTTAGCTAACACCTCTTTCACGTCACACAATTATCAAATTTTTTTTTTTTGTGGTGAGAGCATTTAAGATCTAGTCTCTTAGCAGTTTTGAAGTTTATAATACAATATGGTTGACTATAATCACTATACTGTGCATTAAATCTCCAGAACTTATTTAACTATTAGTTGCAAGTTTGTACTCTTAAAAAATATCTCCCCAGTTTTCCTAATCCCCATCTCCTGATAATCACTATTTGACCCTCTGTTTATACAAGTTCAGTTTTGTTTTGTTTTGTTTTGTTTTTTAGATTCCACATACAGATGATATGATACAGTATTGGCCTTTCTCTGTCTGACCTATTTCACTTAGCATAATGCCCTAAAGTTCCACACATGATGTTGCAAATGTCAGGATGTTCTTTTTTTCCTGACTAAATAATATTCCATTGTGTATGTATATATACCACATCTATAACCATTCATCCACTGTTGCATACTTGTTGTTTCCATATCTTGCTTTTGTGAATAATGCTGCAATGAAAATTGGAATGCAGGTGTCTTTTTTATATTCCGTTTTCATTTCCTTTGGATATGTAACCAGATCATATAGTAGTTCCATGTTTCATTTTTTGAGGAACCTCCATACTCTTTCCCATAGTGGCTACACCAATTTACATTCCCACCAGCAGTGCATGAGTGTTCCCATTTCTTTACATTTTTACCAATGCTTGTTATCTCTTGTCTTCTTGATGAGAATCATCATAACAGTGTGAGGTGATATCTCATTGTGGTTTTGATTTGCATTTTCCTGATGATGAGTGATGTTGAACATTGTTTCGTGTACCCATTGGTCATTTGGATGTTGTCGTCATCATCATTGTCACCGTCATCTTCTTCTTTGGTGGTTGTCTTCTTTTGAAAAATGTCTATTTAGTTATTCCGCCCATTTTTAAAATCAGATTTTTTTGTTATTTAGTTGTATGAGCTTTTTATATATTTTGGCTATTAACCTCTTCAGATATTTTTTTCATTCCATAGACCACCTTTTCATTTAGTTAATTGTTGATTTTGCTGTGCAGAAGCTTTTTAGTTTGATTTTGTCTCACTTGTTAATTTTTACTTCTGTTGCTTGTGCTTTTTGTGTCATATCCAAAAAACTCATTGCCATTACCAATGGCAAGGAGCTTTCCCCCTATGTCTTCTTCGAGGAATTTATAGTATCAGGTCTACTGATACTGTATACTGATACTGATTTATGTTTAATCATGTCTTATGGTTAAGTCTTTATTTATTTTGAGTTAATTATTATGTGAGTGTGTTAAGACAGGGATTTTGTTTGTTTGTTTTTTTATCTTCTAGGAATCATTACTGCCTGATCTTGGCCTATGGATCTTAAGACTAGATCAGTGGCCGTACTGCCAAGCTGAACATCTAAGGGTAGAGCTCCCTGGTCTTCAGGACTAGGCTCTGGGCCTTTGCTTTGACCAGAAGAATCCATAGCTGAGATCTAGCTTTCAGGGGTAAAGTAACTCACCAGGGAAGATACCTTATCCTCTCACTGGAACTGTAGGACAACATAATCAGGAGTGTCCTAGCCACTCTGAGCACACTCAACCAGTCTGTGGTTCAGGCTATTCAAGATTCACTAATGGAGCCAGGAATAGAGTCAGTTTTTCCTAGTGCATATGGTGGAGGTAGATACTTGACTAACAGTTAAACTTCTAAGAGGTAGGAGAAATATATACTGAGTGGCCCAAACAGAAAATGTCCACTACCTGAGGGGAGAGAAGCAGCATGCTCAGGCAACAAGTGGAGATTAAAAGCACTTTGGGGGCTCCTGGGTGGCTCAGTGGGTTAAGCATCCAACTTCGGCTCAGGTCATGATCTCGCGGTTCGTGAGTTCAAGCCCTGCGTTGGGCTCTGTGCTGACAGCGTGGAACCTGGAGCCTGCTTTGAAGTCTGTGTCTCCCTCTCTCTCTGCCCTTACCCTACTCATGCTCTGTCTCTGTCTCTGTATCTCTCTCTCAAAAATAAACAAACATTAAAAAATTAACTAAAAAAAAGCATTTTGGGGTATCTGTAGTCCATGGGAGAACATGGTGTAACAATCTATTTTGAGCTTACTTACAGTTAGACACCTTCAAGGATACATACTTATGTTGAAGCATACCTTGCCTTTAGGAATTAATAAGAAAATGATAATGTATATGTAAGTCAGAGCCTGTTGTGCTTAAGGGACAGAAGCTTCTCAGAAATCATACTCACATTGACCTGTTTTCAGTCATCTTAGAAACAAGCCATTCCTCTCTGTAATTGATGGCAATATTAACCCTGCTTCTGGTTTAAAGAGATCAGAGATCAGAGATGGGAAATGGACCCGGTTTCTCAAATGAACATCATAGGTCATGCTATGTTAGAGCTGAAAAGGATCTCAGAAGCTGTTCAGTCCAATCCTTTAATTAGATGATAGGGAGGAAAAGGCTTCAGTAGAGTTCTAGATATTATGTATTACATATACATTTGAAGAATTATTTAACCATTCCATGTAAACTGTGTGACTATCCTCTTAATTTGCTATTTCTGCTGGGTCCATGTCTGAATGAAGGAAAATTAGATCCTTATAGTATACATCCTTTGTCTTTTCCTCTCAGTGATCCATTAACTAGAAAAATTTTCACTGAGTACCTATTACATATCTGGGACTGTTCTTAGTTGAGAATATAGTAGTTAACAGGACAGATGTATAGAGGGAAGAGACAGAAAAACAACTCAACAGTCAACTGCATTATTTAGAAATTGTGATATTATAAAGAAAACAAAAGAAGGATGCTATGAACTAGTGAAAAATTGGGAGCTACTTTAGCTAAGAAGATCAAGGGTGAATTCTCAGAAGAAAGGAATCATTCAAAGAATTTAACTCAAGGTGATCTGAGAAAATTCCAACAGGCCTCATGCAGCTCCAGCCCCCTAAGGATAGTTCAGGTCTGGACATTTGAGATGATCCTATAGCTGTTCTTGTCTGGTTAGATTAAAGTTTCCCTAAGCTGCTGGAAGCTATCCAGATCGACATAGCCTGGTTTATGGAGGCCATAATCCATAATGGCATAAGAACCAGCTGGCTGTTTGGGGGGACGCGTCTACAGATGCCAGGTTGTGTCTTGTACAGCTATAGGGTCACCATTCACACCAAATGAACACAAGTGTACATGGTGGCTTTGACCAAGACAAAGATTTAGTGTGGTTTCCCCCTTTAATTTGTTGCATGAAATAGTCTGGGATTTAGTTGAGTCAGTGGATTTGGTTTAGTCTACTCTCTCCTTCCCTTGATAAACTCCGTGGTGGTGGCCTGAACGTTCAAGTTTTGTGAACTTTAGCCCTGTGTGTTTCCAAACAGAATCATCACTGCAGAACATGGAGTCCAGAAGCCTTGAGGGGCTCTTAACTAGTTCTTTGGTCAAAGAAAGAATTCCAGAAACTTGCTACTGTTGACAAGACTTCTAAATATCATGAATAACTTGGAAAGCTCAGGTATCATAGCACTACCCTACTGCCCCCAACCTAGTGATAATATATATTTATTCATATGCCTTTTCCCCTGCCTCTCTCTTATCCCCACATTTAAGCTGCCTGAGAACAGAATCTTTGATTCATTCATGCTTCCCAGAGCCCTAGAACAGCACTGCTTTACATGTAGTTGGTGTCCAGTAACTGTTTATTCTATCAATTAACAGAGCTTCACAGAGCTTATGTGATCATGAGTCAGAACTTTTTCATCTGGGTCCTCCCAGAAAGGTTTGGCTTCTAGGCCTACAGCAGAATAATCCTGACTCTGGGAGCTGGGAACCATCTGGAGGCTCTCAGCTGGGGAACACAGAAAATCCAGTATCAGGATTAAGATAGGCTGGAAACAGGATGCCCTCAGAACTTACATCCCAGTGAGATCCCCAAACCCTTTGCCTGAGTAGGAGTGGTAGAAAGGGATTAGGGCTCCTTGGGACCCCTCTTGCGACCCCCGTCGCAGCGGGCTGAGGACTGCACCAGCACCATCCACCCAGTACACTCGGGATTCTACCCCAGAATTTGTATTTAAAGGGAACCCTACTTTCTCTTGCTTTTTATTTTTAGCTTTGGGTCAAAAAAAAAAACCAAACACCTATTTTATTCTAAGTCAGGAATATGCTTAATGACCTTTCCCAAATGGAAGGCAAGGTGCCCATAGTCTATAATTTTAATTTAAATCAATTCCTTTCCTAGCTTGAAAAACAAACACAAATAACCTCCCAGGAAGGTGAACTTTTGGGGACTCCAAAGGGTTCTCGGGGTACTTTCAGTGTTCTGTAGTTGATCTTTCACAAAGGTAAACAGGACTTACCTTGCTGGTTTCTGAGAAGTTTGTGGAGGGGTGTGTACCAGGCTTCAACAAAACAACGTTGTGAGGCTGAGTGCCAAGTTCTTTGTGTGAAGGGCAAATCCGTGCTGGTGTAGAGTTGCGGCCACATATGGTGCCGATGCCTGCTGTTTGGAAGGAATTGCAGTGCAATTAAAAGACTTTCTGAGACTTGGCAATATTGTTAATTCCTTTGCCATTTTATATGAGCAGGAGGATTAATTAGCGTTGGCTTTATAGAGTTATATCTAAATGCATATGTTTTGGGTTAGATATTTCTTTTTACTAGATTAGTCAGACTTGTTCCCAACTGTGAAGGCTGCCTCATGGGATTCATTCGTGCCTGCCTGAATGCTTCTTGTTTGCTGGGGTGTGTTATCCAGGGCTGACACCAGAACCATTTATAGTGAAGCTGACTCTGTCCTTACCTTGCAGTATTACTTTTGAAGAAGAAATCAGAAGCTAAGTGGGTAGGGATTTAGAATACAGGGGTTGACTTGGTCACAGAATACCTCTTGTTTTTGTCCATTTCTGCAAATGACTTTTTAAAACAGTCTAATTTTCCCAGTTGCCTTTCCTTGATATTTCTTTGTTTTCACACTTCTATAGGAGAGAGAAAAAGAGACAAAACTCTTTGCAGCAGGGGCATCTTTTAATGAAGCTTAGAATAACCCTCCAGAGCTACTTATTCAGATCTCCTCAGTGTTCACATCTGAGCCCAGGAGGTTCCCAGTTCTTCTGTCAATTAAGCCATAATTAGTAGAATAGTTTTTCATGGATGCTTTGGTGACCTTGGAAATATAGGGTATTCTAGAAATAGTCACATTCATGATTCTCTTTCTTATTGCTCATGGTAATGAGGGTAGTTTTCTTACCTCCCGGCATTGGGCCTAACACATGGAGGTATACAGTAAGTGTTGAATGAATAAATGTTTGGCTTGGTGCTTGGGACATTGTCTGGGGGCAGTGGCTGTCAACTTAGCCTGCATGAGGTTCACCAAGACAGCTTATTAACAGAGTCACTCCAGGCTCCTGCCTCAAGTTAGGATCTGGTAGGTCAGGGGAAGGTTGCAAAAGTCCACATTTTTAACAAATATCCCAGTGGATCTGTAGGCAGGTTAACTTTGGACCTCACACACTGCAAAAGAAACTGCTCGGGGGGATATGGCATTCAGAGCTTTAGAGAAAAAGTTTCTTCAGACCAGCTTAGGCTCCTTCTCATTTCCATCCATGCCCATGGCCTCCTCTGGGGACCCTCATGATGATGACTCCCTTTCTCCCAAGCTGTTGCTCAGGCAATCTGTCCAGATGCCACTCCCTGGTCTTCCACTTCCTGATCATTGTAGAATCCACTTGGCTGCAGATCAGAGTCTTTTCTTTTTAATGTTTATTTATTTATTTTGAGAGAGAGAGAGAGAGAGAGAGAGAGAGAGAGAGAGAGAGAGAGAGAGAGAAGGCACAAGGAGGGAAGGGGCAGAGAGAGAAGGAGACAGAGAATCCCAAGCAGACTCTGTGCTGTCAGCACAGAGCCCGACACTGGGCTCAAGCTCACAAACCATGAGATCATGACCTGAGCTGAAACCAAGAGTTTCGGACGTTTAACTGACTGAGCCACCCAGGTGCCCCTGCAGATCAGAGTCTTGCTGTTCCTCTGGAGCTACCTGAGAGCAGCATAACTGGAGCACACCCCTTGGTCTTACTTTGGGATGGTACAAATTCACTGGTGGCTAGAGTGCCTTGTGCTTATTCGTTTGGTTGTGGTGACCTTTCGAGGCACCCGTGCTGTGTGTCTGTACAAGACATTGAATGATGTTAGTCATGTGGGCTTAGGTGTGTAAATGAGATGATGAATTTAAATTTCTGAGCATAGCTCAGGCTATATAACACATGCTGTATATATTGTGGATGTTTTTGCCTCTGTGAATTGTTAACTCCTTTAGGGGCATTCCAAGGACACAAACTAGAATCAAACTAGATTTCCCAAGGGATCAAGCCAGTGCTGACACTTAGCTGAAAGTTGGACCTCAGTCTGCCATGGCCGTAAGATAAATAAATAGCAAAACCCCAGGGATGCATCAAGTGGGCGATTTTAGCAACAGCTGATGCTGTCAACTGAGAGGGGTGTTGATAAAGTGATATAGGAAGTAACTGTGCACAAAAGCCTCCTGAGTAGACTCAGCAGGACGATGTCATCTTCACACTCAAAAGCTAGGGATGCTCCTCGCCTCCTCCCTGCCACGGTAGGAACAAAGGCATTTTATAGCAGGCAGACTTTGTTGGTCTCATTAAATGAGAGTTATACTTTCTATAATAGCACAAATGTGTGCAATAGTGAATAGGAGCAGAAGCAGCAAAACAATAAAAATGTAGCCACTGAAGAATATATTTTAAAATCTAAACTGTTGGCCACTGCAGACAGAGACTGAGAATTCTCTCTAGTTTTCCCAGTCCCGATTCTCTTGCTTTAGGACACTCAGTGTGCACAGCCTGAAGAGAAGGCATGGGATGTCCTTTCAAAGACTGTGTAATCCATGATGTCAAGGCATATTGGGTAGTCTGCCTTAGTGTGCAAATCACCAGTCAACTAGGCTAAGAGTGGCTGAAAATGAAGAACTTACTCTTTTTTTAAAAAATTTTCATTTGTTAACATTTATTCATTTTTGAGAGACAGAGACAAGAGTGTGAGTTGGGGAGGGGCACAGAGAGAGAGAGACACACACAGAATCTGAAGCAGGCTCCAGGCTTTGAGCTGTCAGCACAGAGCCCTACACGGGGCTCAAACCCATGAACTGAACTGTGAGATCATGACCTGAGCTGAAGTTGGGCGCTTCACTGACTGAGCCACCCCGCTGCCCCAAGGAGAACTTATTCTTAACAAGGAATTGGTGGTCTGCAGTTTCAGAGTTTATTCAGAAGATCAGTCCTCTGGGTTGGTGATTCTTTCATTCTTTTGGCTTTTTTTGTTGAGATCACAAGATGGTCATCGCAATTCTGAGGTTTATTCCACACAACAGGCTCCAAGAGGGAAGGAAGGGGTATTTTTCTCCCCACCCCCCCCCCGTTTCCCTCTTCCCCTTGTCTGTCTCCTTTTCCTCATTCTCTCTCACCTTTTCTCTTTCTCCCCCTCTTTCCCCATCCTGCCCTTCTCTCTTCCCTTTCTCCCTTTCTTTTTCTCCTTTCTCCCTCTCTCTGTCTTTTATCTAGGATAAAAATCCTTCTCAGAAGCTTCTAAAAGATTTACCTTACCTCTCTTTGACTAGAACCAAATCATGTGCTCTCCTCGGGCTGATCACTAGCCAGTGCCTAGAGGGTTACCATTTTGGTTTAGACCTATCATGGCCTCTTTCCTGCGTCTAGAGGGGGGCTCCCATTCCTGAGCCTGTAGCTGCATGAATGCTATCAAGACTCAATGTGCTAAGAAAGAAGAGAGGAATGACTGTCTGGTGGTCAGTTGTAATAACTTTCTAGAGCTATTATGAATGGTACCACAAACTAGGTGGTTTAAATAATAGAAATTTATTGCCTTGCAATTCTGGAGGCCAGAAGTCTGAGATCAAGGTGTTGGTAAGGTTGGCACCTTCTGAGATCTGTGAGGAAGAGTCTGTTCCACATCTTTCTTGTTTCTGGTAGTTTGTTAGCAATCTTAGGCATTCCTCAGCTTGTAGGAGCATCATCTCGATTTCTGCTTTCATCTTCAAATTCTGTTCTCTCTGTGTGCCTGTCTTTGTCCAAATATCCCTTTATTATTTTATTTTATTTCATTTTATTGTTCAGATTTTATTTTATTTTTTTACCATTTAATTTAATTAATTTTTAAAAATTTACATCCAAGTTAGTTAGCATATAGTGCAACAATGATTTCAGGAGTAGACTTTTTAATGCCTCTTACCCATTTAGCCCATCCCCCCCCCACAACGCCTCCAGTAGCCCTTAGTTTGTTCTCCATATTTATGAGTCTCTTCTGTTTTGTCCCCCTCCCTGTTTTTACATTATTTTTGCTTCCCTTCCTGTGTGTTCATCTGTTCTGTGTCTTAAAGTCCTCATATGAGTGAAGTCATATGATATTTGTCTTTCTCTGACTAATTTTGCTTAGCATAACACCCCCTACTTCCATCCACATCGTTGCAAATGGCAAGATTTCATTATTTTTGATTGCTGAGTAATACTCCATTGTATATGTATACCACAGCTTCTTTATCCATTCATTCATTGGTGGACATTTGGGCCCTTTCCATACTTTGGCTATTGTTGGTAGTGCTGCTATAAACATTGGGGTGCATGTGCCCCTTCGAAACAGCATACCTGTATCCCTTGGATAAATACCTAGTAGTGCAATTGCTGGGTCGTAGGGTAGTTCTTTTTTTTAAAGTTTATTTATTTATTTTGAGAGAGAGAGAGCACAAGCAGGAGAGGGGCAGAGAGAGGGAGAGACAGAATTTCAAGCAGGCTCTGCACCATTAGTGCAGAGCCTGATGCGGGGCTTGAACTCATGAACTGTGAGATCATGACCTGGGCAGAGATCCAGACTCGGATGTTTAACCGACTGCGCCACCCAGGCACCCCAGGGTAGTTGTATTTTAAATTTTTTGAGGAACCTCCATCCTGTTTTACAGACTGGCTGTACCAGTTTGCATTCCCACCAGCAGTGCAAAAGAGATCCTCTCTCTCCGCATCCTCACCAACATCTGTTGTCACCTGAGTTGTTAATGTTAGCCATTCTGGCAGGTGTGAGGTGGTATCTCATTGTGGTTTTCATTTGTATTTCCCTGATGATGAGTGATGTTGAGCATTTTTTCATGTGTTGGTTGGCCATCTGGATGTCTTCTCTGGAGAAATGTCTATTCATGTCTTTTGCCCGTTTCTTCACTGGATTATTTGTTTTTTGGGTGTTGAGTTTGATAAGTTCTTTATAGATTTTGGATACTAACCTTTTATCTGATATGTCGTTGCAAATATCTTCTCCCATTCTGTCGGTTGTCTTTTAGTTTTGCTGATTGTTTCCTTCACTGTGCAGAAGCTTTTTATTTTGATGAGGTCCCAATAGTTCATTTTTGCTTTTGTTTCCCTTGCCTCTGGAGATGTGTTGAGTAGGAAGTTTCTGCAGCCAAGGTCAAAGAGGTTTTTGCCTGCTTTCTTCTCGAGGATTTTTAAAAAGTTTTTTTTTCAACGTTTTTTATTTATTTTTGGGACAGAGATAGACAGAGCATGAACGGGGGAGGGGCAGAGAGAGAGGGAGACACAGAATCGGAAACAGGCTCCAGGCTCCGAGCCATCAGCCCAGAGCCTGACGCGGGGCTCGAACTCACGGACCGCGAGATCGTGACCTGGCTGAAGTCGGATGCTTAACCGACTGCGCCACCCAGGCGCCCCGTCTTCTCGAGGATTTTGATGGCTTTCTGTCTTACATTTAGGTCTTTCATCCATTTTGAGTTTATTTTTGTGTAGGTGTAAGAAAGTGGTCCAGGTTCATTTTTATGCATATCACTGTTCAGTTCTCCCAGCACCATTTGCTGAAGAGACTGTCTTTATTCCATTGGATATTCTTTCCTTCTGTGTCAAACATTAGTTGACCATACATTTGTGGGTCCATTTCTGGGTTCTCTATTCTGTTCCATTGATCTGAGTGTCTGTTTTTGTGCCAGTACCATACTGTCTTGATACCATACTGTCTTGATGATTACAGCTTTGTGATACAGCTTGAAGTCCGCAAATTTCCCCTTTTTATAAGGACACTAGTCATAGTGGATTAGGGGCCCACTTACTTTGACATGGCCTCATCTTAATTAATTATATTTATGATGACCCTATTCCCAAATAAGGTCACTTTCTGACATACTAAGGTCTAAGACTTTAACATAAGAATTTTGGTGGTAGTGGTGGTTGTGGGGACACAATTCAGCCCAATTTTGCCATGTGAGGTCAAGTGGCTGGGCTGACCAGAACAGGACAACCTCAGCTACTGTGCTTTCTTGTTTGAATTTAGCATGTAATTCAGTCTAAAGAGAAGTTGTATCCTTTCAATGTTAGAGAATAATAATAATAATTTAAGAAAAGCAAGTGAGAAGAAAAGGGGACAAACTTAGAAGCGTCAGAAAACATAAAAAATTAAAAAAAAATCATCACTGTCATTACCATCATCATCAATCTGTCCATTTATGCATCTACTTCCTTCCTTGTTGTAATAGCAGTAGAAAACCACAGCCACTCAACTGGCAAATCCTGGGAAAGCCCTCAGATAGAAATCTAAGTGGCAATAACACTGTATAGTTACTAAACTCCATACTCATGAGGATCGTTAAGTAACTCTAATCATTTATGAAATTTAGTCTTCTGGAGTCATAAAATTGATTTTTCAAACATTTGTATTCATTATTTAACATTTTTCCTCCAGACTTGGCCATGGAGAACACATAGAAAAGTCAGGTTACTCATTTTAGACATTTTGGGACTATGTTTATGTCAAATTTTATAAATATTTAAGATACATAATTTATGTAACATTCTAAAGTAACTGAATCCATTTAGTCCAACTTTTTCTTTCTTTAAAAAAAATTTTTTTTTAATGTTTAGTCATTCATTTTTGAGAAAGAGACAGAGAGCACGAGCAGGGGAGGGACAGAGAGAGACAGAGAATCTAAAGCAGGCTCCAGGCTTTGAGCTGTCAGCACAGAGCTTGATGCAGGGCTGGAACTCACGAACTGTGAGATCATAAGCTGAGCTGAAGTTGGCCACTTAACTGACTGAGCCACTGAGGTGCCCCTCTAACTTTTTCTTTCAATGAAAATTACACTTCCAAGAAGACAAGCATGACATTTTCTACCTAATAGCTTAAAAAAAATCATTAAAAAGTATAAAAGACCATAAAGCACCCTGAGATAGAATTATTTTGGGTATTGTAATAATTTTTTGGTCAACATAGCTGTTCTCTAGTGCTTTCTGATGGGTGCTCATGGACTGTGGGGAGAATGACACATGGCTCATGTCTAACCCAATAAAAGAAGACGTGTGATGGGTCAGAGGAGGCTGGCTCTACTGAGCTGTGTGCTTTTATATGCTGGGAGAGGCCCAATTCATGCAGGGCTCTACCCCCCACATCATGAATTTGAGCTTTTTCTGAAGCCATGGGGCTGTGCTCCAGCCAGTGCACAGTCTTTCTCTGTCTTCAATAATGTTATGCAGATGAGGTCTCTAGTTAGCAAAACTGTCCTAGGTGACTGACAAGGCCCCCCCTTCTTTGGCTGGGCCACCAAGAAAGGGTCTGGACTTTGGCAAAAATATGTTTTTTCAAGCTCTTCCCCAGTGAGGGTTGACTTGCTAAAAATCTTTTCATGGGCTATTGCAAGGCCCTCTTCTGGACTACAGAGTCTGGGAAATTTGTCCTGAGCTCCCCTCTTCCCAGCAGTCCACCCTGTGATGCATTTAAGGGACAACAGATGCTTTACTTGCTTCTGTTCCCACTACCCCTCTCTCTACCTGCCATACAAGTATGGAGAGCATCCATTTGAGTGATGCTGTGACTTTGTTAGAAATTAAGGTAAAACCCGCTTTATGGTGAACAATTCAATGGCATTTATACATAGACCCTATTGTACAACCATTACTTCTTTTGAGTTCCAAAACATTTTCATCACCTGAACAGAACCCCCTTAACCTTGTATCCAGCAGTCACTCCTCATTCTTCCTTCTGCCCCCACCTCCCAGCCCCTGGAAACCACTAATCTGGTGTCTATGGATTTACCTAGTCTAGATATCTCATATAAAAGGGATCATACAATATGCAGCCTTTTGTGTTTGGTTTCTTATACTTAGTGTAATTTTTTTCAAGCTTCATTCGTATTGTAGTGTGTATCATCACTCCATTCCTCTTTTTAATTAATCAATTAATGTGTTTTGAAATGTTTATTCATTTTTGAGAGAGAGAGTATGCACGCAGGGGAGGGACAGAGGGAGAGAGAGGGAGAGAGAGAATCCCAAGCCGGTTCTACCCTGTCAGAACCATGAGATCATGACCTGAACCGAAGTCAAGAGTTGGATGCTTAACCAACTGAGCCACCCAGGCTCCCCCACTTCAGTCCTTTTTGTGGCAAATAATATTCCACTATATGGATATACTACATTTTGTTTATCATTCATTTCTTGGTGAACATTTGGGTTATTTCTCCCTTTGGCTGTTGCTATGACTTTTTTTTTTTTTTAAAGGTTGTTTTTTTTCCCTTGTAGGCAGAGAACTATAGGCTAAAGTCATTAACCATGGACTCATAAGAGTCTTGAAAATGTAGCATGTGTAGTTTCTGGACTCTGGGGTTCTAGTTTTAGATGTTCCAGAAAGTGTTTCCCTGACTTTATATATTTTTTAATGCTTATTTATTCATTTTGAGAGAGAGAGAGAGAGAGAGAGAGAGAGAGAGAGAGAGAAATGAACATGGGGGAGGGGCAGAGAGAGAGGGAGAGAGAAAGGGGGAGAGAGAGAGAGAGAGAGAGAGAGAGAGAGAGAGAGAGAGAGAGAGAGAGAATCCCAAGTAGGCTTTGCCCTGTCAGCACCAAGGCAGCTTGGGGCTCAATCTCATGACTGTGTGATCATAGCCTGAGCTGAAATCAAGAGTTGGGTGCTTAACCAACCGAGCCACCCAGGCGCCCTCCCTGCCTTTCTTAGAGGACTTTCTGACTCTAAGTCAGAGTTGGGCCTGGTTGAACAGCCCTTGCCACCTGTTCTTCCTATCAGTAGCCCTTGTACATCCACCAAATGAGTTGGTCTCTGCTTCCTTCCATAGTGATTCAGCATCTCTCTCAGAGGTTGCCTTTCCTGTCCTGTTAGCCTGTCCTGGGCTTATTTTCATTTTCTTAGATTTCTCCAAGGACTCCGAGCTTCCCATACTCTAGGCATAGAACTAGAATTTGGAGGTTACGATATAAGCCCAGCAAAGTGGCTAGCACTTTTTAGCTTTTAAGTTTCCCTCTCTGGAAAGCAGAGCCCATGGGAATGTTAAACTGCCTCGTGGTTTTAAAAATGCCAAGTGCTAAAAAGATTATGTGCAAAATGGAAGGCCTGGGTGAATGTGATTTTTAAAAACCTCAGCCCTTGGGCCCCCTGTGGCTAAGGGCAATAACAAACTGCTGCCCCGCTGGGCTTTGAATGACGGGCCATAACTCTCCTTGGCCCTTCTGCTGACTCCACAAGCCATTTGAGCCCTGTCTTAAGTTTTATAATGTCACCAGGACCCCCACTGATGTTGTAGCCCACATCTGCCTAAGAATTCTCCTCTGTCAGTTACACGGAGTGTGCTCCTATGAGGCTGTCCTCTGGATGGCCAGTCTTCAGGGCTAACACGTGTTTTGGCTTACTTTCCATGTCGAGACAGTTTAGAATTGCCCAGAACTGACCCTACACATTTATAAAACCTCAATATGCTGACATGATTAAGTGATAATTCTTTAAACGTGAGGAATGTTTTTCTACCATGAAACCCAGACGGGGCTTGATGAACATATGGGAAAACCACTGGCAGCTGCATCACGTCTTTGGGGGCCTCTTGTTGCCCACGTCACTGACAACCCCCTCTAGTTTGTATTTGTAGTGTTACAAGAGTAAGGAGATGACATCATAAAGGGAAAGAGTTTAGCTCCATTGTAGATGAAAGAAAAATTTATCTTACCCCTGCCTACCTAAACAAGCCTAATGAAAAACCTATAAAGCTTTCCTGTCACCATGAGGCTTGGTCTACCTGTTTATTCAGGCTTTTCCTGAGGCTGGGATGACTACTGACATGGTTGGGTGTGATGGAAGGGCCTCATGGACGACGGCTGTGCCACTGTGTTTTAAGACAATGTCCCTTAGCTCAGAGCCGTGGACAGGAAGGGATGTTTTCATCTCAAGGCTTTGTGCAGCTTTATGAGAAAAGGAACTCAGGGAAATCTTCTGACTCCCAAACCACACTACAGGCCTGGGACTGAAGGTGGGACTCTGTTTCCTCCCCATCCCCCTCTCCGCCCCCGCCCCAGCAAGGCCCCAATTTACTTATAAGCAAAACCCAGCAGAAATTCTTTCCCACCACCTCCCTCCACATCATTACTAGGGCACTTTCTGGAAAGAACGTGAGGGCCAGCTTTGAGAATTCCAGGGCAACATGCTTTACAGGGCCTTGTGACCTGTAGTGGAAGAAATTTTGGGCCTCGTGCCCACAGGCTGATGGTAAAAAGGTTAACTATTATGCAAACAGGGTGGGGCCCTCAGTCAATAAACAAGAGGAAGTAAGATTTGTGACAAATTTTCGTGACTTGATTAAATGGGGAGATCTCTGTACACTCCTGTGGTGCTCACCCTAGCTCCACAGCCCCAGTATGGGCCTCTCTTTCCCCTGCCCCTCTCCCACCAGTGCCTGTCTTTCAGGGATGATTGGCCCAGTGTTGTCCAACAAGCTCATACCCCTGTGGTCTATTCTGGGCAAAAGTAATCAGTAAGAAATGTTTCTTTGTGAAATGTGATCTGAGTTCCCTGAGGTCCTTAGGGGGAAAGTGATGAGAAACTCCAGAATAAGGAAAAGGCATTTGCAACTAAAATAGAAAATATTTTATTGTTGTTTTAAATACAAACATGAAAAATACTGAAAATCACATGAGAATCAACAATAACAAAAACCACATAAAGAAATAGTGTGTGCAGGGCACTTGGGTGGGTCAGTCGGTTAAGCATCCGATGGGCTCAGGTCATGATCTCACGTTCTGTGAGTTCGAGCCCCGCGTCAGGCTCCATGCTGACAGCTCAGAGCCTGGAGCCTGCTTCAGATTCTGTCTCTCTCTCTCTCTCTCTCTCTCTCTCTCTCTCTCTCTCTCTGCCCCTCCCCTGCTCTGTCTCTCTCGCTCTTAAAAATAAATAAACATAAAACAAAATTTAAAAAAAAGTTACCTGGGCAGGTAAAAACAAAAGCTGCAAAACAAAAAAACCCTTTAACTTAGAGACCTTAAGAAAGTTGCTGACATCCGCTGTGTCCTCACTTTTGTCATCTATAAAATGGGCACAGGACTTGCCACCTCCTCCTCCCACCAAGATTTTGTGAGGCTTCACCGAGACCAGCACAGGCTGTGTCTCACAGGCCTGGCTCACACAGGACACACAGAACATGATGTTCTGTTTCCTGTGATCTTTCTTTCATCATTTCTCTTGCCTCCTTTCTGTGAGTCTATTCTGTCCTGAGGAATCAATCCCATGGACATCCTGCTCCTGTGGATTGTAGCCCTCTCTCTCTGGGCTGATGATTATAGAGTCTTCAGGAGATTTGTAAGCCCACTCAAGGCACTTCTCACCCAGTAGCCTAGTGTGGAGGTAGGCATCAGAAGTTTTGAAAGCTTCCCGGGTGATTCTGATTCATAGCCAGGTATGAGCACTCCTGTCTCAGGCTATACTTGAAAATTACTGGTTGTTATTGCCTTCTGGGTAGTTTTACCAGGGTGCCACCTACCCATTGCTTAAATATCACTTGTTTCTACAAAATGCATGAAGTTCCCACGAGGTTCTCACCTTTGCCTGAAAGGCAAAGTTACTTCAAAAGGTGGTTGCAGAGAGCCCTGATGGACTGCTAACACTCTAGCACAGACTGGTTTATCAGATTAGCCCCCAGCATCCTCACAGGTGCCTGAGGAATGGGGCTGGCATTCCTTTTGGTGAGCAATAGGATGAGAATGGTTCCAAACCTGGGAATCCTGTTTAGGAGACCAGATCATGGCCCTGAGCAGCCAGGGGACAGTGAGCAAGAGGTGGCACCTTGAGGAAGAAAAAGGGATTGGGGAAGAAAGACAGTCCCTCACTTAGTAATATTTACATCATTAATTTTTTAAAACCTTTTTATTTTGATATAATTTCAGACTTACAAAAGAAGTGAAACAGTAGTACAAAGATCCCCTAAACCCTTCACTCAGCATCTTCAAATATTAGCCTCTTAAAAACTATAATCAAATGATCAAAACCAGGATGTTCATGTTGTTATGGTACTGTTATTACTACAGATGAATTCTGTAGAATTAAATTCAAATTTAATTTCTAATTAAATCATTTAGATGTCTCTAATCATCCCACAGATGTCCTTCTTCTGGGCTAGAATCCAGTCCAGGATCCCATAGATTTAGTTGCGTTTCCTTAGCCTCCTTGAACACAGAACAGTTCCTCAGTCTGTCTTTGTCTTTCATGACTGCTTTTGAAGAGTGAAAAAAAAAAAAAAGAGTTATTTTGTAGAATGCCAAACCCTTTGGGTTTGTCTGGTGTCTCCTCATGATTAAATTCAGGTGATTAATTTTGGTAAGACTATCACAAGAGATGATATTTTTCCCTTCTAAGGGGGGAGGTGGTGCAAGGTTTTTTTGTTTTTGTTTTTTTTGTTTGTTTTTGTGTTTTTCCCCCCAGAAAAGCATGTTAGAAAAAAAGATACCTATTTTAGCATTTAACCATATACTTTGTGATAACAAAGACGAGGTGAAGCCCCACCCTGAACTGGTGCTGTAGGGGACCCTGTTCGCTGTCCTGCATCACCTCCTAACCAGCCTCTCCTTTCAAACACTTCCTTCCTCAAGCTTGTCCAGCTGGTGTGTGAGCCTCCTCTTAGGGAGGCAAAATACTTTGAGAAACATTCATACGATATCTTATGAAAATAGGTCCCAAAGTCATAAAAATGTAGCTACTGTGTCTAGTTAAGCAGAGTTTTCTTTGGGAAGAAAATTGGATGTAATAAAAAGAATTGACTGTGGTTGAAGAAATAGAGGTATTTGTGCTTGTATGTGCATAAGATTTGTCAGTAAGGAAAAAATTAAACCAACTGCAGAAAATGTAATTGTTGGTTCAGAATTAGCTCATGTTCCAAGAGGGGGTTGGAGAGAAATACTTCAAAGCACTATAGGGAGAGAAGAAGTGGAGTAGAATCATGAGTGAGAGGATGAGAGCCAGGATATATATATTTTTTGCCTACCCTATACAGTTAGAGGCCATATGATTTTAGGATGAGCTTTGCTAGAGTGGCAATACCCAGAATGTGCTTGTGTGCATGGATCTATTTTTGCCTTGGTTGGGTCCTTTGGAATAAATTAATAATAATAATTAATAATAGATTAATAAATACATATAATAAATTACTATAAATAAACAATGTATATGTTATGTATATATTATTTTATTTTTGAGAGAGACGATTATGAAATTATGACCTGCACTGAAATCAAGAGTCAGATGCTTAATTGACTTAGTACTTGTTTGTCCATTTGTGCTGTTGGCCTGAGTGGAGAAGAAAAGTACCCAGAGAACAGGCCTTTATTCTTACACTTCAATGTCAGTGACCTTGTTTTTAGAGAAGATCATATTTGTCTATTTAAGAGAATAAAATAAAAGAGAAAAGGATAAAATTTACAGAAAAAAGGAGGTGAGAAATTTCTGGATCAAACACTTTGTAGTATTTGGCATCATTTAAGATCACTTTTTTGTCCATCTACCCACATGGAGGTATGTTATCTTATGAAGATGAGATACTGCACATGCTGGTTTGTATCCTGTTCCTTTTTTAGTCTTTTTTTCTGCTTAAAATTATTAAGTTCTTATTGTAAAAAAAGATGCAAACACTTCAGAATATGTGAGACAGGATGTGGAAGTCTCCAGGGAACACCATTTTAATAGTTTGGTGTATGTTCTGTCTGATTTTCTCTATATTGTCTTGGAACTTAATGTTTTCACTTAATGTGTTTTGGACTTAGTAACTTTCTAACTGATGTTGGTGGGGTCATGACCTTTTGGTATACAAAGTTTCTTTTCTTTGGATTCTTGGGGTTAAAGATGTTCATTGATCACCTGTCTTGTAAGCATTTCTCTCATTATGCATCTTGTTCAATATTTTGGGGCATCTGTCTCCACTGACTACCCCAACCCTCTTCAGAATTCTCCTGCTTTGACTTCATGACACTGCCCTCCATCCTGCCTCCAACCCAGCCATCTCCCTCCATTCTGCACACATTCTCTTTGAACTGAAAGATCCTTCCGGTTTCCTGAGCTCCCATCCAGTGTTCCACTCTGGCTTCTCAGCTTGCTTCTCCCCTTCTCTTTGTCCTTGTTCTGGTTTAGTTCTTTCCTCCCCTCTCTGAGTCTTCTAGAAGGATGACTGCACACCTCCTCCCAACTACAGCTCTTACAATGATCCCTCCTGAGAAATTTGCTTATATTAGTTTTGTAGGACTCTTGTGACAGACTACCACCAACTGGGCAGCTTAGAGCCACAGAAACTTACTTGTTAGTAGTTCTGGGGGCCAGAAGTCTGAAATCAAATGCCAGCAGGCTCATGCTTTCTTTGAAGGCTCTAGGGGAGAAATCCTTCCTTGCCTCTTCTGGCTTTTGGTGCTTGCTAGCAATCCTTGGTGTTTCTTGGTTTGTACCTGCATGACTCCTCTGTCTTCACACCGTCTCCTCCTCTTTGTGTCTGTGTCCAAGTTTCTCTCTTTTTGTAAGGATACCAGATATTGGATTAGGGCCCACCTTAACCTGGTATGACTTTACCTTAACTTGATAAATATATCTTCAAAGAATGTATTTCCAAATAAGGTCACATACCAAGGTACTAGGTGAACATGAATTGGGAGAGGACACTATTCAGCCTGGTACACTGCTCTAGATCTATATTATTACTTTTCTTTTAGACATTTCCATGTCTAATTTCCAATGTACCACTGGAGTCTTCAACTCAACACGTCAAAAAATGAGGTCATCATTTTACCAGTCCTCTAAGGAGCCCTGGCAAGAAGTGGCTAAACAAATTCAAAGTTATCGAGAAAGATTCTTTGAAATTTAAATTTTACATGCAATTTTGAAGTAAGTGTACATTGTGCTTTGAGGTTGTGTTTCTACCAGTATGAAGCTATCACAACTTGTAAGACATTTGGATATTATAATCTCATCCTTTTTAGTTAATATTTTCCTGTACATTTCATTTTATATGTGTATAAGTGCATATGTATGTGTATTTATATTTATTATATATAATATATACTTATTATATATAATATATATTATATATAGTATGATGTATTAATGTAGATCAGGTATATAATTTACAAGTAATTAAATGCATATACGTGTATTAGGGTGTGTGCTCAGAGATATTTTTAATGAATGGAGTGTGTGATCAAGGGTTTGGGGAACAGTGGTCTGCAGAGAGGTTCATTTTCCTTAGCATTGCATGCAAGGCCTTCAGTTACAGCCACTAAATTATTTTTTTTTGCAAGATTTTATTTTTTTAGAGGAGTTTTAGATGCATAGCGAAACTGAGAGAAAGGTAACAGATTTCCTCTAGACTCTCTGCCCCTACACATGCATAAATTCCCCCCTTGTCAACATCCCACACCAGAATGGTACATTTGTTGCAACTGATGAACCTTCACTGACCCATCTTATTATCACCCAGAGCCCATAGTTTACCTTAGCACTCTGTCGTATATGCTCTGTGGGTTTGGACAAATGCATAATGGCATGTCTCTGATTTTTGTATGGTACAGAGTAATCTCACTGCCCTAAAATCCTCTGTGCTTCACTTAATCATTCCTCACTCCTCTCAACCCCTGGCAACCACTGCTTCTTTTACTGTCTCCATAGTTTCACTTTTTCCAGAATGTCATAGAGTCAGAAGTGCATAGTGTGTAGCCTTCAACCTTCTATTCAACCTTGTCTCCACTGCTTCCCTCTGGGCCAGTGCAGCCTATGCCCCAGGCATCTATTTACACACTTGGTTCATTGGCTTTGTCTGTCATCTCCGTTGTCAGAGCTCCTTCTCGTGGTTTACTCTCCTCTTTCTGCAGCCCTTCTCATCAATCCCATCTCCTCCCTGAGTCTGTCTTTATTCTCAGTCACTCTGTTATTCCCTCCTCTACTCTCACTCATGTGGTTGTTCACATCGCTCTTCAGCTTCTCCACTAGGACAGGTGGTGGTGGTGGCTCTGTGCATGTGTTGTGTGTGCACGTGTATGTCTCCACCCTGCACTAGCTGGGAAGATCCCTGAGGATGGAGCCAGTGACTGACTGTCCCTCATTCTTGGTCACCCACATCCCCCCTCCTCTCTTCCAATAAGGCACTTAAAATTTGTTCAATACGTTTTTGCAGTACTGACTTGTTATTTAAAAGTTCTCAAATTAATAACATTTTATGTTTGAGCATGGTCTACAGTTCCTATACAAAGATTGGAAATCATTAGTAAATGAGGAAATGATAAAATCCAGCAGTTAGAACGCTGTTTCTAATCTGAGACCCTCCTCTCTTTCTCCCCAGAACTGTTAGTGGGTAAGTTTTCACAGTGACTGAACGTGGCAGAAGGGCAGGGCGCACAGCCTCAGATGGGACAATGAAGTAGAAATGCAATGTTTTCCATTCTGGACCTTAGTTACAAAAACCTGGTTTTATGAACAGTGTTTCCCTACTTGCCAATAGCAATAGTCACTTCCCTTAGCTAGAAAATAGTTTTCTTTCCTTTTTTTACAGTTCTCTAAGACCTATATATGTTTCATCCATTTTTAGCTTTCTTTTTTTTTTTTTTTTTTTGGCAAAAGAAAAGCTTTTCTTTAACTGGGTATAAATAAGTTGCAAATGTTAAATGCAAAAGGAATGAGCTTTTGTAGTCAATAGAACTTACGTTTGGACACATCTAACAAATGGCTACTGTGGTGAGCAGTGTGTGACCACTGGTTGTATGGCTTTCTTTTCTGTCTACTTCAGTAGTTCTGAAGGCTGTCTAGAATGACATTTATTGTTCATACTTGGGCTGCACATAAGAACGAGACAAAAAGGTAATTTTCAACCGTATCTCTCTTCTAGTATGTTCAAGCAAGTGTAAGAACATACATACGTATCATATAAAAATAATAAAAAAATAATACTCAATTTTGGCTAAGTGGTGGAGCAAATTATGCCCTCATCTCCTGTTGGCAGGAATTTGGATTGGTATAATGTTTCTGGAAAGCATTTTGGCAAAATGGATCAGAAACTCATAAAATGTGCATATCCTTTGATCTAACAATTCCATTCTTAGCAATGTATTCTAAAGATATCATTCCAGTTTTGGACAAAGATTTAATGCAAGTATGTTCATTGCAGCATTGTTTATAATAGTGATAAAAATTTGCAAATGACCTGCATGTACAATAACAAGAAATTGGTAAAACAAATTATGGTTTTCCCATATGATGAAATAGTTAGAGGCCAGTACAAATTGAATTGTAGATGAAATTTTAAGATACAACATATTGCTAAGTGAATTAAGCAGGCTATAAACAGTATGTTCAGTTTGATTACAATTTGTTATAAAAAATGTGTGTAATTTTGATTTTCCAGCTTCTTCTAGCATCAAGAGGCTACACTTTTTTTTTTTTTTTTTAATTGAGACAGAGAGGGAGCAAGTGAGCGAGGGCGGAGAGAGAGAGGGAGACAGAGAGAATCCCATGAGGGACAAAGAGAGAGAGAGATTGAGAAGGGGGCTCACCGGATGTAGGGCTT
Source organism: Lynx canadensis (assembly GCF_007474595.2). Classification (NCBI taxonomy): domain Eukaryota; kingdom Metazoa; phylum Chordata; class Mammalia; order Carnivora; family Felidae; genus Lynx; species Lynx canadensis. Next base: position 102,951,728 of record NC_044308.2, read on the forward strand.
GTGCTCACCCGATGTGGGACTCAAACTCACGAACTGTGAGATGATAATCTGAGCTGAAGTCAGATGCTTAACTGACTGAGCCACCCAGGTACCCAGAGGCTACACTTGCTTTTAATATTCACATCCTGTGGCTGAAGCCCCCATTCAGCTTGACTGCAAGAGGTTTGTTCTTTCTTCTAGAAGATTCCCCTGCTCATTCTCTCATCACTCTGTATGATTTCACTCCTTTGCAGGTCACCTGTTGCTCTCTTGAAGCCATCTTCTCCAGGCTGATGCCTCTCTTCTTATAAAGCTTTGCAGAATTGTGGACAACAATGAGTTCCTATAATACCCCAAACACAGGTAAAACTAAGCTGTGATGCTCAGTACAATTTTCCTGAGTGCTTAGAAGTATGTTTGCTTCTAGAAAACTTACCCTTGTGTCAGTCTCACCCAGGTATCCATGTGTCCTATATTGGTTTTGTCTCTCCTTGTCCTCCTACTGGTCACCATTTTGCAAGGACTAACTTTTACTCCTCTCTCAAGAGTGTTCTTAAGCTTATGTCCCCTCCCAGGAATTTTTGCCACCAATCCCTCTGAGACTCTGGAGAGGGGAAACCTGTTTTCCTAAAAGGAAACATAATTTGTTCCAATTAATTCCACCCACATTGAGCATAATAACATTTAAATTATTATGCTTAGTGATTTAACTTAGTGTCTGAAGCCTCCCATTTCAGAATGGGCTCTTATAACTGCGTGACCGAAAAGGCTGTGAAAGGGACCCTTCCCTCTCTTCTCCCTACTCCCCCAAACAAAGGGACAATTCGGCTCAAAAAAGAAGTACCAGCTGTCATTCTGGAATGGAAACATTTCTTATAGTAATAAAAGGAAATATTGTACTTCTGCCTTATGCCTTTGCTTTTTACCAGCAGTGCTTAAAAAAAGGAATTCAGTTTCTACTAGAATATATATATATATATATATATATGTATATATATATATGGGTATATATATATATATGGAATATATATATATATATATATATATATGGGTATAGAAAACCCTTGAAAAGATATACCCTAAAATATAAACAGTGATGATCTTTAGGTGAAGGGTATATTAGTTCTCTATTGCTCTGAAACAAATGACCCTAAAATTTAGCTTGAAACAACAAATACTTATTATCTCACCATTTCTGTGGATCAGGGATCTAGATGCAGCTTAATTGGGTGTCCTCTGGTTCAGGGTCTCTCACAAGGCTACACCCTAGGTGATGGAAGGGCCTTAATCATCTCAAGGCTCAACTGGAGAAGGATGTGCAAGAGAGGGAGGGAGGGAGAGAGAGAAAGAGACAGAGAGAGAGAGGCCATAGTCTTTTGGTAGCCTAATGTGTCAAGGGTCCCTAAGACCCCTCCCTCCCAGCCCAACCAGCAGGTTTGATGATTCCCTAGGGGGGCTCACAGGACTCAGCACATAGTTGTATTCTTTATAGTCATAGCATATAGACTATGATTTATTACAGTGAAAGGATGCAAAGCGAAACCAGCAAAGGGAAAAGGTGCATGAAATGAAGTCTGGAGGAAACCAGGTATAAGCTTCCAAGAGTCCTGTCCTAGTGGAGTCATCAGGGAAAACTGAATTCCCCCAGCAGTGAGTTGTGACAACATGTATGAAATATTGTCTACCAGGGACCCTCATTAATGACTCAATACCCAGGGATTTTAGCAAGGGCTGGTGGCATAGGCACCCTCTGCATGGCATGTATCAAAATTCCAGACTCCCAGAGGGGAGGCTGGTACTTAGCATAAGCCATATTATTTGCACAAACAGTTTAGGCACAGTGAGCCCTTCTTATCAGGGAATGGTGGGAAAACTCCTGAAATCCAAGTTCCCAGATACCAGTCAAGGGACAACATTTGTAAGCAGGCCTTCCTAAGGATAACAGTCTCAACCTTGCTATGCTAACTCTTTTTTGCACGCCTAATCTCAGAAGTGATATCCATGACTTTTCTGCATTTTTTCCATTGGATGTCAGTCCCTAGGTCTAGTCCACAGGCAAGGGGAGGGGGTTTCACAAGGACATGACTATCAGGGGGAAAGATCACAGGGGGCCATCTTAGAGACTCCTTCCTTACAGGGGGTGACTTTGCTTTCCCTTTCTGTATTTTCTGTTTTTTCTCTAAGGGCATTAGTATTTTTATAATAAGAAAAAGCTATTTGAAAAATGTGATGAATTATATGTGCAGCAGTATGCACTGGTGCTGGTAGAAGAAGAGTATTTCTTGGTGGAAGAAAACTGGGATTTCTGTAGGCCTCATCCATACTCATAGGTGTGGATTCTTATGGCCTAATAAATCTTGTTGATGTTTGAGATGGTGAAGTTACCTGGGAGGAAAATGTTTCTGGTTGTATTTATAAGAATAAATGTAGGATTGAAAAAAAGTTTAGTGTTTTAGAAACAGCAACAGCAGCGGCAGGAGAGCTCAAGTGGACAATAATTTGTGACATGGCAGGATGTGGAGGCTAGGGGGAAGCCTCACCAGGCTCCAGGAAGCTTCAGACCAAGGCAAATATTACGCCTTGAAATATCTGGCAAGAAGCCCTGCAGGTCTTTGATAAATGCATGAAATGTAGGGGCAGGGTGAGGGGGCGTGCAGACGGTGGAGCAGGGCACTTTCCCCCTTGGCTGGGGTGACGGTGCTCTCCCTGCTGCTCTGGTGAGAAGAGATGAAGGGAAGAGGAACTTCTTCCCTCTTCTGAGCTCAGGAATTCGGAGAGGAAGGGAGCCTGGCCTGGGGGAGGTGAGCCTATCACAGAATGAGTGAGAGTTGTCTGCTGGTCTCTGTTACCCATGGCGGAAAAGATGCCCAATAATCTGAGGTGGGCAATCTCATGGGGATCCAGGGTTACCACTGCTGTTAGCCGTCCAGAAACCCATTAGGACAGCACCTGGGGCACGAGGAGGCATTTAGTGAGAGAGAGAGAGAAAGAGAGAGAGAGAGACAGACAGACAGACAGAGACATGTACAAGTGTAGAAATGTATTCTAGAGACTACTCAGAGGCCTCCTCCAGCATCCATGATCCCCCAAAGCTGCTCACATGTTAATTAAGATACTCTAGTATGATATCATCATCATCATTATTTGGTATGTTTCTTTCCACCATAATGTAAGCTCTGTGAGGGCAGGGATTTTGTTTGTTTTATATCTGGCATATAACAGGCACTCAATAAGTGTAGTAGAATTGAATACAAGAACACATCGATGCTCGTACTTCATGTTCTTTGCCTTGCTTCTATTGCGTAGTGGTATTTAAATAAAAACTGCATATGTCTGCCTTTCAACTTAGTGGATTTCATCTGTTGGACTCCGTGAACTTTAATGCAGAGCTGCCAATATTATGCCAAGTGAAAGAAGCCAGACACAAAAGGCCACACAGTGCATGATTCCATTTATGTGAAATGTCCAGGGTAGGCAGGTCCACAGAGACAGAAAGTAGATTAGTGGTCGCCAGGGGCTGCAGGGAGGAGAGAACAGGGAGTGAGTGTTAATGGGTGTGGGATTTCTCTTTTAGGGTGATAAAAATGTTCTGGAATTAGGTAGTGGTTATAGTTGTACAACTTTGTGAATATACTAAAACCCACCAAATTGTACACTTTAAAAGCGGCATGGGAATTTTAGATCAACAAAGCTGCTGTTTAAAAAAATACAGATTTGTCATTAATTTCTCATGAGGCAGGGGTGGCTGTTCCTTTTATTGCATGTCCACAGATAAATAAAACAAGACTTATTAGCAGTGCAGTGTGATACAAATGGTGTGGATTTTGGAGTCAGACACACCCAGATCAGTGTCTGACTCCTTACCACTGTATAACCTTAGGCAGGATACTGTTCTGACCTCTGGTAGCCTCATTTCCCTTCTTTGAAAGTGGGTATGCTAACACCTAAGACATAGGACTGTGTGAAGGTCAACTGCATTAACCCATGAAAAATGCCAGCACCGGGCTTGACAGCCTGACAATGAGCTTAGTCCTTTTTCTTTTCTCCTACCTCAGAAGACCTGTGAAGTGCCCAGGTGAGTGGCAGAGCAAGTAATTAGAATCTGATTACTGAGGTAGGGTCCATTTTGTCACATCCAAAATGATGAATCTGCCTCTTGAAGCCCATTTGTCTGTGGTGGGTTCAGCATTGTTGTGTGCATTATATGCCCTGGAAAACACTGTCCCTCAGTCTCTTTTCTCATCAAATTCAGAACAAAAGTTCTGTCAATATCAGTGAGCATTCCCAACAGGGTCTCTTCACTGCTCTGGAGATGGATGCTGTCCCTGTCTTTCCTGAGAAGGAAAGAGGCAGGCAGACAGAACTCATTCCACGGATTCCCGTTGCTGGGTGGTTCACCAGCATCTCCCCTTCATGCAGGTGGATGCTGGTAAATGTTAGCTATCAGTTCTTTGGGACATACAGAAGTACTGATTTGTAGCATGTGTCAGTTTCCATGGTGTAAATACTTTCTCCGGGGCTGACTTCAAGCTACCAAGGTGCTATCACTGAATGTGGAACTGGGAGGACAGGCACCTCATCAGTGTGCTCAAGTTGGTGGGGGGGATGGGCTCCGACGTATCACTGCCTTTACAGGGCATTTCCACCATCATGGCTCAGCACAGCTTCCAGGCAGCTTCTTCACGTGACCGCCCAGGAACCAAGGGGTCTCCTCCCATGAAATTTCACAGCATGACACCTCTGTGGTGCCTCCTGCCCCATGAGGACTCATCTTGTAAGGCACAACACTGTGAGCTTGAAGGTAGGGTTAGGAATCTGCATGGGAACTTATTGGAGAGTGGGGGTAGGGGTGGTGAAGAGTCCAGATTAAGTCTGTCTGGTAGGTGTATTTTTTTGACCGTATGTGAAGTTGTTTTGGAGTCAGCACATCCGGACCACTCAGAAAGCCTCATACACTAGCATGGTAGCCTGATGGAATTGAGTGCATGCATATTCGACAAGGTCAGAGTCACACAACTAACGTCTCAGTATTACAGGGTGCACGTTGAAGGGAAAAGGCAAAGGTATCTGGCAAGTTGGCAGCCTTACAAACAGAAGCTGTGCAAGCCCAAACTAATGAAACCGCCACTCCTCCAGGGGATGGCCCATCCCCTATTGGATAGCAGGTTACTGATATAATATATTCTTGGAAGCAAAGCAATACTGATGAAGGTGATTAATGGAAATAAACTTGAATTCTGGGGCTGTTTAGGGTTTGCGGGATGCTACGTGTTGGTGCTGGAGTATGCTATTTTTTGCCATGAGAGTAATGGCTGGGCTCATTCTCTTCTAATGAGGGACAGTGGATTAGTTAGAGCAACCTAGCTGCTGTAGCAGACTCTGGCGATTTAATACAAACAAGCTATTTCTTAGGACTTTCTTCTGGTTGGCTGAAAGTAGGATAACTCTACCTGCCACAGGCATTCATGGATCCAGGCTGACAGAAGCTTTGCTGTCTTCTCGATGCATGGCTCCCAGCGTTTCCCTGCTATCAATACCCAGCCAGGAAATGGGAGAAAGACAAATAGAGAAAGCATGTTTGCTTTTCAACCATATCCATTCCACTCACATTCCTTGATGAGCCCCCTTTTGCCTGAGGAACAATTTCTGGAACTAGGTAGGCATTATTGAGGACCCTTGCCTTTACCACAAGTTCTTTGATTTTTAGATCACTGAGTAAGCCCTGGCTAGGCTGCTACTGCTCAAGAACAACTGTGTACTATGGAGGGGAGCAAAATCTTCGGTGGGCAGCATGCTTTGTTTGCCAGAGATAAGAACAATTCTGTGGTCAAAGTTGTGCTGACCAAGAGTGTCCTTTTGTTAAGAGTACCTTTGCTTGCAGATTAGGCATGTTAGCATTTTGTCTGCTGTGTTTCCTTTCTAGAGGAAACTTATATTATTCAAGAAAGCATGGTACTATGTTAGGCTGATAGGGAACCAAGCAATGCATTTGGTCTGTGTTCCCCAAGTGGGACAGTTCTTGAAGGCGTGGACTTGATTCAGCCATGGGGGAGCCATTAACTGAAGGCCCTCTGCCCTTTCTGCCTTAGCAACTTCTCTGCTTCTTAGATCCCTAGGCTCTTGTTAAATCTACTAATTTACTAATTCACTGCCCTGGGGATTTTAATTGAAGCCTACGTGAGTAACAAAGTCTCATGGTAATTACTGGGGACAATAAAGTAACCCCTTCCAACAACTAAAGCTACTTACTAAGAATTCAAACCTTATCCATTTCTTTTCATACCCAGAGATTTCTAGAAAATTTATTTCCCTAGGTTCATACCTTAAGAGACAATGAACAGTAGATGAACACATTGAAAACTGGCTTTTTTTTTTGGCCAGAGGGAACATCTGTGCCTCAGTGCTTTGCATATGTAGTGGAAAGTGATCCACTTCATTTGTTTATGTTTTACAAAAAAGCAGAGAGTTAATTTAGCATGGGACAGTCAGGGTAGACAGGACTCTTCAACTGCCCCTAAGAAGGTCAGCAGCGCTGTACTCAAATGGGAAGATAAGTAACTTCACACCCTAAGGGTTCTTTTGATGATATGCTGAAAGCCATTTGGTAAGCTTTAATCTTTGTGCCTTGAGACAGTCTTTTAGACTTCCCAAAGGGGATCATAGATTAGTGCTATGAAGTATATTTCCAGGCAGCTCAGACAGTGGTGGTAAAATCGTTGAAGGTTTCTGTACTGGAAACCCACTCTTCCTATTTCACTCTCTGTTGTCTTTCTGTGCCTGCCTTCCTTTCCCTTCCCTTCCCCTTCCCCTTCCCCTTCCCCTTCCCCTTCCCCTTCCCCTTCCCCTTCCCTTTCCCTTTCCCTTTCCCTTTCCCTTTCCCTTTCCCTCCCCCTTTCCCTTTCCCTTCCCCTCCCCCTTTCCCTTCCCCTCCCCCTTTCCCTTTCTTTCTTTCTTTCTTTCTTTCTTTCTTTCTTTCTTTCTTTCTTTCTTTCCATTGGTGTCCTTGATATTTTGTGATGGTTAATTTTATATGTCAACCTGACTAGCTCACAAGATGCTCAGATATCTGACTAAACATTATTTCTGGATGTGTCTGTGAGGGTGTTTCTGGCAGAGGTTAGCATCTGAATCAATAGACTGAGTAAAGCGGACCACCCTCCCCAGTATATTGGGTGGGCCTCATCCAGCCCATGGAGGGCTTACATTGAATACAAAGGTGGAAGAAGGTTGAACCGACACTGCCTGTCTAGCTGGCAGTCTTTTCTTGCTGTGGAGCTCCTGGTTCTCAGGTCTTCAGGGTCTGACTGGAATCTGCACCATCTACTGCTGCTGCTGTTGCTGCTACCGAGACTGGAGAGATCTCAGGCTGTTGAACTGCATGGCTGGCTCTGCTGGGTTTCCAGCTTGCAGATGGCAGATCATAGGACTTCTCAGCCTCTATAATCACGTGAGCCAGTTCCATACAATGGATATCTCTTTATATTTAACGTCCTGTTGGTTCTGTTTCCCTGGGGAACCCCTTGTAATATATTATTTCACCTGTGTGAAGTCGATGGGAAAGCAAAACCCCCCAGATGATGAACCAGATCCCAGACACTGGACACTTCTAGAGTGAGCACTGATGAAAGGTGTCTACTTGCTGGGGTGGGGATGTGTCTCAGAGCTGGTTTTCTTCTACATGGTTGGCATTAGAAATTTAATGGCTTCCATAGGGGTCTAGAAATGTGTTTTACTTGCAGGGACTCTAAGTGACCTGGTCTTATGGAATCTTCCCTGATCAAAAGTATTTCTTGTCCTAGTCAGGATGATAAAAATCCAGATCCTTATGTAGACTAGATTGAAAGATTCAGTCATGTTTATATTTATCTTTTCTGAGTGACAAATAGTCTATCTTTTAGTATTTCTCTTACCACAGAAGTTGAATATTGGGAGAATCCTAGTTTGTGTAGGTATGGCAGATAGATATCATTTCACATGTGAGCACCAATGGATTGGTTGTACCTGTCTGGAGAGTTATGCTGATTCGATTCTGCATCCAATTTCAGTATGAAAAGCTTTCACAGTTGATTAGCAGTGCCTGCCAGTGGTACAGAAATCAGAAGCAATGACATGTTTGCCACATCCATTCATTGAGCCACTGAACATGGAGTGCCTGTTTCATGCCTGGCACTGTTCTAGGGGTGAGGGTATTGTTTTTGTTGTGTAGTCTCTATTGTAGGTGCAGGGGCACTGTTCTAGGAGCTGACTCTTTTGTTACTCTTGATTGCCCCCTTATTTTACAGGTCTATATAAGTCAAATGATTGATCTAGGGCCACAAAACTAGTTAGAAGAGTGTCAACCAGAACATAGGGCTCTTGACTTCCTAATATCCATCTTACGACCCTCTCACCATTACCTGGGTAAGCTGATTGTAAAAATTTTCATTCTAGGCAACTTAGAGTTGTCAAAAAATTCTTGACATTCTTACATCTCTTTGATAAAGGGTTGACCCTCAACTTGGACTGCAGCCCAGGAGTAAGGAGACTTTCCCTTCTTTTTTTGGAAACTTCCATGCGGAATCACCTGCCCCTTTTGAGAAGGTAACAGAGGCAACAATGCCTGTGGAAAATTCTTCTCTGTTGGCAGTTTTTAGTGTGGTATTTAGTTAAAGTAGGATATTATCCAAAGACCCTATAGAGGTTACAGAGTGCCAAGGGGGATGGGAGCTCCAAGGACAACAAAAGTATCAAGTGGTAGTTGGGTGAATTTTTCCATGGCTGAATTCCAGGAAAATGATCCCTGATATGGTTCTGTTGTTCAAAGTAGGGTGTTCCTGCCCAGGGCTTGTGAGAGTAGGCATGTCCAGAGGGGTGGGTGGAGCGGTACTTGGGAAGAGATTATTTTTTCTCATTAAGATCCAGTTTATTTCACCAGTTCCTGATCTCACTTTACCCTGTACTTAGGAAAGGGGTGTGTGCCTCCCTGCTATGATTTTAATCTGAACTTCAGACCTTTGCAAAACAGGCTACTCTCTTTTCCTGCTTGATTTCCATGGAAAACTGGTGATATCTGACCTCCTCCCAAAGCGTCCAAAGCAAAGTGTCTACTCAGAACTCTGTGGGCTCTTACTGCAATTCCAGAGAGACAGAACTCAGGCCACTAGTGGAGGAGGCTTTGCTTGCCCATGAATCTTCCTTTCAAAGAAATCATAGGCTGATTTATATAACCGTGTCTGTTTAAGGGTTATTGAAAGGATTTCTAGGAAGTTAAGACAAATCTGAAATAGATGTTCTAAAATGCCTCTATCCATGGGGCACTGTTTCTAAGAAGCTCATTACTGGTCGTTAGAAAGCCTGAGGTAGCAGGATTTGTCCAGCCCGGCTCAAATTCCTTTAGCCTGCCCTGAACATCACCCACAGATAGATCCTGTATGGGCCCAGTGGCTTCCTGAGCCCTCTGCCTGAGAACATTCTCTGGCAGTGCTTCCTGGGCACAGTGCTGGGGAGTTAACACCCAAGGAACAGCCTTCAGCCAATAAAGGACAGAAGTTGGTGGGTAAGTCCTCCAGTTTCCTTCCCCCACAGCGATCAGTTACGAGGTGGGTTCTTCACGATTCCTAAGAGATCTCAATGGGACAAAGCCCCATCTATCTGCAGCTGGAAGTTTGTCATTGATGCCTCTTCACTGGCTTGCTTCCTTTCACTGTCTCAGTTTTCAGCTTTGCCACCATGAGTCTGGCCACGTCCAAATAAACACTTGTACCCAAATCCTGGTCTCAGGCTTATGAGGAAACCAGAATAAGACCTGACAGACCTCTGTGTCTTTTCCTTCTTGAGCAGGAATATCTTGAGGAATATCTAGAAGGCAGAAGGGATGATGGTCTATGACTGGTTAGTCTGGCTGAGCTGCAAGAACTTTCTGAAGCCTCAGCCTTCTCTACTGTCCTCTGTTGGCAGGTAGATGGATGTTTGTCCGGCTGAGGGTTTATCTTCTCCATGGTGAGAGACACAACACCACAATGTAAACAAAGTAAGAATCACTTTGGGGAAATCAGAATGATCTGGGGAAATTATCTTACTCCTAGGCATAGCATTTGACTTGGCACTAATAAAGGTGCTGGGTCCCAGGCCGTGGGAATGACCCCATGCTGTTCATTGAAATACCAGGCAGTGTCTGTGGATCATAGCCCGACAGCATCATCTGGGTCTTGATGGCAGGTTCGAAGCGACTGGGTTTGGGAAGGTGAGGTGCTTGCAGTGCTAAGAGGTGGGGTGTGGTGGGAGAGAGTATGATAGAGGTAATCTCTGGTCCAGACCGGGAGTACACAGCCCCTTTTCCTTGTGAAAATCAGCGTTTCCATTCCCTTTGGGTAGACAGATTAACCCAGGAAATGCCAAATCCCAGTGCACAGTGGCTTTGTTTCTCTAGTGCATGGAATGTTGATGGTGTCATAGGCTTGAGCCCATACTGAAGTGCTCACAACCAAAGGAGACTCACCTTTCTCCTCTTAATGTCATATCTGACATTAATGTTGCTTATCAGATGTTTTTGCTTGCCTTACTTTTAGGTGGCACAGCTCAGAGGGGACGGTCACTTGTCGCTTAGCCTCAGGCAAGGTGATGAAACAGCCTGGGCTGGAGCTGCCCTGTCTATAGAGCATCACTTTGACCTCTGGCCCCGGCTGCTTGGTAACAAGTGTAAGGCCGGGCTCAGTTCTGTGGAGTTGACAGGGACAGGAGGAGAAGAGGGGGGAAGGAAAGAGCCCTTCTGAAAGGAGTAGTTCTTATTTGGGAAATAGAAGGTGTTACTTTCTTGGCCTGATTCCATGAGCTCTTCTGTGACATTTCTTCCCCTGGCATACTTTCCTACAGTGCGTCCCCTACGTCTGTCCTTCTCCGTGGCCACGACTCCTCTGCATTCTTTCAGGGCTTGGCTAAGCTGGGAAGCTAGTGAATACTGGGAGGTGACCAGAGAGCTATTGGTTAACATGCTGATAGTGATAATAGCTAATGTTTCTTTCTTTTTTCTTTTTTTAAATTTTTTTTAATGTTTATTTATTTTTGAGAGAGACAGAGTGTGAGTCGGGGAGGGAAGAGAGAGAGGGAGACACAGAATCTGAAACAGGCTCCAGGCTCTGAGCTGTCAGGACAGAGCCCGACGCGGGGCTCAAACTCATGGACTGTGAGATCATGACCTGAGCTGAAATTGGAAGCCCAACTGACTGAGCCACCCAAGTGCCCCTAGCTAATGTTTCTTGAGAGTCCACTCTGTGCCTGGCACTCTGCTAAGGACTGCACAAGGATTATCTTTTTTTTTTTTTAATTTTTTTTTAACATTTATTTATTTTTGAGAGAGAAACAGAGCATGAGTGGGGTCGGAGCAGAGAGAGAGGGAGACACTGAATCTGAAGCAGGCTCCAGGCTCTGAGCTGTCAGAACAGAGCCCAACATGGGGCTCCAACTCACAAGCCATGAGATCATGACCTGAATTGAAGTCAGATGCTTAACCGACTGAGTCACCCAGGCGCCCCAGGATTGTCTTGTCTAATTCTTTTAACAATCACAGAAATTAGTCACTATAATCATCCCTGTTTTTAAGATAAGAAACCAAGGCACAACAAGGTTAAGTAATCTTCCCAAGGTCACAGAATCAGTAAGTACTGGCATCAGTAAACAAACTCCATGTTTTCAACAAATATTTATTTAGCACCTACTATGTACCAGCTACTTATTCCAGGTGAACAAGACAGACAACACCCCTGAGACAGACTCTCAGTCATTAGTTCCATGCAGAGAATTAAAATAAAAGAAGCTGACAAGATGGAGTTACTAGGTGGCCACTTTAACCTGGGAGGTCAGGGAAGGCTTCTTAGAGGAGGTGACGTTTAAGCTGCTATCTGAAGGACAAGGAGACAGACCCCAAAGATGATGGGGAAGAAAAGTTCTGTAGATAAACAGCTGGGGGTGACAAAATAGTCAAGGCAAGAACAGAAAGGAGAGGAAGAGTAATTTCTGTGAGAGGAAGGAGAGGCAGGAGGGCCCCTTCTGGAGCCTCCTCATTGCCGTTCTTCATTGGATCAGGTCTTCCAAAACTCAGAGGGCTCTGTGGCTCCCCTGTGGGAATTAGGGGGCCAAGGGGGCCTTTTCAGCTTGTAATACAAGCCATACGGGTAACAATGTGACTAGAACCAGGGTGGGAGCCACAGGCACACCCAGCCTGCTTCTAGGCTCCATGCTCTCTGACCTCATCCCGGAAGCCAGGCAGTGCTGCAGGGTGGGGGCCCCCCAGAGACGTGGTGGGAGGGCTTTGTATCAGGTCGGCACTATCTCCCCTCCCTGGCAGGACAAGTCCTGTGCAGCCACCTCTGGGCTTGGTGCCAGCACCTCTTATTGAAAAACAGTGGCACCGATGGCAGTGATGTTTTACAAAGGAAACAATGGAGAGAACGTGACATGGACTGAGATCACAGCGCACAACGTTTCAGTCCCAGGCCAGTTTCAATAGCGATGGTTCAAACTCCTCTCTGAGATTGTTTCCAGGAAACTGTAGGGTATGAAACTATAGTGCCAGATGTTGTATTGAAAGGAAAACCTCCCAGAACAAATAATAATAATAACAGAAGGGCAAATTAATCCCACAGGTGAAAGAGCACGAGCGAGCAAGAGAGCGCTAAGACTGTAACCACATCTGGGTAGTTCTGGACAAATTCCATGTCACATGCTTGTTTCTTTTCACTCCCTAACCCTTCTCCTCCCTGTGATCTTTGGGACCAAGACTTCTGAACTGCTGAGGTACCAGTCATAGTGAGGCAAGCAGCTGGAGGAGGGAGGTTTGCAGCCACCTACAAGCAGCACATTTCACACATTAAGAAAGATACTCCTGATGGTGTGTGTGGATTGCACAGCCAAGGCAGAGCTCACTCTCCAGCCAAGGTCCTGAGCTAGAATTCCATGCAGTGGAGGGTGGGATGTGTGGCATGTTAAGTCAACAATATCCAGGGTGCTCAGATGGAATACCTGTCCCAGAAGAGGCAGAAAGAAGTGGGTGAATTACTTTGAAAAACAAATGCCTGAGAAAAGTGAGGGATGTACCTGGGGGTGGAGGGGCATGTGAAGAGCTGTTAACCAAACCTCATCTGCCTTGGGTCCAGAAAATTGTTATATTCACACCAGTTGCAGCATAAACTTGGACTTTCCTTTATGCCCAAGTAAGAGTTGATGTTCTGACAAAACCATTGCAACCTGGGCAGGAGTTAGGGTGTCAGTGGAATGGGCTCTCTTAGTCTTCATGTTTCTGGTGATGGAAAGGACAGAGAATGTGTCACAGATTGGTATAGGGTCAAGTAGGGCGTTCATGCACAGTGGTGCAGGTTGTACCCTGCACAAAGATGCTTGGCAAGAGGGTACATGTGGGGGCCAAAATCTAGCGGGCACCATTGACAAAGCCTGGTATGCAGCTGCATCAGCCCAAAGAAGGGACACATTTTAAAAATAGGTTCTTCTAGCAGGATACCTGTTTCTAATTCCCAGAAAGGTGTTACTGTGTGAGTCCTTGTCATAAAAAAAAAAAAAAATGTTTCTCATATTTCCCTTCTGTATACCTTCTTTCTCTCCCTTCTTTTTTTTCTCTCTCTTAGAATGCTTCTCCACATGTTTTCTGGGAAATTGATAGCTGATATGTAAACCAAGAGTTCAGTGGTAAAATAAGTTTGGGAAATGATGGTTTAAACACATATTTCTTTGAATAGTAGGATTTCCAAGAGCATTTCATATGTGACCTGGATTACAAATCTCTGACAGGTAATTTTGGTGAGCAAAATTTCCCAAATGTATATGGCCATGGAAACATCTTGGAGGACTACTGTTCTGTGAACACATATAATACTGTTTTAAATGATCCGTGTTTCATCCCTTAAATTTTTATTCAGGAGAGGATTGCTCTGGAAGCATGTCATTGTTTATCAACTGGGGGTCTAGCATAAATGTCCACCAACTGCCTCGACTTCCTAGTAGACTCATGGACTCCTTGTTGAAGGAGACAGCATGCTTTTCTATAAGCAGTGATGAAATATTTGAGGGTGCACAAAGCATTTACCTTGTGGAAGGATATCTTCTTGGACGGATAAATGGGGTTTAATAGCCACTTATACCTGTTACCCTCCATGGATGGGATTTTTCAAGGGTCAATAACCAAAATGGTCCCTGGGGAGCCAAGAATTTTTGGTGCTATTATTCAAAAAAGGTAATAGGAAGAGGTAGTAGAATAAGGAATTTATTCTTAAAAACCCACAAGCTTTAAATTCGTTAGCAATAAGGAATCATCCAGAAAATATCTGATGACTTCTTTGACATGAGTCTTCCAAGTGTGGAGAAATGTCTGTGCCCCACCCCCTCACCAACAAGCAAATGAACAAACAAAAGGGATATTTTGTGCTTCTCTATTGCTTTCCCATGGACTTACTAGAATCTCTATAAGACCAAGGAAGTTTGAGAAGGACTAAAGAGATTCTGTTCAGACTGATGAACCACAGATCTCCTTGTGGCCCTAACAGGAGGACCTGGCTCTCAACTTGGTCCTGTCCTCACTGGCACAGCTTTCTGCTTCACTGGCTGCAGCTGATGAAGGGGCCAGCTTAGAGTCCAGCTCAGAGTGGTATTTGAGAATATGTTTTGTAGACAGTTACTGCATCGAGAAAGCTGAAGAGGAGCAGGTTTTCTGGGAGTCTGTAGGTCAGGAAGGGAACTGAGAAGCCTCCCACTCACCCGCATATTGAGGTCCCATGGGTTATCCCCTCTAAATCTAGATAGACTTGTTATTTTATTTTGTTCATTCAACTTTGTGAGTCATGCAAATTGTACACATCGTAACCCAGGATCACCAAAAATCACCAAAAATACAGCAACTACCACTGTTTTTGCTGAAAGTATTATTTTGGTTTGTTCTGTATGGATCTGGAACTAGCCAAAAAATTTAAAGGACATCACAGAATCATAATAATCAGGCATACCAGTGAGAGGTTATTTCTGCTTTGGTGCTTTGAGAAGGGAAGATTTCTTACTCTGATTGGAAAAGCAGATGAATTCAAATGCAAATCACCTTGCCTACATGTGGGATTAGAGAAAGTGTACATTATAACAATTTGAATACCCATTTAAATTTGGCTGTATTTGTCTTCCCAGATTTTACTCACATCTATCCTTATTGTGTTTGCCAGCCAGATAATGAAGAACTTGGCGAACTTTAAAAAGTAATTTCCCTTTTTGTACCCTGAGTTAGCCTCATGGAAGATGTTCTACAGATTTATGAATAGAATGACCATAAGTTTTGGTTTGCCCAGACAGTCCTGGCTAATGCTTGTTGACGGATTAATGATTGTTAATTATTTTTAGCTCCCAGTTTCACTCTCCTAAGTGTCCTATTTGGATGATAAATTGTATGGTTTCTCTACTCATGAGTGGGAGAAGTGGGTAGGTAGAAGAAATACCAGAGTTGGTAAATCATTTCAGCTACCGCCATCATTTAAACAATACACACATATACATTTTTTTCTTGAGTTACTAACTTTAGACAGTACATATTAATTCCCTACTGTGTAAAATGAGACAAATGGAATATCCTCCACATATAGTGTTTCCTCCAATTCCATCACCCTTCCTCCCTCCTAGCTTTGGTCAGTCATTATATTACTTTCACATTGTCAAGTTTTACATTTGTTAGTTGCGCGTATATTCTGTTGCATAATTGCAGTCAAGCTTTCTGCTTTGTCTGTAGGTAGATCCTAAAAGTTTTTTTTTTTTTTATTTTTTTTCAACGTTTTTTATTTATTTTGGGACAGAGAGAGACAGAGCATGAATGGGAGAGGGGCAGAGAGAGAGGGAGACACAGAATCGGAAACAGGCTCCAGGCACTGAGCCATCAGCCCAGAGCCCGACGCGGGGCTCGAACTCACGGGCCGCGAGATCGTGACCTGGCTGAAGTCGGAGGCTTAACCAACTGCGCCACCCAGGCGCCCCAGATCCTAAAAGTTTAAATGCAGTGAACATTTATAATATCATAATTATGTAACTCTTATTCCCAGTAGAACCAACTAGCATAAATGAACCTTTAGAGAAGGATATGCCATGCTATGCCATAATCTGGAGAATGTTTCAAGTCAAATAAATGGATGATGATGATGATGATGATGATGATGATGATGATGATTTTTTACCCTGTGATAATGGCTCATTTTTTTTTACATTAATTTTTTTTTTTTTTTTTTTTTTACTATTTATTTTGGGGAGGCAGAGAGACAGAGTGCAAGCAGGGGAGGGGCAGAGAGAGATACAAACAGAGAATCCAAAGCAGACTCGAGGCTCCAAGCTGCCAACACAGAGCCAGATGCGAGCTTGAACCCATGAAAGGTAGGATCATGACCTGAGCTGAAGTCGGATGGTTAATCGACTGAGCCACCCAGGCGCCATTTTTTTTCCCACATTTTAGTTTGCATTATATCTGAAGTTCCCCCCCCCCCCCCCCCCCCAGGCTTTGTTTGTTTTTCCTCCCCTGGAGATGCCAACTATTTTTCTTTCTATTCATTAAGAAATGAGAGCCTCTAGGTTCTTACTCATAAATGGAACCATCTTGTTCTTGAAGACCTTCACGGACCCTTTGACCTCTTATTTTAATTTGGACTCAGTTGCTTTCCAAGTCAGTTGCAAAGTTGTCATCTTCAATTTTCTACTCATTGGGTTCTTGTGTTACTTCCTTCCCCCCACCCCCAGAAACCATTTATTATTCTTTCTTAAATTCTTTTGTTGTTTTGCTAAAGGCCATTGTCAAATCACGTACAGAATAATTCTCTGTATTGCTAGATTTCTGAAAATGTCTTCTTTTCACCTTCATACACAATTGACACTCATCAAGATCCCATCTAGTGTATCACTCTGGGTCCAATCAGGAGACGGAAACCACACAGTAATTTAAACAGGAAAATAATATAAAGAATTATTAATTCTAATGGAGGATTGGAGCAATGAGGAATTATCTACTAAAAAGTAAAGAAAGCTCTCTGAAGAATATAGAAATAGCAGAAATACAGAGCAGTTCCACCCCCACTCCCACCGCGGAGACAGAGTGCCCAGGAAGAGCCACCCTGAGCCCAGAGCTAAAATCCAGATCTTTTTGGAGAAAGCCCAGCCATGGCTCACTGAATTCCAGAGAGGGTGGTGTGGTGCCATTCCAGTTGGAAATCCACCCTCTGGAACTTGATAGAAATCTACCCTGTAAGGTGCTATGGAAAATTATTCATGGGTAAGTGTCTTACCAGGGATGCTACACTATAAAACAGCTCAGAGGACTCCAGGAGTTCTTCTGGCCACTGGGTGCCTCTGCCAGCTTTGCCCTGCAGGAGTTGTCTGCTAGAGAAGGTGCTTGTACTGCAGCAGCCTTCTGAGTAAGCACACCAAATCCAGGACCCAAAACCCTCCCGAGTCTCTTTGGTGTCCTCTGCTGGCAAAGCGTTGGTGATGGCAGGCAAGGAAAAATAAAGGGCCCAGATCCATTTTCCCAGAGCAAGCAAAGAAGAGAATTTGGAGCCAGGAGGCAATAAATCAGTAACTGGCATGTCTAGGTTCAGGAGCATGTCATCAGAATGTTGAAGGCTTTGCTCCATTGCCTTCTGATTGTGGTGCACATGAGCAGTTTGATGTTATCCTGACTATTACTCTTTTCTGGGTGACCTGTTTCTTCCTTTCTGCAAGGAATTTTCTCTTTATTTTTGGAATTCTGAAATTTCATCAGAGTGTGTCTGTATGTCAACTTTTTTTTTCCTGATTTGCCTACTTGAAACTCTGTGGATGCTCTAACCTAAAGACCAAAGTATACAGCTTAGAAAATTCTTATATTTGAGGAAACAGTCAACAAAACTAAAAGGCAACCAATGAAATGGGAAAAGATATTTGCAAATGACATATTGGATAAAGGGCTAGTATCCAAAATCTATAAAGAACTCCACACTCAAAAACAATCCAGTGAAGAAATGGGCAGAAGACATGAATAGACACTTTTCTTTTTTTTTCTATTTTTTGTTTTTTAAAATTTACATCCAAATTAGCATATAGTGCAACAGTGATTTCAGGAGTAGATTCCTTAGTGCCCCTTACCCATTTAGCCCATGCCCCCTCCCACACCCCCTCCAGTAGCCCTTAGTTTGTTCTCCATATTTATGAGTCTCTTCTGTTTTGTCCCCCTCCCTGTTTTTATATTATTTTTGATTCCCTTCCCTTATGTTCCTCTGTTTTGTCTGTTAAAGTCCTCATATGAGTGAAGTCATATGATTTTTGTCTTTCTCTGACTAATTTTACAAATACCCTCCAGTTCCATCCACATAGTTGCAATGGCAAGATTTCATTCTTTTTGATTGCCGAGTAATACTCCATTGTGTGTGTGTGTGTGTGTGTGTGTGTGTGTGTGTGTGTGTATCACATCTTCTTTATCCATTCATCTATTGATGGACAGACACTTTTCTAAAAAAGACATCCAGATGGC
The DNA here is from genome assembly GCF_007474595.2 of Lynx canadensis. Lineage (NCBI taxonomy): Eukaryota > Metazoa > Chordata > Mammalia > Carnivora > Felidae > Lynx > Lynx canadensis. Next base: position 102,970,215 of record NC_044308.2, read on the forward strand.
CAACAGGTACATGAAAAGATGTTCAGTGTCGCTCCTCATCAGGGAAATACAAATCAAAACCACGCTGAGATACCACCTCATGCTGGTCAGAGTGGCTAAAATGAACAAATCAGGAGACTATAGATGTCGGCAAGGATGTGGAGAAACGGGAACCCTTTTGCACTGTTGGTGGAATGCAAACTGGTGCAGCCACTCTGGAAAACAATGTGGAGGTTCCTCAAAAAATTAAAAATAGATCTACCCTATGACCCAGCTATAGCACTGCTAGGAATTTACCCAAGGGATACAGGAGTGCTGATGCATAGAGGCACATGTACCCCAATGTTTATAGCAGCTCTTTCTTTCTTTCTTTCTTTCTTTCTTTCTTTCTTTCTTTCTTTCTTTCTTTCTTTTGATGTTTATTTACTTTTGAGACAGAGAGAGACAGAACATGAACGGGGGAGGGTCAGAGAGAGGCAGACACAGAATCTGAAACAGGCTCCAGGCTCTGAGCTGTCAGCACAGAGCCCGACGTGGGGCTTGAACTCACTGACCGCGAGATCATGACCTGAGCTGAAGTCGGCCGCTTAACCGACTGAGCCACTCAGGCGCCCCAGCAGCACTTTCAACAATAGCCAAATTATGGAAAGAGCCTAAATGTCCATCAACTGATGAATGGATAAAGAAGATGTGGTTTATATATACGATGGAATACTACTTGTCAATGAGAAAAATGAAATCTGGTCATTTGCAACAACGTGGATGGAACTGGAAGGTATTATGCTAAGTGAAATAAGTCAGGCAGAGAAAGACAGATACCATATGTTTTCACTCATATGTGGATGCTGAGAAACTTAACAGAGGACCATGAGGGAGGGGAAGGGGAAAGAAAAAGTTACAGAGAGGGAAGGAGGCAAACCATAAGAGACTCTTGAATACTGAGAACAAACTGAGGGTTGATGGGAAGTGGGGGGGAGAGGGGAAAGTGGGTGATGGGCATTGAGGAGAGCACCTGTTGGGCTGAGCACTGGGTGTTGTATAGAAACCAATTTGACAATAAATTATATTTAATAATACTTGTATTTGGTTATCATATTATTCCCTCGTGTCAATTTCTGTTCTCTTTCTCATTTGAACTCCTACTAACAGGTGTGTGCCTCTTGGACTGTCCTTTCTGTCTTGACAGCTTTCTTCTCAAACTTTCTCTTTGTCTTTTGGTTGAAGTTCTGGGAAACTTCCTTGGATTCATATTTTACATTACCAATTCAGCCTTGGCCATATCTATGTGAATATTCCACCTCCTCTGTTAAGTAATTTTATGTTGCCAATCCTATTTTAAGTTTCCATGTACTCTCTTTTTTCTGATGTTTCCTTTTCATAATAGTGTTATTTTATGAATGCAATATCCTCTTGAATGTTAGGATACCAATTTAGAATTTTTCTCTTAAGTTTTTTTCTATTCCTTGTATTTTCTGTTTCCTGAATGGTTCAGTTATTTTATTTTGGTTCTTCCATTTCATATGCTGATTTTCCTAAAAAGTTCTAGCTTTTTGGAGGTTCCTTTCATTTATGAATGAAGGACTAGTCTGGTTAATAAAGGAGGCTGATGTGAACTTCCTCTGTAGTTGTGAAGGAAAGTTTCCCAAACAGATCCTTTCCCTAAATGGGACGGTTGACTTGAGGATGTGTGTACCTAGTGACATGTGCTAAAAGCCAGTCCACTGTGTCCCCCTACTGCAGGGGATACAAGCTGAGCTTTCTGAGGTGAGGGGCAAGTGATGTCCATCCCAAACCTTAGTAAGAAACCAGACTTAGTATACCAACAGCTCTTTCTTGAAATCTTTCAGTAGAATCTCCCAGTTCTAAACTCCATTTATACTCTGAGTGTTCATGAGGGGTTAATGAGTTGATTAAGTGGTTATCAGCCACCTACTTTGAAAACTGCTATATTATGTTTAGTATCCTATTTTGAATCTTGTTGTCTTTACCAAAATATTTATTTTAATACTATGTTAGAAATACCTTTGAGTACTTATGAAAATATACATGTAGGATAATATTCCTAAAAGTGTATCAGATGGTGTTCAGTCTTAACCTTGAGAATCAGTGGCTTAGCTGATGGAAGTTGTTGTGGCTGACTCAATTATTAGCTATCTCAGAGCTTTTTAAACAATTACAGTCATTGCTTCTCTTCCATCTATACTTCCTTACATGACTGTCAGGAAGTGTCTATGGCAGAGGTACAAAGAGTGGGCCTTGTGCCACCATGAGCTTCACCCCAGATTCACTGTGTGACCCTAGGTAATAACCATAATTTCTCCTGCTGGCCCAACGGCTTCCTATTGGCTGGGCACTGTACCAAGCCCTCCATAGGCATATTCCTAATCATCTCTAATAACAACTTCATGAGGACAGGACCATAATCACCCCCAGACTTACCGAGGCTTAGAAAGGTATACTATGATGGCTTCACAACTCTGTGAATGCACTAAAAACCACTGAATTATAACTTTTAAATGGGGGAATTTTATGGTATGTGAATTATATCACAATAAAGCTGTTATTAATATTTTTTTTTACCAACCTGAGGTAGAACCAATTAAAATTATTAATGAGGTTAAGCATCTTTTCTTTTGCAGGGTGGAAATTCTTATTTTTCTTTTCATATCTTTCATTCACTTACAAATGGAGTTATTGGTCTTTTACTTACTGATTCGTAAGAGGTCAAGTTTGGTCCATCATATATGTTGCAAATATTTTTCAACATTGTTGTTGACTTTTGAGTTTATTCATCTTCTTTCGTCCAGCAGAAAATGCTAGTTTTTATTGAGATAAGTTTATCAATCTTTTCTTCAGGTGTTTGGGGTTTTACGTTATGGTTATAGAGGCCATTTTAATCCTAAAATCTGCCTCAAGATGAATTTTTAAAACGTATCATTCTTTCTTTTAGTATATTTGTGATTTATTTTAAAATGTGTAATGTTTTGGGGTGCCTGGGTAGCTCAGTTGGTTAAGCTTCCAGCTCTTGATTTTGGCTCAGGTCACAATCTCACAGTTCTTGAGTTTGAGCCCCGGTTCGGGCTCTATGCTGTCGGCGTGGAGCCTGCTTGGGATTGTGTCTCCCTCTTTCTCTGCCCCTCCCCTGCTTGCTCTCTCTCTCTCTCTCTCAGAATAAATAAAAATAAACTTAAAAAAATGTTTAATGTTTTATCTATTTGGACTGGGAATAATGTATAAAAATCTAGTCTGTTTTCTTCCAGATGGTTGACCAACTGTCCCAACATCATTTAATAAGTAATATATTTTAGCTTCATCGATGGGAAAGTCACTTCTATCATGTATTAAACTCCCATATGTGTTTGGTTCTATGTTTATACCCTTTATTCTGTTCCATTGATGTTTCTGTGAATTCATTCATCAAACTCTTTTATTGTTGTAGCTTTATAATCATTTTAAAACACCATAAAGTTAGGGGGCACCTGAGTGGCTCAGTTGGTAGAGCATCCAATTCTTGATCTCAGGGTTGTAAGATCAAGCCCCATGTTGGGTGTAGATCCTACCAAAACAACAACAACAACAACAACAACAACAACAACCCAAAAAACAAACAAACAAAAAGAACATGGTAAAGCTAGTTCTTGTTACTTTTGCCTTTATTTGGGAATTTTCATGGCTTGTTTCTTAACATTTATTTTTTTTAATAGGCAACTTTAGTTTAAATGATCAAGTTCCAATAAAAAAATTGTTGTTTTTTATTTGATAGCATAAAATTTATACATTTAATTAGGGGTCTATTTCCTATATGGTTAAAGATACCCACTTTTTTGGCTTCCCTCTACTTCCTGATAGTCCTCTTTGTCTCCTTTATTTGTTTGATGGTCCCCAGAGTTGGGTTATTGGTTAGGGGGACTATAAAATTTATTGTTTAAACTAGGACACTTTTGTGATTAAACAAGTTGCTATGGATAATTACGCTAGGACAACAGGTATAAACCAGGGCTGTTGTGGGCAAACTGGGGTATATGGTCTCCCTAGTTATGGCCTTTTCAATTAAAAAATTTTTCCCACTTGTGATCTTATATATTGCCATTTTACCAACTGCAATCTACATGTTAATGATTCCCAAATTTGCATCCAGCTTCTGTCTTGAGTTCTTGATCCGTATTTCCAGCCCTATGCCTGATATCTCCCATCCAAGTCCTAACCAGGCCCGACCCTGCTTAGCTTCCGAGATCGGACGCGATCGGGCGCGTTCAGGGTGGTATGGCCGTAGACTATACCTGATATCTCATCCATGGCCCCACAGTCATGTCAAACTCAAGTTGGATTCAGCTTCCCTTCATAACTGAGTCCTCCTTGCTTGTTTTCTCATGAAGTCAGTCATCTAGTCTTTTGAGCTATAATTTGGAACTCATCCCTGATCTGGAACTTATCCTTCTCCCTCATTGCCCGTTTTGGTCTCCAAATCTTTTCTATCACTGAAATAGTTTCTAAACACAATCCCACTTCTTATTGCCACTGGCTTCTCTGTATTAGGGGTATCATGAATCTCTTTTCTGGATTATTACAGTGGCTTCCCTTCTGGTCATCTTGCCTCAAGACTTTCCTTACTTCCATCCAGCCTCCATTCTTCTATTAGAGTGAAAACATAAACCTGATCTTGTTATTCATCTGCTTAAAGATTTGTGCTGGTGCCACCTTGCCAAACGCCTTACCATGCTATGCAAGGCCATCCCAACTGGTTCTTTCCTCCTGTTTAAGTTCTCACCTCTTCTGATACAAATGCCCCAGTCATAGTGAAAGTCATTCCATCTCCCAAGTATACCATGACACTTCTACAACTCTAACTCTGCACAGACTGGGCTCACTAAAATTCCCTTTCTGCTCTCTCTCTCCCTGCCCCTGTTTTTTTTTTTCAGCCAAAAGCAGCCCCCTCAGACACCGAGATAAAGCCTCGCTTCCTTTGTAAAGCCTTCCCTGATTCTCCCAGGCAGTGAATCCCCTTTGCAGTGCACCTGCAGTGCCCCCTTCCCACCTTTCACCCACTCATCACACCGTGATTCCCATTCTGTGTACATGTCTCCCTCACTCTCCCAACCGGTCACTTTTTAAGGGCATGGACTTATTTCCCCAGAGCTTGGTACTTAGCAGATGCCTCATAAATTTTTGTTGGATAGACTCATGAAAGATATTGTGAGTGGTGGTTTGTGACTACTTGTGGTTACCTGCAAATTCCATCTGGAATGCAGCCCAGGGCAAGTGTGATTATTTTTAATATAAATTACAACAATAAATTCAAATTATTACTAGTAGAAGTTATGGAGGACTTGCTTTATTTAGATGTTATTATAGGCCCTTCAAGAGGCATTTTCTCCTTTAATCTTAAAAATAACCTATCAAGATAGGTTTTTCTCTAGCCATTTTCTGATAAAGGAAGCAAAGATTGAGAGATCGAGTAACTTTAAAAAAAAAAACATTTATTTATTTATTTTGAGAAAGAGACAGAGAGAGCATATGACAAGTTGGGGAGAATCAGAGAGAGGGAGAGAGAGAATCCCAAGCAGGTTCTGTGCTGTGAGTACAGAGCTTGACATGGGGCCTGATCTCATGAACCAGGAAATCATGACCTAAGCGGAAACCAAGATTGGACTCTTAACCAACTGAACCACCCAGACACCCCTGGAGTAACTTTTCTGAAGAGCAGTAACTAGTAGGTAGGATTAGAACCAGCAGTATTTTACTTCAGAATTCAGTCTTGATTGGGATTGCATTGAATGTGTAGATTGCTTTGTGTAGATTGTATTGACATTTTAACAATATTTATTCTTCCAATCCATGAGCATGGAATGTTTTTCCATTTCTTTGTATCTTCTTCAATTTCCTTCATAAGCTTTTTATAGTTTTTAGCATACAGATCTTTTACATCTTTGGTTAGGTTTATTCCTAGGTATTTTATGATTCTTGGTGCAATTGTGAATGGGATCATTTTATTTGTTTTTCTGTTGCTTCATTATTAGTGTATAAGAATGCAACTGATTTCTGTACATTAATTTTGTATCCTGCAACTTTGCTGAACTCATGTATCAGTTTTAGCAGACTTTTGGTGGAGTCTATCGGGTTTTCCATGTATAATATCATGTCATCTGCAAAAAGTGAAAGCTTGACTTCATCTTTGCCAATTTTGATGCCTTTGATTTTCTTTTGTTGTCTTATAGCTGATGCTAGAACTTCCAACACTATGTTAAACAACAGCGGTGAGAGTGGACATCCCTGTCCTGTTCCTGATCTCAGGGGGAAAGCTCTCAGTTTTTCCCCATTGAGGATGATACTAGCTGTTGGCTTTTCATAAATGACTTTTATGATGTTTGAGTATGTTCCTTCTATCCCGACTTTCTCGAGGGTTTTTATTAAGAAAGAATGCTGAATTTTGTCAAAGGCTTTTTCTGCATCAATTGACAGGATCCTATGGTTCTTTTCTTTTATTAATGTGATGTGTCACATTGATTGATTTGTGAATGTTGAACCAGCCCTGCATCCCAGGAATGAATCCCACTTGATCATGGTGAATAATTCCTTTTATATGCTGTTGAATTAGATTTGCTAGTATCTTATTGAGAATTTTTGCATCCATATTAATCAGGGAAAATTGCACTAGCATTCTTCTCAAAGCTAGAACAAGCAATCCTAAAATTTGCATGGAACCACAAAAGACCCCGAATAGCCAAAGTAATATTGAAGAAGAAGACCAAAGTGGGAGGCATCACAATCCCAGACTTTAGCCTCTACTACAAACTGTAATCATCAAGACAGCACGGCATTGGCAAAAAAACAGACACATAGACCAATGGAATAGAATAGAGACTCCAGAATTGGACCCACGAAAGTATGGCCAACTAATCTGACAAAGCAGGAAAGAATATCCAATGGAAAAAAGACAGTCTCTTTAACAAATGGTGCTGGGAGAACTGGACAGCAACATACAGAAGAATGAAACTAGACCACTTTCTTACACCATTCACAAAAATAAACTCAAATTTGATGAAAGACCTAAATGTGAGACAGGAAACCATCAAAACACTAGAGGAGAAAGCAGGAAAAAACCTCTCTGACCTCAGCTGCAGCAATTTCTTACTTGACACATCTCCAAACAAGGGAATTAAAAGCAAAAATGAACTATTGGGACCTCATCAAGATAAAAATCTTCTGCACTGCAAAGGAAACAATCGACAAAACTAAAAGGCAACCGATGGAATAGGAAAAGATATTTGCAAATGACATATCTGATAAAGGGCTAGTATCTAAAATCTATAAAGAACTCACCAAACTCCACGCCCAAAAAAACAAATAATCCAGTGAAGAAATGGACAGAAGACATCCAGGTGGCCAACTTCTCTAAAGAAGACATCCGGATGGCCAACAGGCACATGAAAAGATGCTCAACGTCACTCCTCACCAGGGAAATACAAGTCAAAACCACACTCAGATACCACCTCATGCCAGTCAGAGTGGCTAAAATGAACAAATCAGGAGACTATAGATGCTGGCAAGGATGTGGAGAAACGGGAATCCTCTTGCACTGTTGGTGGGAATGCAAACTGGTGCAGCTGCTCTGGAAAACAGTGTGGAGGTTCCTCAAAAAATTAAAAATAGATCTACCCTATGACCCGGCAATAGCACTGCTAGGAATTTACCCAAGAGATACAGGAGTGCTGATCATAGGGGCACTTGGACCCCTTGGTATAAACTTGTACCAATGTTTATAGCAGCACTTTCAACAATAGCCAAATTATGGAAAGAGCCTAAATGTCCATCAACTGATGAATAGATAAGGAAATTGTGGATTATATGCACAATGGAATACTACTTGACAATGAGAAAGAATGAAATATGGCCTTTTGTAGCAACGTGGATGGAGAGTGTTATGCTAAGTGAAATAAGTCCTACAGAGAAAGACAGATACCATATGTTTTCACTCTTATGTGGATCCTGAGAAACTTAACAGAAGACCATGGGGGAGGAGAAGGAAAAAAAAAAAGTTAGAGAGGGAGAGAGCCAGACCAGAAGAGACTTGAAAACAGAATAAACTGAGGGTTGATGGGGAGTGGGAGGGTGGGTGATGGGCATTGAGGAAGGCACCTGTTGGGAGGAGCACTGGGCGTTGTATGGAAACCAATTTGACAATAAATTTCATATTCAAAAAAAAAAAAAGAATTCAGTCTTTTCTCAGTTGATTTGGAGGCAACTTTCCCTCCTAATGATTTTTTGGGATCACGTATCTTCCTCACCATCCCCGACCTCCCTTGATCTCTCTCCTCCTTATCTCTTTACCCAGAGGCTGGTTCTGAGCAGCCCACCATTAGGGCCTGCCCTTTCTGACTCATGATGCCTCCTCCCCCAAGTAGTCCCTGGCACCCTCATGCCACTGAAGAGTCACTTGTTATTGCCATCTAAGGTGAGAATGAACTAATCTGAGAAGGAAATCTCCTATGTACCAAAGGAAAGGTCCAGACAATGCTCTCAGGTCTCCTGCTTTCCTCCAAAAGAACACAGACGCATTTAACAGGAGCCTTGTGGAGACACCACTTTGTTAGTCAGTATAGAAGGGGTGAGATGAATAATGGGAATGAGGAGGAGGGTTTAAGGCTACAAGGAAACAGCTGCCCAGAGAGATATTTGGGGATGTAGGAGGCTCAGGCAGTGTCAGAGGCTACTTGCTCTGAGCAGAGCAGGATCAATTCATAATCCTATTTAAATTTTATTCCAAACATGAATTGTAGGAAACTTAAAAAATTAGGCAACCACAAGGAAAAACTATCACTTTTAATCCTGTTGTGGTGTATGTACCTTAAAACATTTTTCTGTGCATACAAATTCTCCCTTGCCCACTTTTCCTTTTATAAAAATAAGATCATACTCTGTGTACGTTCTGATATTCTATATTTCATGTTATTGAACATTCTTCCTCCATACCATTTTGCATGCATTCAGAGTGGTCATGTGAACAGCTGTCTGATGTTTTGGTGTGGCACCCCACTTAATGGGCAAGAGGGGATGAAGAGACAAATGGTGACACCCAGGTTTAAATGGCTGACCTGGGATCACCTCACCAACCTTTGACATCTGGCTCAAACATTATAAGTTAGGACAAGGAGGAACTTCAGAAATGACTTTATTGGCCACCTCCTTTTACATTTGGGGGCACTGAACCAAAAGGTGGAGGTTCTTGCCTAAAGTCACTGAGGCTGACACTGGCAGGTCAGGCCTAGAACCCAGGATTCCTGATTCTTTGTCCAGAGCTGTTTCTAGTCTTCCACTAAACACTGTCTCAAATTCTTAGAGAGTGTGGTGAATTTGGGAGAATCTTACTTACCATGCTCATGTAGAGGTTGGAAAGTGAGAACTTTGAGGGAAGACCAAAGCAGAAATTATTTAGACAAGAGAAAATCAAAGTGTGAGTGATCATGCTTATTATTAAGAGTTGGAAGTAACGGGGTGCCTGGGTGGGTCAGTTGGTTAAACATCTGACTTTGGCTCAGGTCATGATCTTGAAGTCCCTGGGTTCGAGCCCCACATCAGGCTCTGTGCTGACAGCTCAGAGCCTGGAGCCACTTTGGATTCTGTGTCTTCCTCTCTCTCTCTATCCCTCCCCCACTCGCACTGTGTCTCTCTCTCTCTCAAAAATAAACATTGAAAAAAAAAAAAAAGAGAGTTGGCAGTAGTAACATAAAGTGAGCATGGCCTGTTAGGCATTGTAAAGGAAGAATTAGATCAAAAGTTATCTTTGCTTATTGTTACGGCAAGTGGGTTTTAAAGGGTTATAGCTTATATTCACAATAGCTAACTATGTGTGAGGTTAGTGACTTTAAAGAGCTTCAACGTAAGTAATAGTATCCCTATTTTTGAAGGGGTGATAGAGGCTTAGAGGTGTCCAGTAACTTCCCTAAGATCACAGAGCTGATTCGCCACTTCTAGGGGTAACTGGGTACTTTAGCTCAGAAGCCCATCAGAGATATAGACCTATCTGCCTGGGGAAGGAAGGAGGAAGCATCTATCTGTTGGCTTATTTCCCTGTGGTTGGGTGTGACTCCATGGGCATTAATTCTCTTGCACTTCCAGGTTGTTCTTGTCTGAGCCCGTGTTTCCCGGTCAGACAAACCCCAGGGTGGGATGTGAGAAGCTTGTGTAGGGGTGCTGCTGTGAGACAGCACCTGTGTGAGCTATCCAGAACCTAGGCATAACTGCTTGCAACAGCTGTGCATCAATAAGAAGTGAGGAGATTTGAGTTGTTGCAAAAAGTATTCTATGTATTCAGACTAGAACTCACACCTAGCTGGTTCCAGGTAGAACATCCTGTGCAGCTGAGACTTCTTTTATTTGTAAAGGCCTTTTTGAAATATGGAGCCTCAAAACTTAGACTCTTGCCATTACGGCCCAGGGGGCAGGCTACGATGACTGTTCTTACTCGTGTCAGGAGCCATCTCTAGACCATCACTGTGGCCAGGGTTTATAAAATGACAGATGCCAGCATTTAATCATACTTAGAGTTTAGTGAAAGGTACTAAAAGTTCCTAGAAGACAAAAGTAGATTTCCATTAAGCCAGCAACCAATAATAATGCACTTATCAAAACTTATTTGATCCAAAGTTCAAAGTGCTTAACTTTGATTTAAATCCTAGTCTTCATAGGAACTCAGTGAGGTAGTCAGGTAAAAAACGTTTCATACAGGACAAAAAGAAAAACAGCATCTTTTGGAAAAAAAGCCTCTAAATCCTTTGCAGGGTTTCTCCCTTCCACCAAGGGCACAGAAAGAATACCTTGCATATCGCATCCAGAAGGCTGGGCAGAGTTGGTTCTGTTCAAACCAAATAGGAATGGAATTTCAGAGACAAAGACCTAAGAATACTTCTAATGGCTATATCCCACAATGGCTTTCCAAGATAGATTCAATGCAGCATTCCAAGTGGATACAAAGTTGAATGAAACACAAAGGGATTGTTTCACTGAGTGGATTGGGACAGTGTAACCAAAGGGTATGGGCCTATTCCAGAGTCCCCTGTCGGTGACTGAAATGGCAAAGCGTACCTGTCTGCATTGTCTGAGCTTTCTGTCCCTGGTACTCAGAGCTCCTTTGGGTGAGGCTGGGGGCCAGCTCAAAATCTTCTTGCCTGTTTTAGTTGGACTTTAATCTTCTGCTTTGTCCTGGTTGATTTTTCTGAAGAAACCAAGAGAAGCAGATGGCTTCATGCAATGTAGTTGCCTTTGCTATTATGAAAGACTATGATTAAAACAAATTTGCAAACCTAGTTTTAAACTCAGGCCTAGGTTTCCTAACCCCACCCCAAGTCCTTTGTAGAACCAGCTCAGGAGGACAGCTGTACTCACATTTGTATTTTGGATAGAGTTGTATCATTTTCTCAAGTAGAAAGTACATTTGCTTTTAAACGTGTTTTCTTTTTTTTTTTTTTTTTTTTCTCCTTTTCCCTCCCTGGTGCTGGAGTTCTCAGGCTTCTGACTTAGATAAGTTCTTGATATTTCACCTAGTTGAACTGTGTGTTGGGGGTGAGGTTTTCCTCTCCCCTCATCTCAGCATTTGCCTCTTGACTCCTTGTTTTGCATCTCTGTCTCCCTGGATTTTTCTCTCTCTGGTTAGGCCTTTCTCCAGAAAATGTCCTATAGAGCAGAAGGGAAAAGAAATGTTCTTTATTTGACTTTGGTGCTGAGTGTGAAGGCAGAGGAGAGAAGGTCCCACCTCAGAATACAGAAATAATAAGGAAGGGGTGGTGATGAGAAATCCTGGAACACTGGGGGTCACTTTTGGCATTTTTCCATAGAAGAGGATGAGGATCAGTGCGTTGGAGCCAGCTCCAAATCCAAGTTCAGTGATCTCATTTTGGTAGCTTGAAATTGACCATGAGGGAAGTACTTACACCATGGAGATTGACACACATCTCAGGGCTACCTAGAGTGCATGTCGTTAAACCTTTACCAGTGAATCATATAGGTGTTCACCACAGAGTGCCTGAGTTACTACAGCTGTGAGGCCTGGGTTATAATGTCTTTGTAATAGATTTTCTGTAAAACGCCCATTTGTTACACTTCCCTTCCCCATATCAGATTCCACTGGGTGAGGTGCCAGAGGCTCTGTACCAGATGTTAGGAGAACATGGTTCTGGTCCATGCTGTTCTGTCTGCCTGGAACTCTCCCCAGATAGCAGCATGGCTCACATCCCTTCTTCCTCCGGTCTGTGTTTAACACTGCCATCTCCGGAGCCTGGGTGGCTCAGTCAGTTAGTCTTGACTCTTGGTTTGGCTCAGGTCATGATCTCACATTGAGTTCTGTGCTGAGAGGGCAGAGCCTGCTTGGGATTCTCCTTCTCCCTCTCTCTCTGCCCCTTCCCTGCTCTCCCTCTTTCTCGCTCTTAAAAAATAAGTAAACTAAAAAAAAAAAAAAAAAAAAGAAAACGTAAAATACAGTACAATACAATAAAATAAAATAAAATAAAACTTCCCATCTCAATGAGGCCTTTTCTGACTGTGCACAGATCCCTGTGACATGCTCTTCATGTCCCACTGTGTGCTTCGCTTTCATTTTCCATGTCCCTTACTGTCTTCTAACGTACCACATACTTTGCGTATTGATGGTGTTTCTTATGTGTCGCCCCTTCTGGAATGTAAGCTCCTCCACTTTGTAAATCTGTGTCTGGTTTGGTCATGGATCTAACCCAAGCACCTAGCACAGTGTCTAGCACATAACAGGTGCTCAATAAATATTTGTTGAGTGAACCAAATGAGTGAACGACCCTGTATCTAAACAAGTTGGCAGAAGGTATAAGACGGCAACAACTCCGTGGTCCATGGATCTTTCCCCTCTGTGAAGGAGGCCTCCCCTGGGAGTCCCCCGGAGGATGTTCTGTAGGCCTCACGGCTGAAAGGGCTTGCCCAGAGGATGACAGTGGAGGCAGGTTACTGTCTCCTCTGTGGTCTGCCCCTGTATGGTCACCATCTCTGTTATTTGCTCAAGGCTTTTCAGCAAGAAATAAACACAGGACAATGTAGGCAGGTGGAGGAGGAAGGAGAAAGGACAGACTCCACTGTGGACAGATACCAGCCTCTCACCTTCCTGATGCTTGAGTCAGTAGGACAGATCTCCTCGGGCAGTGGTGCTGCTATAGTATGTTTGCATGATGCTTCAGCCCAAGAAAAGACAACTAACTGGGCTTGAGGACACCTTGGGGCTGAGTTTTTCTCTCCCATTCTCCTCTTTTTTGGAGAAAAGGAATAGAGTGGTAGAATTGTTTTTTCTTTTTTCTTCTTTTTTGATTTTGGCAGAAGGTATAGAATGGCAACTCCAGTCTTCTAATCCACAAAATAATGATATATATTGGTTTTATTTCAGAGGATTTTCACTAGGCTCATATGGGAAAATACACAGTCATAATTTAACAATGCAAAGAAGTTTCCCAAAGTGAAAGGCCTTGTATTGAGTATAATAAATTCTTTCTTTTCTGTTTTTATTTATTTTATTTTTTTAATATAATTTATTGTCAACTTGGCTTACAATGCTCATCCCAACAAATGCCCTCTTCAATGCCCATCACCCACTTTCCCCTCTCCCCCACCCCCCTTAAGCCCTCAGTTTATTCTCTGTATTTAAGAGTCTCTTATGGTTTGCCTCCCTCCCTCTCTGTTTGTAACTTTTTTTCCCCTTCCCCTCCCCCATGGTCTTCTGTTAAGTTTCTTAAGATCCATATATGAGTGAAAACATATGATATCTGACTGACTTATTTCACTTAGCATAATACCCTCCAGTTCTGTCCACATTGCTGCAAACGGCATGATTTTATTTTTTCTCGTTGCCAAGTAGTATTCCATTGTATATATAAACCACATCTTCTTTATCCATTCATCAGTTGATGGACATTTAGGTTCTTTCCATAATTTGGCTATTGTTGAAACTGCTGCTATAAACATTGGGGTACAAGTGCCCCTATGCGTCAGCACTCCTGTGTCTCTTGGATAAATTCCTAGTAGTGCTATTGCTAGTTCATAGGGTAGTTCTACTTTCAATTTTTTGAGGAACCTCCACACTGTTTTCCTGAGCAGCTGCACCAGTTTGCATTCCCACCAACAGTGCAAGAGGATTCCCGTTTCTCCACATCCTTGCCAGCATCTGATTTGTTCATTTTGGCCACTCTGACTGGCGTGAGTTGGTATCTCAGTGTGGTTTTGACTTGTATTTCCCTGATGAGGAGTGACGTTGAGCATCTTGTCATGTGCCTGTTGGCCATCCGGATGTCTTCTTTAGAGAAGTGTCTATTCATGTCTTCTGTCCATTTCTTCACTGGATTATTTGTTTTTCGGGTTTGGAGTTTGGCAAGTTCTTTATAGATTTTGGATACTAGCCCTTTATCCGATATGTCATTTGCAAATATCTTTTCCCATTCCATTGGTTGCCTTTTAGTTTTGCTGATTGTTTCCTTTGCAGTGCAGAAGCTTTTTATCTTTATGAGGTCCCAATAGTTCATTTTTACTTTTAATTCGCCTGCCTTTGGGGATGTGTCGAGTAAGAAATTGCTGCAGCTGAGGTCAGAGAGGTTTTTTCCTGCTTTCTCCTCTAGGGTTTTAATGGTTTCCTGTCTCACATTTAGGTCTTTCATCAAATTTGAGTTTATTTTTGTGAATGGTGTAAGAAAGTGGTCTAGTTTCATTCTTCTGCATGTTGCTGTCCAGTTCTCCCAGTACCATTTGCTAAAGAGACTGTCTTTTTTTCCATTGGATATTCTTTCCTGCTTTGTCAAAGATTAGCTGGCCATACTTTTGTGGGTCCAATTATGGGTTCTCTATTCTATTCCATTGGTCTATGTGTCTGTTTTTGTGCCAATATCATACTGTCTTGATGATTACAGCTTTGTAGTAGAGGCTAAAGTCTGGGATTGTGATGCCTCCCGCTTTGGTTTTCTTCTTCAAAATTACTTTGGCTATTCGAGGCCTTTTGTGGTTCCATATGAATTTTAGGATTGCTTGTTCTAGCTTTGAGAAGAATGCCGGTGCAATTTTGATTGGGATTGCATTGAATGTGTAGATTGCTTTGGGTAGTATTGACATTTTAACAATATTTATTCTTCCAATCCATAAGCATGGAATGTTTTTCCATTTCTTTGTGTCTTCTTCAATTTCCATTATAAGATTTCTATGGTTTTTAGCATACAGATCTTTTAACATCTTTGGTTAGGTTTATTCCTAGGTATTTTATGGTTCTTGGTGCAATTGTGAATGGGATCAGTTTCTTTATTTCTCTTTCTGTTGCTTCATTATTGGTGTATAAAAATGCAACCAATTTCTGTACATTGATTTTGTGCCCTGCAACTTTGCTGAATTCATGTATCAGTTCTAGCAGTCTTTTGGTGGAGTGTTTTGGGTTTTCCATGTAGAGTGTCATGTCATCTGTGAAAAGTGAAAGTTTGATTTCTTCTTTGCCAATTTTGATGCCTTTTATTTCATTTTGTTGTCTGATTGCTGATGCTAGGACTTCCAACACCATGTTAAACAAAAGTGGTGAGAGTGGACATCCCTGTCGGTTCCTGATCTCAGGGGGAAAGCTCTCAGTTTTTCCCCATTGAGGATGATATTAGCTGTGGGCTTTTCATAAATGGCCTTTATGATGTTTAAGTGTGTTCCTTCTATCCCGACTTCCTTGAGTGTTTTTGTTAAGAAAGGATGCTGTATTTTGTCAAGGCTATTGACAGGATCATATGGTTCTTATCCTTTCTTTTATTAATGTGGTGTATCACATTGATTGATTTGTGAATATTGAGCCAGCTCTGCAGCCAAGGAATGAATCCCAGTTGATCATGGTGAATAATTCTTTTTATATGTTGTTGAATTCAATTTGCTGTTATCCTGTTGAGAGTTTTTGCATCCATATTCATCAGGGATATTGGCCTGTAGTTCTCCTTTTTTGCTGTGTCTCTGTCTGGTTTGGGAATCAAAGTAACGCTGGCTCCATAGAATGAGTCTGGAAGTTTTCCTTCTATTTCTATTTTTTGGAACAGCTTGAGAAGGATAGGTATTAACTCAGGTTTAAATGTCTGGTAGAATTACCCAGGGAAGCCATCTGGTCCAGGACTCTTATTTGTTGGGAAATTTTTGATAACTGATTCCGTTTCTTTACTAGTTATGGGTCTGTTCAAATTTTCTGTTTCTTCTCATTTGAGTTTTGGTAGTCTCTGATAATTGCTTGTATTTCTGAGGGATTTGTTGTAATAAATCCATTTTAATTTGTGATTTTATCTATTTGTGTCCTCTCTCTTTTCTTTTTGAGAAGCCTTGGCTAGAGGTTTATCAATTTTATTTTTTCAAAAAACCAACTCTTAGTTTCATTGATTTGTTCTACTGGTTTTTTTGTTTTTGGATTTTATATTGTTTGTTTCTGCTCTGATCTTTATTATTTCTCTTCTGCTGGGTTTGGAGTTTCTTTGCTGTTCTACTTGTAGTTCCTTTAGGTGTGCTATTAGATTTTGTATTTGTGTTTTTTCTTGTTTCTTGAGATAGGCCTGGATTGTAATCTGTTTTCCTTTTAGGACTGCCTTTGCTGCTTCCAGAGGGTTTGGATTGTTGTGTTTTCATTTTCATTTGTTTCCATATATTTTTTTAATTTCTTATTTAATTGCCTGGTTGACCCATTCATTCTTTAGTAGGATGTTCTTCAACTTCCATTCATTTGGAGGTTTTCCAGACTTCTTCCTGTGGCTGATTTCAAGTTTCATAGCATTGTGATCTGAAAGTGTGCATGGTATGATCTCAATTCTTTTATATTTATTGAGGGCTGTTTTGTGACCCAGTATGTGATCCATCTTGGAGAATGTTCCATGTGCACTCGAGAAAAATGTATATTCTGCTGCTTTAGGATGAAAAGTTCTAAATATATCTGTCAAGTCCATCTAGTCCAGTGTATCATTAAGGGCCATTGTTTCTTTATTGATTTTCTGTCTAGATGATCTGTCCATTGTCGTAAGTGGAGTATTAAAGTCCTCTGCAATTACCACATTCATACCAATAAGATTGCTTATGTTTGTGATTAATTGTCTTATATATCTGGGTGTTTCCGAATTCGGTGCATAGACATTTATAATTGTTAGCTCTTCTTGATGGATAGACCCTGTAATTATTATATAATGCCCTTCTTCATCTCTTGTTACAACCTTTAGTTTAAAATCTAGTTTGTCTAATATAAGTATGGCTACTGCAGCTT
The DNA here is from genome assembly GCF_007474595.2 of Lynx canadensis. Classification (NCBI taxonomy): domain Eukaryota; kingdom Metazoa; phylum Chordata; class Mammalia; order Carnivora; family Felidae; genus Lynx; species Lynx canadensis. The sequence continues at coordinate 102,987,445 of NC_044308.2, forward strand.
TCTTTTGACTTACAGTAACATGATAGATGGTTCTCCATCCCCTCACTTTCAATCTGAAGGTGTCCTCAGGTCTAAAATGGATCTAATAGACAGAAAATAGATGGGTCTTGTTTTTTTTTTTATCCATTCTGAGACCCTATGTCTTTTGATTGGAGTATTTAGTCCATTTACATTCAGTGTTGTTATTGAAAGACGGGTTTAGAGTCACTGTGTTATCTGTAGGTTTCATGCTTATTGCGATGTCTCTTGTCCTTTGTGGTCCTTGCAACATTTTATTCAGAGTCCTCCTTAGAATCTCTTGTAGGGCTGGTTTATTGGTGATGAATTCCTTCAGTTTTTGTTTGTTTGGGAAAACCTTTCTCTCTCCTTCTATTCTGAATGACAGTCTTGCTGGATAAAGGATTCTTGGCTGCATATTTTTTCTGTCTGCCAAGTTTCCGTAGACAGGTCTGCTGCTACCCTTACGTGTCTACCCTTGTAGGTCAAGGCCCATTTATCCATAGCTGCTTTCAGAATTCTATCTTTATCTTTGTATTTTGCCAGTTTCACAATGATATGTCATGCAGAAGATTGATTCATGTTATGTCTGAAGGGAGTTCTCTGTGCCTCCTGGATTTCAATGTCTGTTTCCTTCCCCATATGGGGGAAGTTCTCAGCTATGATTTGTTCAAGCACACCTTTGGCCTCTTTCTCTCTCTTCTTCTTTTTCTGGAACTCTTATGGCACAGATATTATTCCGTTTCATTGAATCACTTAGTTCTCTAATTTTCCCCTCATGATCCAGAATTTTTGTATCTCTCTTTTACTCAGCTTCATCTTTTTCCATAATTTTATCTTCTATTTCACCTGTTCTCCCCTCTGCCTCTTCAGTTCTCGCTGTCACCCCCTCTAGTTTATTTTGCACTTCATTTATAGCATTTTTTAATTCATCATGACTATCTTTTAGTTCCTTGATCTCTGCAGCAATAGATTCTCTGCTGTCTTCAGTGCTTTTTTTCAAGCCCAGTGATTAATCTTATGACTATTATTCTAAATTCTTGTTCAGTTCTATAGTTTATATCTGTTTTGATCAATTCTTTAGCTGTCATTTCTTCCTGGAATTTCTTTTGAGGAGAATTCTTCCGTTTCATCATTTTGGCTAGTTTTCTGTCCCTTATGTGTTCTAAAAGTTTGTTATGTGCCCTGCACCTGCGAGCACTACTATATTATACTATATTAAAGAGGGTTCATACACTATCCAGGGCCTGGCCCTTCAGGAGGTGTTTTTTTTTTTTTTTTTTTTGGAGAGTGTTACTTGTTGTCTGTTGTTTTGACTTTGGTTACTTTATCTCCCTACCCATATTGATGTTTTGGACCTTCCACCAGGTGTGCTTTGATTTTTTCATTGAAGTAGCCCTGGAAAGGAAAACAAACAGACAAGCAAACAAAAAACAAACAGAAAACAAAAACATGCAAACACACAAACAAAGAAAGAAAACCAAAAATAAAAAACAGAAACACCAGCTACAAGTAAACAACAGGGTAGAGGCATTGCTGATGGAAGAGGACTTATCTCATAAAAAGAGAGAAATGACAGGGGCAGGGAAAAAGAAAGAATAAAAATTGACCAGAGAAACTATAAGGCTTAATCCAGATAGAGAGAAAAGAAAATAAAGAAGGAGGAGGCGGGGAAGAAAAAGAAGATAAAGTTATCCAGACAGAGAAACTCTATGGCTGAATCCATAGAGAGAAAACAGAGAATAAAGGAGGTGTGGAACATGTATCAAGAGAATGGATTAAATATGTCTGCTTAAACAAACCAATAACCAGAGTAACCAGCCTAGAGAAGGGAAGAGATAAGGAGAAAAGGAAGAAAGAACATATCTATATAGCAAGAATTGTCGAGAATTAAACCAGGCAATGCAGCAGCGCTGGTCTGGAGGAGGGGGCCATCTGGTTCCTCAGCGTCTATCCCACTCCAGTAGATACCCAGTTACCCAGGGCAGTGGGGCGTGGTTTGGTGTAGGTGGGTCCTGCCTCCACTGTGGACCCCACAGACCGATCCCTGAGCCCCCCCCCCCACTTGGTGATGGTGGGGAGAAAAATGGTGACCCCCCTCCGCTCACTACCCCCCCCTCCCCAGTCTCTCCTCCACATACCAGGTGTCCCAAGCCACTCTTTTGGAGCCATTCTCACTGTGCGCGGGTGCAAATGAGGCCGTGGGTGCGAATGAGGCCGTTTGTCTTGCTCCTCCGACTCCCGTGCCTGGAGCTTGGCTGGGCTTTAAACTCTCTCTCTCCGTGTGCCCCAGGAACTGGGGAAAAGCCGCGCTGCACCACCCGATATATGGTCCTGTCCCACGGCACTCCAGGGAGGGGATCGCTTTCTCCTACTGGGCACTGCGCCCCTGACCTAGCCACCGAGTGGGGGCTGGCTCCCCTCCTCCCCAGGTGCGGGATCAGGGCTGCCAGCCTGGTCCAGAGAAAGCCCCGCAGTTGAGATTGGATCTTTCTCCCCGGTCCGAGGTTTTTCACTAGTCCTATGCTTCCCCAGCCTCTCTTTCTCTTCCACAGAAGCAGATCCCTCCCCTCTGTTGGTTTTATCTCTCTTCGTTCGCAGTCACTCATCTGTGGCTCAGCAGATTGTCCCGGTGGGTCCCTGGAAGCGCGACTGTCTCTTTTCCTCCTGGACTCTTGGTGTTCAAAGTCCTTTGGCTTCAACACTTCTTTTTTTGTGAGAGGAGGGAAGTTCGGATTCCCCTACTTCTCCACCATGTTGGCCCCTTCCTCAGTAAATTCTTTATAAAAGCCAACCACATTAAATTTGAATTCATTTTTCCTTCCAGGAATTACCTTCACAGAGAAGGAAGGAAAGAGGGAGGGAGGGAAAGGGGGAGGGATGGAAGGAAGGAACAAAAGAAGGAAGGAAGGAAGGAAGGAAGGAAGGAAGGAAGGAAGGAAGGAAGGAAGGAAGAAGAAAGAATGGAAGAAAGAGAATAACAAGAAACAGAATAGGCTGCCCCAGAGGGAGTCTGCCCTTATTAGTGTACAACATTAATGCATTTCCATTGTTAAAATGAGGGTTGAAACTGCCCCTCAGGATTGGCTAATGGCATGGTTATGCCATAAAAAAGCCATTGTTCTCTGGGAATAAGATACTACTCTTTTCAAGGCAGGGATTCTTACACCACCAGGAAAAATCAATTATTAACTGATACCTGGAAAATGAGATTCCCCTCACATGGGGGGAAATGATTGACTTCCAAAGGGCTGCTTCTGAGATTGCAGATAAAACTAGTGATTGCACAGTTTTATGTACAGTGGTTCCCTCCTTGTTCGTAGCTCACTTTCTACTGTCCCAGTTACCTGCAGTCAATTGTGGTCCAGAAGTAGAGGATCCTCCTTCTGACAAATCTTCAGTAGTAGCCTAAAGTTACATCACAATGCTTATTACTTCATTCACTTCACTGCATCTTATCATGGAGGCATTTTCTCATCACACAACATCACAAGAAGTGTGAGTACATACAATTAAGATATTTTGAGAGACTACATTCACATAACTTTTATTACAGTATATTGTTATAATTGTTCTATTTTATTATTAGTTATTATTGTTAGTCTCTTGCTGTGCCTCATTTATAAATTAAGCCATCATAGGTATATATATATAGGAAAAAACATAGTATATATAGGGTTCAATAATATGCACTGTTTCAGTCATCTACTAGGGGTCTTGGAATGTATCTCCCATGGATAAGGAGGGGCTACTGTATCTATGAAACACCTGTGACATAAAATGCCCAGTTGCAGTGTGTTTTTTTTTTTTTCAACGTTTATTTATTTTTGGGACAGAGAGAGACAGAGCATGAACGGGGGAGGGGCAGAGAGAGAGGGGGACACAGAATCGGAAACAGGCTCCAGGCTCTGAGCCATCAGCCCAGAGCCTGACGCGGGGCTCGAACTCACGGACCGCGAGATCGTGACCTGGCTGAAGTCGGACGCTTAACCGACTGCGCCACCCAGGCGCCCCGCAGTGTGTTTTTTATAGAGAAAACTATAAAATAAGGTGCCAAGGAGAATCAACATCCATCCATCCACTCCTTCATCCATCCACCCACTCACTCATCCAGCCATCCCTAATGGTTAAGAGGAGGGACTCTGGATCCTGGGTGTGAATTTGACCTCTACTGCTTAATAGCTGCATGTCCTTAAGCATGTCCTTTAACCTCATTATGAAGTTTAGTCATCTATAAAATTGGAATAATATTAGTTCCCACCATATAACGTTGGTCTGAGAATTAAGTGAGTTAATATATGTAAGGCTGGAGCCTGGCAGATAATAAAAATTCTGGGTGTTAACTATTATTCACTTAACCAATGTTTCTAGAACTCCCAGTATGTACTGGGCACACTTTTCCCATTAAGTATTCATCTACAAGAACATTGTCAATGGTTGTATACTATTCCATGAAATATATATGGATATACCTTGGTACAGTGATTTTTATTTTTTTATTTTTTTATTTTTTTAAAATTTTTTTTTTTTCAACGTTTATTTATTTTTGGGACAGAGAGAGACAGAGCATGAACGGGGGAGGGGCAGAGAGAGAGGGAGACACAGAATCGGAAACAGGCTCCAGGCTCTGAGCCATCAGCCCAGAGCCCGACGCGGGGCTCGAACTCACGGACCGCGAGATCGTGACCTGGCTGAAGTCGGACGCTTAACCGACTGCGCCACCCAGGCGCCCCTAGTGATTTTTAAAAATCTATTTAAATTCATGTTAGTTAACATATAGTGTAATAATGGTTTCACAAGTAGAATTTAGTGATTTCATCACTTACATATAACACCCTGCTCATCCCAACAAGTGCCCTCTTTAATGCCCATCACCCATTCAGCCCATCCCCTCCGCCTATCTCCCCTCCAGCAACCCTCTGTTTGTTCTCTGTATTTAAGAGTCTCTTATGGTTTGCCACCCTCTCTGTTTTTGATTCTTAAACTTTAACCTGCATCAGAAGGGCTTGTTAAAGAAGATTACTGGACCCACCTATAGAGTTTCTAATTGAGAAGGCCTGAGGCACTTTGTAAGAATCTGCATTTGTAACAAGTTCCCAGGGGCTGCTGTTGCTGCCCATAGGGGACCACACTCTAAAGGTCACTATGTTAATATTTTTAACTAATGTCGTATTTTTAAATATTTAAATAGTTTCAGAAAGCTTTTGGGCAACCAGAATTCTTAGCAGTCACTGACAGGTAACTGTGGATTAGTTTATCAGATAAATGAGGAAAATGATTTGGACAGTGTCTAAGATCCCTATGACAGATACCTGTTAAACATTTCTTCCAATCCTCTTAGCCTCACCTGTGTTGTATTCTGGCCACTGCTGTAGGGACCAGTTGAGGGAGAGCTCAGATCAGCCTCATGCAGTTGCAGTGAGCTGTGCCTCACCTCAGGCCTAGCTCTTGCATTACTCAGTACTCACCTTAGAGCTTTTTTATTGATGCCTCAGCTTGGATTCCTGAGATATTTACTAGGCTTGCACGTTGTACTATCCAAGGCAGTTATGTGCCCCCACCCTGCCTTTCAGGTTGGCACTCTTCATAATGCATCCTTCACCCCTCTCCCAAACCTTCCCTAGGATCACACTTTCCAATCAAGTGTGGCTGTTAAGGCTTAATCTCAGGCTCTGCTTTGTGAGGAACCTGGGCTGGGTAATCCTTTTCAGTGTAAAATTTAAGTTTTCTGACTGGTTTCCCCCATGATTGCTTAGTGGGAGAAAGGCAGAAAACAAAAAGAGTTCTAAAATTGGGATAAATGGATCAGGTTTTAAGAAGTCTGAGAACTCTCTCAAATTGAATGCAAAATTGTGTGCATGCGTGCATTTTTTTTTTTCCTGAGAGAAGTCCATTGCATTCAACAGATCATCAAAATAAACAGTCAGTAACATGGAGAGAAGAAAAAGGAAGGAAAGTAGAAATTTGGGTTATAAGGCAGTGTTTGAGATAGTAGATAGAGATGGGACACGTTAGTGTAGATTCTAGGTAGCTGGAGGGTGGTAGTTGGGGGGTGAAGAGGAAAGAGTGAAAGAAAAAAGGAAGTAGGAGTAGATGGAAACAGGTTTCTCTGATTTACAGCTGGACCTAGCTGGGAAGCTTCTCTGGCATTCACTGCAGTCTTTTACCACTGTTCAGATAGCCCATGCTGAATGAACATCTGCTTCAGAACCCACTTGTCTTGCTATTGCTTGGTTTCCTGATTTGTTAAAGAAGGGGATTGACATTAAGGATTTCTAAAGAACTTTTAGCAAGAAAATACTTGCCTCCTCCTTCATGTCCTTATGGTTTGACTTCTGGTGGTTTTTATCTTAGGAAAACCTAGAATTTTTTGGTTTTACCACTGAGTGGAGGAACCCCAGCATGGTACTTAGCTGGAGCCCTACCTATCCAGCCCTCACCACCTGAAGTGTCATGCTGGAAAGAAAATTATGTTAATTGAATTTTGGGGCATTGTGCCTTTGGAGCAGGCAACCAGAGAGTCATATCTAATTTACATACTGATAAGAGTTGAAAAATGATGCCCTCTAATGAACAAAATGCCCGCAACTTGTCTGGCTTAACAATTAGCATAAAAGTGTTCATCACATTGGCATACAGTTAGAAGGCTGGGGAAATTTGCCTCTAAAAATTCATTGAAGCAGAGTTCTCTCTCCATTTTTGGTGTCTGTGTAGTTTATAGTTATTTTGACAGGCCTGAAAGCAGAAACCAGAATCTGATTAAAGACCAGTGTTTGATACTAGTGGTTGGTTGTATTTGTTTGATTGGTGATAGCCCTAGAGAGTGAGAAGAGAAGTCCCCAACATCTATAACATAGTAGCTCATGGTGACATTGGCTAGAAGAGCCTGGTTTGGGGAGGACCAATTTCTCCCTTCCTACCCTTTGAATGTAGGGGCTCAACAGCTCTAGGCTGGCCATACTTCTACAAGCTTCACATGACTGTTTAGAAATGAAAGATTTATTTTCATCATGCTGCCCAGATGCTTCGATTGACTTCTGCCCACCACCAGAATTGACAGGTTGTTTTAGCCTCAGCTGTCTTTGGCCTTCCCAGGTGTGTGTGTGTGTGTGTGTGTGTGTGTGTGTGTGTGTGTGTATGTAAGATTACTGTGAATTTGTACATGAATGTCCATAGAAGCACTATTCACAGTAGCCCAAAGTGGAAACCACTCAAATGTCCATCAACAGATGAATGTATAAACAAATCATGGTATATCCAAACAATGGAATATTGGTCAGCCATAAGCTAGAATGAAATACTGTCATGCTACAATATGGATGAATCATGAAAACATTATGCTAAGTGAAAGAAGCCAGACACAAAAGGACAAATATTTCATATTTCCATTTATATGAAATATCCAGAATAGGTAAATCCATAGGGATAGGAAGCAGATTGGTGGTTGCTGGGAGTTGCGGAGGGAAGGGGGCTGGGAAGAAATTACTTAATGGGTGTGGAGTTTCCTTTCAGGATGATGAAGAGGTTTTGACACTTGATATAGGTGGTATATATACAACATTGTGAATTAACTAAATGCCAATGTATTGTAAACTTTGAAATGGTTAATTTTATGTCATGTGAATTTCACCTCAGTAAAAATGAAAACCAGATTCTTCTGAATGCGGTGTGGAGGCTGGGTTAGAAGGGTAGATTTCAAAACTATTGTAACAGTCCAGGTGAGAAATTCTGATAGCTTGGACAAAGGTGGTGCCTGTGAAGGTAGAAAGGAGCAGATGGCTCCGAGAGATATTGAGGTAATTGCGAAAAACTAATGACCAACCCTCATATCACAGAAACCCCATTGTTGGTGTCAAAATAAAAGAAAAAAAGGGAAATGAGAGGAATTCTTCTCTGGGGGTTTTAGCTGAATTTCTTGCACTAGACCCTTAGAGCTCCTTGATTTTATAGCTACACATATAGTAAAATGTATTTGGTATTGGCAGCCATTGTGTAGCTATGTCACAGGCCATTTTAGGCTTTGTGGGGAAAAATTTCTGGGGAACTTGTGTACTGGTCACTTTTCTACCATCTTATTGTTTCTGAGAAGCCTGTCTGTAATTGAGGAGCAAACATACCAGAGACACCCATCCAGTCCTGGATGGTCACATCACACCCCCAAGGAAGCTAACAGCTTACACTTTGATGTGCAGTTGGCACAGATGAGTCAATAAGCTTATTGAAACAAGAGGAAAAAATCTTTGGCATGTTTTCCCTGAGCACCCTCAAGAAAGTGCAAATTAAAGAAAATGGTTCAAACTGACCATATGTAATTAGACCAGGGGAATTCTCTGCCTCCCTCATCCCCATATTAAGTCTCTCCAAGATTAGCTTTGGGGATATATATTTAGTTTCTACCGTAGAAGAGGATCTTCAGTATCTTCTGTTTTTATTGTAAAAAATAGATTGAGGCATTCATTGACTGGCCATAGAACAGTCTAGCAGAGCCCATTAGTATGAGTGCATCACATCTGAAATTGTTCAAAAGTCCTGTTTCCCTTCCCAATCTTATCATCTTTCTCTGTAATGAAGATTATTATTTAAAAAAAATTGTCCCAAAGCGAGACAAGTCCCAGTGGTTATTTTTTATCATGAATTAATCTCCTTCCTGAGAGATTGAGAGCCTTCTGGGTGGGTCTTGCTGCTAATACCATCCTACGTATACAATTATTTTCTAATAAGCATAGCCTCTATCATTGTTGCTTATAGCTTAATTATATTACTTAGGACAAAGACTGGCCCAGGCCTAGTTAAAGACAGTTCAGACAGTAAACCCTAGCTGGCCACCAGGAGCAGGACAACACTTCTGGGAATGGAATGTTAAATGGACATGTGTATTGAGCCCTCTGTATCTGTTTTGCTTGTACAACACTTTGCTCTTGGCCCAAAGACTGGCATTTCCAAGGGCCCTGGTGCCTGCCTCATGTAGACTGAAATGTAAACGGTGGGATGCTCCTGACTTCTGTCCTTACGTGTATGTTAAAAAGCGATAGAAGGTGTAGTAATAGTCACACAATAGAAGAAGCCAGAAAAATCAGCAGTGAAACCTAAATATATTTAAGAAAAAAATGATAGGAGAGGGATTTTCAAAGTATAACTTTGGAAAATTTTAGAGAAAAAATATTTTTTCTTTGAGTTTTTTAAATTACCGAAGTCATGCATGAATAAATCATAGTTATAAAAATTTTGGTTGCCACAGATGTAACTAATTATTTGCATTATTGACTGCTACCAATATAGCAGTCATCTTTTACTACCCATACCCCCATCCCACCCCAATAACTTCACTAATAATAGAATTCCTGAGCAAAAATGAAATTGTTTGAGCCTTACTTAACATGCACTGAAGCAATTTGGGCCTGCTTTTGAACTTACCAGAAGCTGAATATTTTTTCAAAAACTTTATGTTATTCCACTTTAAAGGACCCCTGGTCTAGTGTTGGCACAGAATTGTGTAAGACCTTGAAGCTTTTAAAAGAATAGTGATGTCATGAGAAATCCAATGACATGGTTAGACCATGAAGCGGTTAAATCTTCAATGAAGAAAGGAATCTGACTCTTAGGTCAAAAAGACACAAATAATAACACCCAGCCTTTGAGCACTGGAGCATCCCTTTGGGGGTCATTTGTCCCCATTTTATGAATGAGGAAACTGAGGTCTTCCAAGATAAATACTTTCTTAACACTGATGCTCCTGCTGTGCAGAATTCATCCCTGATATTTATTTATTTATTTATTTATTTATTTATTTATTTATTTATTTAAAAAATGCTTTATTTTTAAAAAATGCTTTATTTTATTTTTCTAATGTTTATTTTTGAGAGAGGGAGAGACAGAGTTCAAGCTGGGGAGGGGCAGAGAGAGAGAGGGAGACACATAATCCGAAGCAGGCTCCAGGCTCCGAGCTGTCCGCACAGAGCCCGATGCGGGGCTTGAACTCACGAACTGTGAGATCATGACCTGAGCCAAAGTCAGACGCTCAACTGACTGAGACACCCAGGTGCCCCCCAAATGCTTTATTTTTGATAGAGGAAGAGAGTGTGAGCATAGGAGAGGCAGAGAGAGAAGGGGATAGAGAATCTGAAGAGGGCTCTGTGCTGACAGCAGAGAGACTGATGCAGGGCTTAAACTCATGAACCGTGAGATCAAGACCTGAGCTGAAGTCAGATGCTTACCTGACTGAGCCTCCCAGGCTCCCCTCATCCCTGATATTTAAAGTGGTGCTTTTTACCAATCAAATTTGATTTGATTTTATCTTATTTATTGACTTGGCTTCATCATCCAGTTGACCTGAACACACTTAGCTAATTCATTCAACAAATATTACTTGAGAATCCATTGTTACCAGGCCCTGGGAGGACCAAGCTAGGAGACCAGGTCTTTCCCCTCAAGGATCCCACCAAAGACACAGTGATGGTATTAAGTCCTGTAATGAAGGCAAAAACACATTCTTATTTTTATGCTTTTGAGAGTTTTTTTCTGCTGCTAATTCTCTTCCCACTCCTTTCTTTTTTTTTTTTTTTAATTTTTTTTTTCAACGTTTATTTATTTTTAGGACAGAGAGAGACAGAGCATGAACGGGGGAGGGGCAGAGAGAGAGGGAGACACAGAATCGGGAACAGGCTCCAGTCTCCGAGCCATCAGCCCAGAGCCTGACGCGGGGCTCGAACTCACGGACCGCGAGATCGTGACCTGGCTGAAGTCGGACGCTTAACCGACTGTGCCACCCAGGCGCCCCATAAGTCCACAAGAGGCCCCAGCGAGGATCGAACTCGCGACCCCCACTCCTTTCTATCCCTTGCACTACTCAGTGACATAACTATCTTTCCAGACTAGCCTGTGCTGATCTCTCTCCTCTTGTGTCCTTGTTATGCTTACATTTAAGGAAACAACATTTTAGAGGTTGATTCTTGTATTAATCAGGATAGCCAAAATTCCTCTTGAGCAACAAACAACCTCCAAAATCTGTGGTTTTGCAAAACAACAAATGTATTTCTCATTCACACTAAGTCTCCCTTGGAGGTCAACAGGGAACCTTTGTTTGTCTTGTCACTCTGGGATCCTGGCTGGCAGAGGCCCTATTCTGACATGCACCTCCTGATGAATGCCACATGGGAGGGAGGTTGGGGCTGAGTGCCACTAATTAAATGCCTTCATGGAAAAAAAATGGCACCTATCCCTTATTCACATTGCATTGCAAAATACTGGTTATATAGCTAAATTTCTCTTCAGGGGATGGAGAAGTGCATTCCTTTCTTGTATGTGGGAGGAGGAGAATCTGGATACTTAAAAAGAATTTTTTTTAATCATTAAGAGAGAGAGCACAAGTGGGGTAGGGGTGGAAAAGAGGGGGATAGAGGATCTGAAGTGGGCTCTGCACTGACAGCCGGATGTGGGGCTTGAACTCACAAACTGCAAGATCATGACCTGAGTTGAAGTCATACACTCAACAGACTGAGCCACTCAGGTGCCCCTGGATACTTTTGAACATATATATAATTAACACAATTATATAGTCCTTATTAGTGTGCCGGTATTTCCAGCATGTGCATCTTTATCAAACTGTAAGAATTGTGAAGGTCAATGACTGTGACCTTCTTATTTTGTAAAACTGTAGTGTCCACCAGAGGGCCCCAAACCAGGCACTTATTACTTTTATGTTTGACCTGAGATTCTGTGAAATCATGTTTAATTAAGCCCAGTTTATGTTATCTTCAGATTCTGACCTTACCATATGGATCAAAAGCTTTAGAGAAAGCTAAGGCCTGGTTTGTGTTTCTTGCTAGCACAGCCGAGTAAGGGGCTTCTAGGCAGGAAAGCTGAACTGAAGCCTCTTCTCATTCCTGGATCTGTCTGAATGCCTCCAGTGATTGTCAGTCACTTAACACCACTCCCAAACAGTCATTTGTTCAGCTTATAACGAACCAGGCAAGGTGACCACCCACATATATCAAGAATCAGAAGAAATGAACATTCCAGAGGACCTTTGAGATTCCTTCTGAGATTCCTTAAAGTTTCTTGTGGGGAAGATGGTAATGAGATAGAGCCTGCACCTTTAAGCTCGCTGAAATACCCCGAGCCCCAGAGTCAGCTAACAGTTGGCCAGTCATCTTCACGATGAATCTACATCTTGGGCTCTTGAGTCTCATTCGTCCTTGCACCCATCCACCTAGGCCTTTTCACAGTCACCCAATTTCTGACCTCTTACCTGTGATGCCTCCTAAACCTAGGTGCTTCAGACAGATTAATCTTTCAGTGCTTTTTCAATCTTTAAGTTTTTGTTCAACATGTATTTTAAGGGGAGGCTTCCTGGAGGAGAATAGAGAAGCAGGGTAGCTGATAGTAGTGCTCAGATTCCCCTCTGTTGCCCTAAAAAACTCAGCTCTGGTCCTGGATTGGTTACCTATGGCCAACTGTGTAACAAAAGACCGCAAAATTAGTGGCTTTAAAATGAGAACCATATATTATTTCCCATGTGTCTATTGGTTAGGCGGGCTCATTCACACATCTGTTCAGCTGGTGAGTGTGAGGAAGGCTGCCTGGTCTGGAGTGGCCACAGTTGGGATAGCTGAGGTCTCTGTGGGCTTGTCACATGCACATGCCCCACATACCTCCCTAGAGGCTACCTCAGGCATGTTCTCAGGCTAGCCTACACATGTTCTCATGACAATCACAGAGAAATAAGAGGACATAGAAATGCTCAAATACTGTGTAAAGCCTCTGTACGTGTCAGGTTTGCTACTGCCCCATTGGCCAAAGGAAGTAACATGGTCCAGCCCTATATGACAGTGGAATGGGGTTCTACAAAGTCACAGGGAGGCCATTAATTGAGACCATTAATGCAACCAGTCTACCACAGGCCTCAAACGTGCACATTCCACACTACAAAACCAAAGCCCTATAATGATCAAGACCCACTAGCTCAGAAACCAGTTTATTATGGAAAGAAATTTGTATGTGGTTGCTGCACATTCAGGAAACTACTAGGATTTCACTGTGGGTGACTGGGAGCCAGCTGAGAGAAATAGGAATCATGGTGGGGTATAGGACCACTGGACACTTACTTCATTTGCATCTGATACTCTGGCTCCTCTGAATTAATAGAATACCTTATTGAGTGATGAGGAGTTGGTCATTGTCATTATCACGGTCATGCATTTGCAGAGAGATGGTGAAACTGATGTCTTTCCTTTTGCCAGGACTTGAATTTGCAAGGGAAGGGCAGGGAATGCAGAGTTTTCCATATTATGGCTTTATCCCCTAAGGAGATGCCGTCAGTTTCAGAGAACCAAATAATGTCCTCAGTCAGAATTCAAGGGCCACTAAAATGATGTAATGCAAACAGTTTTTTATCAAAGGCTGTAGAAACCAATTTATACACTGTGCCTTTTTGACCCTCTCTACCATTCTAGCCACAGGAGATAAATGATAAATATTATTAAAATATTACACAGCTCCAGAGGGAGTCTAGAACCTCTTCAACACTGCATTTATATCATGTCATAAAACTTCTCTTTAATTTGGCAGGAAAAGTTTTTTGTTTTTTTTTTCCCCAATGGTTTTTGGAGTCTGCAAAGAAATGCCTTGTTTAAAGTGAGTTGCTTATCTCATCTGCACTGGGACCTGCCTGACAGCTAGGCATACCACGTTAACTGAATCTCACACGCAATGCCAGGGGCAAGCAGGCTGTTGCTTAACAAGGATGCATAATAGCTAATTGCATTTTAGGCCATTGGTTTGTCACTGTGACAGTGCCAAGTAACGGTTTCAGAAGCAAAGCAATGAGGCCAATTCTGATTCACTTATGAGCCTGAAAATCATAAAACAGCCTGCTCCCTGGGAATATGATGTTCCCAAGGATTTTGGCTTGTACTGTACTGTATCCTGTCCAGTGCTAGACTTGACTGAAATGTGTGTCTGGAATATATTATGGATCCTTGATGTCAATCATCAATTGTCATAATCCTCAAATGCACTTGCTTAGTCTTTCCCCACATTCTGCATCAACAGCCTGTAGAGACAAAGCCTGCGTATGAAGAAGGCAGTGTTTAACCTCCCTAATTAACGGCTTTGGATGAAAGAACATCTCCAAGGTGCTCAGAGGAAGAGATTCTAAGGAGATTTATGCATCTCTCTTTTAAGATGCTTTGCATGCTGTGTATAATTTGCAAGTACATAAGGAAGTGAATGCTCAGAATATAATATTCAGAGCTCATCTATTTATGTTTGTATTTATTAAGTTCTTTGTAAATCTCAATTTAGCAGATGTCTTCTGACTCAAAATAAAGCTCTTCATGAGGGAGTCAGTGTGGCTGTACAACAAAAGTCACATTATCATTTGAGTACAAATATTTGCAAAATAGAACAAACTGGAAAATTGAGGGAAAAAATACCCACTGGAATTTGTGACTCATTAAATTCTCATGTGCATGACATATTGTGAAAAACTTTGTTCAGTTCTTGGTTCAAAGGATTCATTTCCTCCTCCCTTCTTGGCTTTTGGCACTAATAAAAACTTCATGGGAGTGTGTGTGTGTGTGTGTGCACATGAGCACGTGCACAAGCATGACACACTCCACTCTTTTCATATTAGAATGTATTTCTAGAAGACGTTATAATGTATGTCTGTTGTATTTCATGTTCTAAGGTCCCAAAAGCACATGGAAAGGTCACTGGTCCATCAGCAGACATTTTCTCTGAAGGGGCATTACCATGGGTTATGCTCATAACAGCCTGAGCCTCACCCACGGCCAAATTCTTGTCCCTACAGAAACTTCTGTGTCTGTTTCATGAGACATTTCTCCAGTCACCACCTCCTTCCTCTCTTCTGAACTTGCTCGTTCTGCCACTAAATGCCATTCTGTTACTCCATGTGTGATACTAGGTTATCTCAATTCTGGTTTTAGTTCAAGATGTTGAAATTCAGATCTCTATCAGCTTCATGTTTTGTAACCTATGGGAAGTCTTGTCTCACCTCTGCATTTATCTGAGGCTTAAGAGGTCCTGGCTTTTCCAGGAGGTAGATTTAGGCAGAAAGTGACACCAAGATGGAAAAACATATCTCTCTAGGGCTTCAGCCTTACAAGGCTAATTGTGTTCACCCAAAATAAAAGTCCCTTATTATGGTGTCTCCACCAAGGAAAGGATCCAGATAATTTTCAGTTTGGTTTATATTTTTGGCCTCTGTTACCTCTAGAGCCAAGAATTCCGTAAGTTTACTACCCACTGTGTAAAGTAACACTTACTTTTACTTCTTCTAAGATATTATTCTTCAAATATTGGTTAGAGAATTCTGAGGCTCTTGACCTTGAAGAATCCATCGCCACTTTTCTGGATTTGTAAGTATATATGAGTTACCTTCAGTATTTCCTTTCATCTTTGAGTTTATGGATTTGAGAATCTTATTTATTGTCATTGTTTTACTCTTTCCTATTCATGAAATATGTGAATACAGATGCCTGGCCAGCAGTTCTTTCTGTAGGGTATTTAGAAAAGAACTGCTTTTCTTTGTAGTTGCCATTAGTAGGAAATGCCTCTGTTTGAGGTTCAGTCTCCTCACTCATTGTCTTCTCCAAATAAACTCCCCCACCATGTCTCACATCCCTGTTTCTTTGTCCTGAATATTTGCCTGAGGCTTATACTGTATGATACTGCATGTATCTTACTGAAGCATTTTTTTTTAATGGACTGTCAATTGTTCTCTCCCTAGTGGCACATTGGTAGGGGGATTTATATCTTAGGAATCTTCCAAGTAGATGTAGGAAGTAAGCAGTTGGATATTAAGTTCTGGAGATCAAAGGGAAAAATCACAGGTAAATATAGAATTGGAGTCATCAGCATTATATGGTATTGAAGCCATGGGAATGGATAAGATCCCACAAGAAGATAACATAGAGGGCTGAGGGAAATGTTGGTGTAATTCAACTCACAATATGGCAATTCTGCATAGCTGATGTTCTGCTCATCTTTTGATAATTCTTTTTTTGTTCATGTCTTTCCTCACTGCCTTTCATTTTCTAGTACCAAATTTCTTAGTCACTCTCAAATTTTGATTTTTAAGTTTAGTTGGTGGTTTCTTTCTTGGCAATTACGGTTCATTGAAAATATTGTCCAGAAAGTCTTTTCTTCCTCCCTGGGAGTCAGTTAATAACTAGGCCTTTCCAAGAGCCTCTCCATTCCCTCCCACCACTGCTTCTTCTCTCACCTGGTTCAGAAATCCTGAAGAGAGTTGAACAAGAGTCACCGGTATCTCAGGATGAGCCAAAGTAATAAGGTCTAGTAGGCAAATATTTCTCAGGACCATGGTCAGCAGCACACATGTCCTGATTTCTATTCTTCTAATATTTAGTCCTTGCTGTACCTGTGAGTCTCCGTCTTCAGACCCTGGTCTCAGTCATTGCTTCTGCCTTTCTAGGGCAAACTAGTGGTGTCTATGTGGATAAACCATATTTCTCAGTGTTCTTCCCTGCTCTAGCCCACTATCATCTCTTCCTTAATCTTCATCAAAAGTCCTGGGAGAGTTGAACATGAGTTACTCCTAATATAGTAAATTGCCACATAGAGAAAACTTTATGTAAGGGCACACATGTAATGTGTATGATAAGTTCAAGTTTTAGCCAAGAGAAAATGGTTCTTCCGTATCTCCCAGTAGGTCTTCAGTTTGTGGGAGAGAGAAATGGACAAAGACTTTTAGAGAAGAGTAGCCATTGAGAGATTGCCAGGGAGGGAAAAAAAATGCTCTTGGGACACAATTTTACCAAGTGATTTACCAAGAAAGAACCATATACCAACCACAAATGAAATTTAACACCAAGGAGGGTTAAGAAACTCAAGAAGGAAAATGTAAGATCTGTAGTAGGTTCTGCAAACAGAAAGAGTTATTTTAGCCTCACTCAGTTAGGGATGAAACTTGATGTCATGTTGAGGTCCCTGAAAACATGTAGAATTGCTTGAGCATGAGCTCTGTGGTACCTCACAGGATGCATTCAGCAATAGCTTCAGCTCTGAAGCCAGTGGAAGATCCCAGCTGCTTTTAGGATCGTCCTAATGTGGAATGGTGTTTAATCTTGGGTTTAGTGTTCATGGTCAGAGAGATGCTGACTCTGCTAAGTGACTTATAATTGTGTGCATACTGTCATTGGTGTGTCTCTGGAGGCATTCTTGTGAGTTTACAGAAATTTCTTAATGACTCTGTAAGAGATTTGGTGAGGTTTAGGAGTCAAAAGATTTGATTACATGATAGCTCCCTGCTCTGTTCCTACACCCTAAATTAGAATATATTCTGGCCTATTTTCAATATTTTCAATACATTGCTAGTTGGTGTGTGTGTGTGTGTGTGTGTGTGTGTGTGTGTGTGTGTATAAATTTTTATGGTAAAATGAGAATGCCTATTTTCAATTTGATAGAAAAGGCCACCCAGTTCTCCAGCAAAAAATAACTCCAAATTCACTTAGTAAAAACAAATTCTTATCAGGGCTTAACTGTAGTTGAAGGGTGGTGAGGGATAAAAAGAAATCTCTGTAGAGTCAGCAGGATTGTCCAACAAGCTTAAATTCATTGCCAGTATTCACTACCGAGATCTCATAGGATTCCATGGAAGTAACTGGTGCATATAGCCCTGGATCCTGGCACTGTGCTCTTGGTGGCTTATGTCAAGTCAACATCAGTTCCTGCTTGCCAAACTCCTGCTCAGCTGAAGATCTGCAATGTTCATTCTGTGGGTGTAGTCCAGCCCTGTAATTGAACATAGCAATAAGAACCACCTTTGGGATGCTCTCAGAGTGAAACTCCACCCATAGGTGATGCCTGGATTTAATCTGCTACCTAAAGGGATATTTCTTTAATAATCTGAAGGTGCTGTGTGCCTGGGAAGCTATAGCCTTTTTTTTTTAAGTCCTCTTGTCCTTGTGGGGAAACTTATATCCCAGTTTCAAGTTTGTCCACCATAGCAATCTCAGCATACCTCACAACCAAGCCAGCCCAAGATTACCACCAACATATTTGAAACAGTCCATTCTTACGTGTAAATCTTCCTGTATTGCTGATAGATTTCATTGGTAGGTATGCTACAAGCTAAACTATGGTCTCCTCTAAGTTTCCATAGAGTTTTAGGTGGAGAGAAAAAACCTCTGGTAGCATTATATTATTCACATAGAATCAGTTTCCTGATCCATTGCATGAAACAGAGTACACAGTGGGACAGATTTTCTTGAATGTGTCTCCCTTCCTCATCCAATTACTACCCTTTGGAGGCAGGGATACTGGGCTTATTGGGCCAGCTGCCCTCAAGATAGCACAATGGCATGAGATGAAAAGAGTGGACCCTTTCCAGGCTGGGTGTTACACATAGTCTTTAATCTGGGGAGCCACATTATAGGTACTGTATCCTAATTATTGCCTTGCAAGGATTAACTAGGTACGTGTACTAATCTCTGCCTTCCCTCCTATCAAAGATCACCTGCCTCTTTCTTAACAGCTCTGTTCCTTCTTTTGCCTCCACTCTCTCCTACATCACCAGCTTCACTCTCTTGGCTGGCAGTTCCAATCAGCATATACATATTCTCTAAGATCTTGCATGTTGAAAAACTTTCCTTTGACCCCGCTTGTCTGTTTCCTTGAATAGCTGAACTTTTGGAATGCATTGTCTATATTTACTGTCTCTGTTTCTTTACATCTTTTTTTTAATTTTTTTAAATTTTTTTCAACGTTTTTTATTTATTTTTGGGACAGAGAGACAGAGCTTGAACGGGGGAGGGGCAGAGAGAGAGGGAGACACAGAATCGGAAGCAGGCTCCAGGCTCTGAGCCATCAGCCCAGAGCCCGACACGGGGCTCGAACTCACGGACCGCGAGATCGTGACCTGGCTGAAGTCGGACGCTTAACCGACTGCGCCACCCAGGCGCCCCTCTGCTTCTTTACTTCTTATCTGTACTGTAACTCTAGGCAAGTTTCTGTGCCAGCACTCCACTAAAACTGGTTTCCTTTCACTAAAAATGATCTCCTTAAAGGTTGTCAATGTCTTCCATGTTGCCAATCCAGAGGACTGTTCTCTGCCCTCATCTGATTGAACTTTTGAGCAGCATCAGCCACTCCATTTGTTAGTTGGTTGATCATCCTCTTCATCTGCCAACACTTTAGGCTTTGAAAGCACTAGATTTTCCTGTGTTTCCTCCAACATCACTGGCCATTCTTTCTCAACCTCTTTTGCTGGTTACTCCTCCCATACTTAATATCTAAATGTTGGCACACCTTGGAGTTCAGTCGTGTGCTCTTTTTTTCCTACTCATACTTTTTTTTCTGATATTTTAATATATTCCCTGGTTAAGTCTAACTTAGACCTATGCCCTGTGCTTCTTACTCACATATCCAGTTACTTGCCATTTCTTCCCTTTAGAATGTCCGACTTTTTAAACATAATGTGTTCAAAACTGAGTTTCTTTCTCTCACAAACCTAATATTCCTCTAGTGTTAACCCTCTCGGTAAATGGCACTACCAAACTCTCAGTTGTTCAAGCCAAAAGTATAGGAGTTATGCTTGATTTTCCTCTTTCCTTCAACTCTCTCTATGTGTTATTTATCAGCAAATCTTGACTCTACATCCAAAGTGGATTTAAAACCTATCTACTTCTTCCAATCTGCATTATTACTACTAGGTCCAAGTCATCATTATTACAATGTTTTGTTGAATAAATGAATGATTGAATAAATGAATGAGTAATTGTCTCTGGAAATGATACTATTCTAGAGCCTTTTCAATATCAGTTTGCTTTTACTCTGCTCAAAGATTTTTCTCCCATACCTGTCAATGATTTCCAAGCAAGAAAAAGCAAAGTACTAACTGCCCAAGCATCACATTTTGTATAAAGCTTGAAAGCACTATATTTAGAAAAAGTTGGCAGACATAAGCTCTTAAGTCCAATTACATTCTGGCATAGTGAAAGTACTAATGGAGACAGTGGGCTGTAGTTGATATCTGGACAGGGAGTTTCTGATCATTTGTATTATAGATGTCTATTAATAAACAGTCAGTTTTTGGAGAATAAAACATAGCAAATAAAATTTAGTAGATTGAGGAAGACCGACTCTTTTGGCTAACCTGGATTCACTCTATTATGAAGAATATTGATCATAAAATCTGATTTGATTTGGCAAGTCATATCATTAAGGAGTAGCCATGTAGACAGGCAATCTTACTTATGATAAATTAGACTCCTGCTATAAAATTCCCTACGGTAAACAAATACTGAGTAAGGATTGTGATCTGCCTCTTTGCTGTAGGCCAGGAAGTATAACTCAGTCAAGTGCATGTCCACACTATTATGTTGTATCCAAATCTGCATTTTGATTCTGGACACTCACAGCATTGTCACTGTAATACAGTTATTGAACCCAAAGGAATTTGGTCAAAATGATGCTACCAATTTGATGTTCTTCTGTTTTTAAAAAATATTTCTTAAATTAATATACTTTTTTAATATATATAGTTCTGTGGATTTTTAAGCCATGTAATATGTGCACCCCCACTCAGGGTACAGATGGTTGCACCACCCCACCCCAAAACATTCTGTTGTGCTTTTGCAGAATGTGCAAACATTCTGTTTGTTGCATGCATTAGGAGTTTGTTCCTTCTTCTTGATGAGTGTATTCTATTGCGTAGATATATCACGTTCTACTTATTTGCCAATTGCACTGGCTAAGTTTCCTGACTGTGAATAGGACTAGTTAGAGTGGACATCCTTGCCTTATCCTAGTATCAAACATTCAGCTTGTATCATTAAATATGATGTTAACTGTAGGTTTTTTGCATATGCCTTTTATCAGGTTGAGGAAGTTCCCTTGTATTTCTAGTTTGCTGAGAGTTTTTATCACAGTGGTTAGTTTTTTCAAATGCTTTTCCTGTATCAATTGATATGATCATGTGGTACTTCTTTAGGACATCAACATGATGGATCACATGATTGAGTTTTTATTTTTTTCTAGTTGATAGTTTTTTTTATGAATATAATTTATTGTCAAATTGGCTTATGTACAACACCCAGTGCTCATCCCAACAAGTGCCCTCCTCAATGCCCATCACCCATTTTCCCTCTCCCCCATGCCGCCATCCACCCTTAGTTTGTTCTCTGTATTTAATAGTCTCTTGTGGTTTGCCTTCCTCCCTCCCTCTCTGTTTGTATCTATTTTTTTTCCCCTTCCATTCCCCCATGGTCTTCTGTTCAGTTTCTCAAGATCCACATATGAATGAAAACATGTAATATCTGTCCTTCTCTGACTGACTTATTTCACTCAGCATAATACCTTCCAGTTCCATCCACATTGCTGCAAATGGCATGATTTCATTCTTTTTCATTGCCAAGTAGTATTCCATTGAATATATAAACCACATCTTCTTTATCCATTAATCAGTTGGTGGACATTTAGGCTCTTTCCATAATCTGGCTATTGCTGAAATTTTAAAATTGAACTAGACTTACATTCCCTGGATAAATCCCCCTGGGTCATAGTATTTTATTTTTTTTATGTATTGCTTGGATTCAATTTACTGATATTTTGTTGAGAAATTTTGTATCTATGTTTTCATGAGGAATATTGGTCTTTATTTTCTTTTATTTTTTTTTAATATGAAATTTATTGTCAAATTGGTTTCCATACAACACCCAGTGCTCATGCCAACAGGTGCCCTCCTCAGTGGCCATCACCCACTTTCCCCTCCCTCCCACTCCCCATCAACCCTCAGTTCATTCTCAGTTTTTAAAAGTCTCTTATGGTTTGGCTCCCTCCCTCTCTAACTGCTTTAATTTTCTTTTATTCTCATTGTCTGGTTTGGTATCAGGGTAATGGCCTCTGGCCTCATAATGTGGTAGGAAGTGTTCTCTGCTCTTTTACTTTCTAAAAGAGATTTATAGAATTTGCATAATTTCCTTTTTAAATGTTTGGTAGAGGGGCGCCTGGGTGGCGCAGTCGGTTAAGCGTCCGACTTCGGCCGGGTCACGATCTCGCGGTCCGTGAGTTCGAGCTCCGCGTCGGGCTCTGGGCTGATGGCTCAGAGCCTGGAGCCTGTTTCCGATTCTGTGTCTCCCTCTCTCTCAGCCCCTCCCCCGTTCATGCTCTGTCTCTCTCTGTCCCAAAAATAAATAAACGTTGAAAAAAAAATTAAAAAAAAAATGTTTGGGGAGGTGTTTAACTATTAATCAATATCTTAATAGTTATAGGACTGTTCAGGTTATCTATTTCATCTTGTGATTAATTTGTGTTTTGGGGAAAATTTGTCCATTCCATGTCAGTTGTCAAATTTATAGGCGTAGTTCGTACTATTCCCTTATTATCCTTTTGATGTCTGTGTGTCTGTGATGATATCCCTTCTTTCATTCTTGGTTTTGATAATTTGTGTCTTCTCTGTTTTTTTCTTTGTGTCTTGTTGGAGGTCTGTCAGTTTTATTTATCTTTTCAAATAATCAGCTATTTGTTTCACTAATTTTTTCTCTTGTTTTTCTGTTTCAATTTCATGGATTATTGCTCTTTATTATTTCCTTCCTTTGGCCTGCTATGGTTTCATTTAGCTATTCTTTTCAAGTTACTTAAGGTAGGACCTCAGATTTATCTATTTGAAACCTTTCTTCTTCTCTAATGTAAGCTTTTAATGATATAAATTTCCCTATAACTGCTTTAGAGGCATCCTACGAATTTTAATGTGTTTTATTTTTCACTTTTACTCAGTTTAAATTAAAAAAAATATTTCCTTGAGATTTCCTCTTTGAACCAGGGATTGATTATTTACAAGTGTGTTGTTTAATTTGCAAGTGTTTTTGAGGATTTTTCTATTATCTTTCAATTACTGATTCCTAGTTAAATTCTGTTATGGTCAGAGAACTTGCTTGCATGATTTCAATTCTTCTAAATTTGTTTAGGTTTATTTCTAAATAAATGATAAATATTCAATGTGCACATGAAAAAATATGTATTTTAGTGTTACTGTTTTCTAAATATTTTTAGATTTACTGGTGGCACTCAGTACTCTATATATTTACTGATTTTCTATCTACTAATTGTATCTATTATCTACAGAGAAGTGTTGAAATCTCCAAACATAATTATGGGGTTTTTTTTTCTATTTCTTCTTCCAATTTTGTCAGTTTCTGCTTCAAGTATTTTGAGGTTGTGTTTGTAACTGCATGTACATTGAGAAATGTATGTCTTCTTGGTGAACTGACCCTCTTTATTACTGCATAATGTCCCTCCTTATCTCTGATAATTTTCTTTGCTCTGAAGTTACTTTGCATGATATTCATATGGTCACTTTATCACTGTTGTTTTCATTAGTGCTCACATGGTATAACTTTTTTCATCCTTTTACTTTTGTATCACTTCTTGTGTCACTTCTTGTATCACTATATATGAAGTGAGTTTCTTATACATAGTATAAAGCCAGGTAGTTGTATTTTTTCTTCTAACAATCATCGTCTTTATTTTTTTAATTTAATTTAATTTAATTTTTTCCTTAAAGATTAGTTTATTTTTTCATATCTTAGGGGAGGGCAATTTTAATTGTTGATACTGTTTCTTTCTTAATTATTCATTTACTGGGGTTTTTAAAAGCCTGAAGCAATTTTGATATGTATGTTTTTCTAGAAAATTATCCATTGTACGTAAGATTTCAAATTACACATAAAGTTGTTCATTTTATTTTGTTACTTTGTAGGTGACAATCTTCATCTTTAAAGTACATGTAAAACTAATGTAATTACTGATATGTTTGGATTTAGGTTAACCATTTTATTATTTGTTTTTTTGTTTGTTCTCCATGTCTTTTGTTCCTAGGTTTCTCCTTTTCTGCTCCTTCTGGGTTATTTGAACATCTTTAGCACTCCATTTTAATTCTACTTTTGTTTTGGAAGATGGTGATCTTTATGTCATTTTTTGAAATATTGTCACAGGAAATATTGTTCATTGATGTTTAAAGAGTTTCTTTTCCATTCCTTTAAGTTGAATACTACTACTGCTAACAGCAGCTATGATTTAGTAGGCACCTGATATATGCCCTTTCCATATGTAATCTGTAATCTTTATAACAATGCTCCATGGTTAAGTAATTTTTTTTATTTTATAGCTGAATAAAATTGAGAATGAAAGGGCTTAAATGTCTTACTCAAAGTCACCTTGATGGTAAGGAGGGGAGTCAGCAGGCCAGTCCCCATCTAACTCCAAAGACTATGTTCTTTCCATGACAACTTTCACAAATTTGGCATACAAGACTTCAAGATATAGGATTTTGCTAATTATCATGGCTGTGAAATTTCTTGACTGTTAAAAAAATGATCAATGTAAAACACATTTTGTGTTATGGCAGATAATCCATTTTCTATCAGCTGCAAGTCTTGTGTGGGAAAGTAATCCCCTCCCCCGACTTGTGACTAGGAAACTTACAGATCACAAAACTTCGGTTAAAGTTCCCTGCCAATCTGTCCCCAGCTATAAGTAATACTATACCACTAGTTTGGATTTATTATAGATAGTTTAGTTGTACTTGATCATTCTCCCTTTCTTTTACTCCAGATGTTGTATCCCAGTATCTCTTGAGCCTTATTGTTATATTGGGATTGTATATTGATACAGTGATCTATTGTCCCCATTTTTATTGGCTCATAAAGCTTCATAAAGAGCAGATGGTGTATATTTGCTTCTGACGTTAAGTCCTATGACTCTGTCAGTGGATGTTTTTATAATGCCTGTTGTATTTATCAAGTAAACAGTGTTGCCAAGAGTCACCCACTTGCTGTTTATGCTGGGTATTCAAGCTCCAAGGGATGCTGTAACTACGCACTCTGTAAGTTTGGCATTTTCCAGGAACTTTGTGTTAGGTAGTAGAGATGGTCCATTAAGCCACTTAGATACCATGCATCAATTTTATTTTGCTGGTGATAATCAGGAGATGGTCCATTTATCATGAGGCATACATTTTGATTTGATTATCTGAATGTGTTCTGCCCTATTTAATAACACTGTTTTCGATGTTAACAAAGGAAAAGGAAACAAGCATTTGTTGAGTGTGTACTACATAGAGTTACTTTGCATGTATTATTTACAGTAATCCTCTCAATGAATCTGAAGTATAGGTACATTTTTACAGATTATTTCTCAGATTATGTAATTTGTGCCACAGAGATTAAGTAATTTATGCAAGACCATATAGGTTAGAATTGGGGGAATGATATCCAGTTTAAACTACAGGACTCCAAACTACATAAACATTCTGGTAGAGCAAAGTATCTGCTTTACCATCTTTTCCCCATGCTGGTTGTCATTAACCATATATCTCTAGAAAAATTCTGCCTTTTCCACTATTTTAGATCAGACTCATGGTTTTACTTCTATGCCATAAAAAATAATAACCAACAAAAGCAAAATAGTATAATGATTGATAGTTACAGACTTTGGAGTCGGACTGTCTGCGTTCAGACTCCAGTTCTGCTATTTATGAGCTGTATAATTTTGAGCAAATTATTTAATTTCTCTGTGCCTCAGTTTCCTCTTCAATAATAATAGTACTTACCTCAGAGGCTTGTTATGAACACTAAATGAGTTAATATTTGGAAAGATCTAGAATAGTGCCTCATACATTACAAGTACTACGCACATATGCTTGTCAAATAAGTAACATTTATCTGTCATTGATTGTGTATGGGGTTCTCTGTTAAGCACTTTAGATGTAATACCAAATATGTGGGAGGTACTATTATTATCTCCATTTTATGAATGAACATACCAAGACTTAGAAAGGATAACAGCTAGTCTAAGACCATACCACAAGTAAGTTCATTGTGGAAAACCAAAAAGAATATAGGAGAGGAGAATAAAACTTACCCATGATTCTATCACCTAGAGAGTATTGTGGTTACATTTGGGGTATTTCCCTTATTTTATTCATATCACTGTAGATTTTTGAAATCATATTGAATGTACAATTTTCCATTTTTGTGTTGTTTTTTACCATTATATTAAACATTTTCATCTTAACATATCTTTGATTTTTGTTGTTGTTGTTGTTAACATTGTTACTGGTTACAGAATATTCCACCATTTGGATATATTTTATTTAACCCCTCATTAGATGATGGATATGAAGTTATTTCAGGCTTTTGTGCTAATGAATAATGTTACATGAATTTCTCTGTATTTTGGATTTTTTTCTCAGGATATGTTCTGAGCTTGGGATTACTGTGTCAAATAATCAGATATTTTTAATATCTCTTAAATGCACAAATAAACTAATATTTTCAAAGGAACTTGTAAAAAATTGTAAGCAAAAATACAGATAAAATACAAAAAGAGAAGAATCAAGTTACCCAGATATAGGATTTTTTTAAAAATTAGATTTTTAATTTTGAGATAATTCTAGATTAACATACTTTGTTAAGAAATAATATAGAGAGATCCTGTCTGCCCTTGACTCCATTTCTCCCAGTGTTAACATCTTACAAAACTGTACTACATTATCATAACCAGGGTATCTCACTGATACAGTCAAGGTAGAGAGTATTTCTGTCACCACCGTGACCCCTTGTATTGCCCTTTCATAGTCATGCGTATCTCCTCCCAACTCCCATCCCTGACTCTTGACAGTTACTAACCTGTTCTCCAACTCTATAGTTTTGTTATGTCAAGAATGTTGTATAAATAAAATCATAAAGTTCTTCTTGACTTTTTAGCGTTGGCTGTTTTTACTCAGCATAATTCCCTGAGTGTTAGGAATACCCTAAATTCCTTTAGATGAATTTAGATTCTTTGGAAGCTGTGCATGCCAGTAATTCATCCTTTTATTGTGGAGTACCAGTTCATAGTATAGATGTACCACATTTGGTTTAACCATTCACCCATTGAAAGGCATCTGGATTGTTCCCGGTTTGGGGCTATTACAAATAAAGCTATTATAAAATTTGTATATTGCTTTTGACATAAACATAAGGTTTTATTCTCTGGGGAAAATGCCCAAGTGTACAGTTTCTGGGTCATATGGTAGTTCCATATTTAGTTTTATTTAAAACTGCCGAACTGTTTTCTAGAGTGGCTGTTTTATTTTTGATTCCAAGAAGCAATCTATGGATGATCTAGGTTTTTGCATCCTTGGCAATATTTGGTACTATTCCTGCTTTCTGTTGTAGCCATTCTGAAAGGTGTGTAGTATATCTTATTGTGGTCTTAATTGGCATTGTCCTAATGGCTAACATTGTTGAACATCTTTTTGTGTTCTTATTTGCCATCTGTATACCCTCTTTGATGACATGTTGTTCATGTCTTTTGCTGATTTTCTAACTAGATTGTTTTTTAATGTTGAGTTTTTATATATTCTAAATTCTGGTCCTTTGTTGGATATGTGCTTTGCAAGTATTTTCTCCTAGTCTGTGGCTTGTCTTTTCATCTTCTTAAGAGGGTATTTTGTAGAGCAAAATTTTTATTCTTGGTGGGATCTCACTTACCAATTTTTTCTTGTATAAGATTATGCAAGTATAAGAATCCTTTGCTTGGCCCTAGATCCCAAAGATTTTCTCCTATTTTTTTCTAGAAGTTTTATAGTTTTATATTCCCCCCCCTCGCACTCCCCACCAATCCTGGGGTCTTTTGATCATGACTGAAAACCTGCCAGACAAATTCTAAAAGGACTTTTACATTTTATGTTTAAGTCTGTGATTCATTTTGAGTTGATTTTTGTATGAGACAAAAGGCTTAAGTCAATGTTCTTCTTTTTTTCTTTGTTTTGTGTTGTTTTTTGCCTGTGGAGTGGGAGTGATTCCTCCCACTTAATTCTTTTTCAAAATTGTTTTAGATACTCAAGTTTCTTTGCCTTTTCATATAAATTTCAGAATCATTCTATCTGTATCTGCAAAATATCTTGCTGAGGATTTTTGATAGGGATTGCATAAAACTGTATGTCAATTTGGGGGAGAATTAATGTGTTTCCTATTTTGAGTCTTTCTTTTTTTTTTTTAATTTTAATTCCAGTATAGCTAACATACAGTGTTGTATTAGTTTCAGATGAACAATACAGTGATTCAGCAATTCTGTACACTACTCAGTGCTCATCATATCATAAGTGTACTCAGTCCCCTTAAGATTTCTGGGGCTGGTTTATTGGTTATGAATTCCTTTAACATTTGTCTGGGACACTCTTTAGCTCTGTTTCTCTTATGAATGATAGCCTTGCTGGATAGTCCTGGTTAGGTTTTTTTCTTTCAGCACTTCAAATATATCATGCCACTCCCTTCTGGCCTGCAGAGTTCCTGCTGAAAAATCAGCTGATAGCCTTGTGGGATTTCCCTTGTATGTACCTGTTTTCTTTTTTCTTGTTGTTTTTAAATTAAAAAGATTTTTTTTTTAAGTTCATTTATTTACTTTGGGGGGAGACAGGGAGGGGCACATCCAGAGAGACAGAGAGAGGGAAAGAATACAAGCAGGCTTCACACTGTCAGTGCAGAGCCCGATGTGGGGCTCGAATCCATGAACCGTGAGACCATGACTTGAGCTGAAATCAAGACTGAGCCACCCAGGCACCCCTCTCTTACTGTTTTTAAAATCCTCTCTTTATCACTACTTTTTGCTGTTTTAATTACTACATGTTTTGGTGTGGACCTCCTTGGGTTGGTTTTGTTGGGGTCTTTCTGTGCCTCCTGGATCTGGATTTCTATTTCCTTCCCCAGATTTGGGAAGTTTTCAGCTATTATTTCTTCAATAAATTTTCTACCCCCTTTTCTCTCTCTTCTCCTTCTGGGATCCCTATAATGCAAATGTTATTACACTTGATGGTGTTGCTTAGTTTCCTAAGTCTATTTTCATTTATTATTATTATATTTTCTCTTTCCTGTTCAGCTTTATTGCTTTCCATTACTCCATCCTCCAGGTCACTGATATGTTCTGCTTCCTCTAGTTCTTATTTATTCCATCTAGTATAGTTTTTTTTTTTTTTTTTTAATTTTTTTTTTTCAACGTTTATTTATTTTTGGGACAGAGAGAGACAGAGCATGAACGGGGGAGGGGCAGAGAGAGAGGGAGACACAGAATTGGAAACAGGCTCCAGGCTCTGAGCCATCAGCCCAGAGCCTGACGCGGGGCTCGAACTCACGGACCGCGAGATCGTGACCTGGCTGAAGTCGGACGCTTAACCGACTGCGCCACCCAGGCGCCCCCATCTAGTATAGTTTTAATTTCAATTACTGAGTTCTTCATCTCTGTTTTGTTTGTTTGTTTTGTTTTCTGTCTCTTTGTTAAGGATCTCACTGAGGTCCTCCAGTCTTTTCTCGAGTCCAGTGAGTATGTATATGATTTTCTATGCAAATTCTCTATTAGGCATATTCATTATTTCCATTTCACTTAGGTCTCTTGCTGTGATTTTGTCTTGTTCTTTCATTTGGGACATATCCTTCTATCTCCTTGTTTTGTCTAACTCTCTGTTTCTATGTGTTAGAAAAGTCAGCTACATCTCCTACTCCTGAAAGCAGTGGCCTTATGAAGAAGAGATCCTGTAGTGCCCTGTGGTGTGATGTTCCCTGTTCACCAGAACCTGGTGCTTCAGTACTGTCTATGTGTGTCCTATGTGCCTTTCTGTGGCTGCGCCACTTTTGGCTTCAGTCTAGTTGTCTGCATTGTTTCTCTTTGCCTGTTGTGGGCAGGGTTTGGTCCCTGTGTTGTTCATGGGCTTGTTTGGGGCTGCTTTGGGCTTGAGTTGAGTCAGACCAAGGGTTTGCCAGAGATGCAATAGCACCAAACTGCAGGACACCCTCCCTGTCTTGTCCCCTGAGAAGCTCTCACTGGTGGGCAGCGACTGCAGTCAGACTGGATATCTGCCCCCAGGCCACTACTGGGGCCACAGTCAGACTGGTATGTGCATTTATCTTCCCCCCCTCCCTGGGGCAGGAGTCACTTTGAAGTGGTGCTGGCCCCTGTCAGGGCTGCTTGCACACTGCCAGGCTTGTGGCGCTGCTTTGGATGGGCTCTGGCCAAGGGAGTGTTAGAGGGAAGGTCCATAGGGAAATGTGCATATGGTATTAGCAAGGTTTGAGCAGGCTGCTGTAGGAGGGGACCTGGAGCCTTTAGAAAACTTTAGAAAACTCCTGCCACAGGGCTGGGGGGGGGCAAGTCTGTAGGAGAACACAAGGGAGAAGCATGCTATTAGCAAGCTAGATGGAGAGTGTTGGCACTAGGCTGGTTCCCATAGGTGTCCATGTATCGAGGCCATGTGGCAGGGGATGGAGATGGTTCCTGCCAGCTCCTTTGTTCCTGGAGAAGTCTCCTAAAGATTCCTGCCCCTCTAGCACATACTCTTGAGATTAGTAAATAACGCTCCCTCCCATATACCCCAGGTGTTTTTCAAAAACTACTGCTTCCACACTGTTCCAGCCAGCTGTTTGTTGTGCTGGCTCTTTAAGTGAGGGGACTCAGTTTCCTGTTGCCCTCCTGGCTCTCCCAGAGCCTAGCCTACTTATTTTTAAAGTTCTAGGTGTTAAGACCCACTGATTGTAAAAACTCAGGAAATTGGGCCCCTCTGGTTATCAAAGCCAAATGTTATGGAGATTTGTCTTCCCCATGCAAGATCCCCAGACCTGGGGTGTTTGGTGTGAGTGTCTGTTTCCCCTCTCCATGCCTGCTGTATCCCTCCCTCCCCGTGACAGTCCCTCAGTCAGTTTACTCCAGACCATATCTCTGCTCTTCCTACCCTCTTCAGTGTGGCCTCTTCTCCACATTTAGCTGTGGAGAGTCTGTCAGTCTTTGTATCATTTTCTGTGTCATTTACACTGATGTAGATGTTATCTAGTTGTACTTATGAGACAAGATGAGCTTTAGATCTTCCCTGGATGTCCCTATGTTGAGTCTTTCAGTCCATGGACATGGCATCTCTCTGTTCTATTAGGTCTTCTTTGATTTCTTTCATCAGCATTTTGCAATTTACAGCATATAGATTCTGCACATGTTTTATTAAATTTACATTCGAGTGTTCATTTTCTTTGGCATGATTGTAAACGGTGTTGAGTTTTTAATTTCATTTTGCATATGTCATTATCAGTATATAGAAATGTGATCAATTTTTTTTTTTATATTGATCTTTTATCCTACGACCTTGCTGAGTTCACTTGTTCTAGGAGGGTTTTCTGTTTTGTGTTTTTCTACATAGATACTCATGTTATCTGCAAATAGAGACATTTTTATTTTTTCCTTTTAAATTTGTACACCGTTTGTTTCCTTTTCTTATCTATTGCAACATAAAACTTCCATTGTCATGTTGAATAAGAGTTGTGAAAGTCCTATGTTGAACTAGACAGAACCAACTTTGCCTTTTTTTCTGATCTCAGGGAGAAACCATCGAGTATTTTTTTCATTAGGTATGATATTAGTTGGTAGATTGTTTTTCCTTGTTTGTTTGTTTGTTTATTTGTTGTTGTTTTAGATATTCTTTATCAAGTGAAAGAAATTCCCCTTTATTCCTAGTTTGCTGAGAGATTTTATGGATAGGTATTGGATTTTGTCAAATGTTTTTTAAGATACAGGTTTTTCATTGTTAAAAATTGTTGTCAGGCAGTGATTTTTGCATGCTGAGTTACCTTTCCCCAAGATAAACACAAGCATCTGCAGGTGGTCTAATCCTGACTTTGACCAGATTTCTTCCCTTTCAGTGACCTGTCTCCCTGTGCTGAGTGTCATTTTATTTTCCCAGGACCTCAGGAACGGATCTGTTTTTTCGTGTTCCTTGACAGATGCAAAAGGACTTTATCAAAACTCAAATTCCCTATTCAGACCTCCCAGGCTTTTCCACTTAAGTCCTATTTCTGGTTTGAGTAATGTGTCTGGTTCAGAACTGATTGTCGCTGGTATAGTGAAGATTACATTAACTGGTTTAGACTTCCTTGGCTTGGATTACCTTTATTGCCCACTTTTGGAGCCTTTTAGGACATCGTAGTCAGGTGACTTATCTATATTTAGTGTGCTGGTGAAGCTTTTCATAACCAGGGGTGCCTGGGTGGCTCAATCTGTTAAATGTCCAACTTCGGCTCAGGTCATGATCTCACAGTTTGTGGGTTCGAGCCTCGCGTTGGGCTCTGTGCTGACAGCTCAGAGCCTGGAGCCTTCTTCGGATTCTGTGCTTCCCTCTCTCTTTGCCCCTCTCCTGCTTGTGCTCTGTTTCTCTGTCTCTCAAAAAAGAAATAATGAACGTTAAAAAGAATAAAAAAGCTTTGATAACCAGGTCTCAGGGTAAGGGAAACCCCTGATTTGCTAATTTCCATGATGTAAGTGCTCCTATAATGACTGATTGTAAGTTAACATTGTGATGTCACTGAACATGGGGTTGGGGAGAGATGTGCCCAATGAGCTTTCATGAATAATACAGGCCAGATCCAGCACACCACCCCTTATATATAACTTAATGTAACCCTGGTGACAGCCACCCCTAATACAAACTTTCCCAGATACTTAATCTTCCAGACTTTTATA
This sequence comes from Lynx canadensis, assembly GCF_007474595.2. Classification (NCBI taxonomy): domain Eukaryota; kingdom Metazoa; phylum Chordata; class Mammalia; order Carnivora; family Felidae; genus Lynx; species Lynx canadensis. Next base: position 103,019,956 of record NC_044308.2, read on the forward strand.
GGATTGCTACATTCTTTAACCGTAGTATTCTTAAGGTATATGAAAGATAGGATAGGTGGTCAGCCCCATAGGATTGGAGGTTAATGAGCAGCAAGTACAGGTTTTTGGGGCATGTATCAAATAGTTCATCCTTTTTTTTTTTTTGCTGAGTAGTAGTCCATGGTATGGATGTACCACAGTTTGTTAACTCTTCACTTAGTGTTTCCAGTTTTGGGCTATTAAGAATAGAGTTACCATGAAAATTCATGTATAGGTTGTGTAAACATAAACCTTTGTTTTCCAATATCCTTTTATTATCCTTTTACCTCCTCCATCCTCCACCAAATATGCCTGAAATCCAGGAGTTATATTTTCTTTGCCTTGTCTCCTAAATCCAGATCAATATATAAGGGAATTACCAGAGAAGTACATTTATGTAATTCTGTCCTTAGCAATGATATATTAGAATTTTCAGAGAAGTTGGCCATTGGAATTTCATGAATATGGACAGGTCTTGACCCACACATTAATTGTGACAAGATGTCCTTCAGTGTTCATACAGAAAGCATCATGGAGGGGGGGCGGTTGACCCATATCCTTCTGTTCTACCGACTTTGGGGATCTGCTGACACCTTTACACCCTCAGCATGAACTTCTTTTATTCTATTTCCACATCAGGTAGAATGAAGACTTTCTAAGAAAATAAACTGTTGGGAACCCAAAGCCATGTCCTTCACTTAGGTGGCTGAGGTGTCCCAGTTGTCTGCTCTTGAAATGCACCTTAAATGCCTGCGTTGACTGATACTGGGCTAGCATCCTGACTTTATAGATTTTCATTTCTTGGAAGCATGACCTTTTCAAGGGGGAAGAATTGCTAAGTGATTAACAGTGTAGGTCAAGGGCAGACAACCTGGGTTAGAAATCTAACTCTTTTGGGGATCATCAGTGGGACTTTGGAAGAAATTCTATCCCCTCTTTTGTGCTGAGGTTTGTCATTTGTCAAATGGGCATAATAATATTTACCGCATACAAGTGTTATGAAGGTTAAATGAGATAGCATGTGTAACTTTAGAAAATGTTTGCAGATAGGAAGCACTCAGTACATCATCAGCACCAACCTCATTATCATCAACCATATACTTGAAGCGTTGAAGACTCCCAGGGCTCCTTCTTTCCCTCAAGGGCCATTTGCTTCCTCATAACTTTGGTTGTCCCTTCTTTGTGTGGACTCATAAGCCTTGGGGTGGGTGGCTTCTCAGTTTAGCCCCACAACTCCACTGCTCAGATCTGTGGAGTATACCAACTTTTGGCCCTTCTGAGATCTGCATTAGATCCTAAAGGAGCTTTTCACTCTTTTCTCAGGGCCAGCCCTGCACCCAGCTCATGTAACATCTGGGAGACCAGCCTGTAATTGTGCTTTTGGTAGTGACTCTCCTCTAGGGTCGCCTGTTACTCCCTCTGCTCCACCTCTTCCTACACAGCAGGCACTCATCACAGGCTGCCCAGCCTGGGCTGTGCTCTCAACTTGCATGCCCCTAAACCTCTGCGGGTTTCTCCAGTGGGAGGAGAACAGTTTCCAGTTACTAGCGTCCTCACCTCCTTTTCTTCCAGCATCTTCCACAGGTCTCTTCTCTCCAACCAATCCAGACTCACTGCCCTTTGTTACTTCCTTCAACTCAGGGATTTGGGTTTTCTTTGCACGTAGCAGGGAGCATTCTGTACATTTTGGGGTGGCAGTTCTTCATCCAGATCCTATAAGGTCCCCTCATTCTCACTAGCCAGCAACTCCCTAAGGCTGAAATGCATTCATCTTCCTGTCTTGCTAAGACCCAGTAGAATGCCTTTGTATAGCATGTCAATATTTATTAAGTGAATGCCCGAATAAATGATGAGTTTCTTGAAAGCACTGGGAGAAATGTCCTGCTAACATGGATTCCTGCTGCAACCTAGGGATCAGCCTTCTGCTGGAAAGTTGGCTCATAATCTTTGCAGTACTCCTTGGCTGCTGATTTTCCAACCGTGGCTTTACACCTGTTTCATTTTACAATATTTATTGGGAAAGCATTTTAGTTACTTATTATAGTCAGATATCATCCGTGACAAGCCATTTTCCTTGAATTAGCCCGGTGAGAAATATTTCTAAAGGCATTAAATGAAATCATCCAGATGCTTCCTGTGGCCAGCTGGACCCGGCAGCCACGTTTTGTCCCTGGACTTGCACACAGAGTGGACTGTGTTTTTAGTCTACTCCAAGCAGCAAAGCTGCTGCTAATTCTCATGCTAGTAAACAAGGCTTTAACAAATGCTAGCAAGCAAAAGTAACAGGGAAATTTACAACTGTGTTTTCAGTAAATTAAGTGAGATAATACCATGCCCACCTCATAGTAATCAGCCAGTAAATGCTAACTGTTATAACTACCAAGAATTGTGGCAGATAAATGACACCAAAGATAGATGGGGGGCAGGAGGGAAGTATATTTTTAAGGATTAGCGGAAGATAAGGTCACATAAACACTTTGTTTGAAGTTAGGAATAAGGAAAATAATGCTGAAAAGAGAAGGCCATTTAATAAAAATTAGAGGGAGGAGTGCCTGGGTGGGTCAGTTGGTTGAGCATCTGTCTCTTGGTTTCGACTCAGGTCATGATCTCACAGTTTGTGGGATAAAGCCCCGTGTCAGGCTCTGTGCTGACAACATGAAGCCCCCTTGGGATTCTCTCTCCCTCTTTCTCATCGCTCCTCCCCTATTCATGATTTCTCTCTCTCTCTCAAAATAAACATTTAAAAAAATTAAAGGGATAAAAATAGAGGAGCTAGAAGAATTGAGAGAAAACTAAGAACGTGCATTTCATAATGAGTGTATAAAAACATGAATTACATGCTTATGCACTCATCCTGGAAAATTTCCCACACTTAATCAAATCACATTGTTTCAAACTGTGCTTCTAAAAACTTTGAGATACACTAAAACAATGTCTCCAAAAGTGTTATAAGTGGAAAATTGTGATTACATCCTTACATAATTCTTTCAAAGGTTTTTGAGTAGATGCAGAAATCCCCGTTGACACATAAAGTTATGAAACATGTACTACTTAGCTCTGTGATTCCATCCTGGCTTTGAAATACCACCTGTGATGTTATCAAGATGCCTAAGCTCATGGGGCTTGTATAAGGAAACTTTCATTAACTCTAAGATCTGGACCCTTCTCCCCAAATACCTGGGGCTTCCTGATGCCACTATTTCTTTTTCTAAATTTTTTTTTTTAACGTTTATTTATTTTTGGGACAGAGAGAGACAGAGCATGAACGGGGGAGGGGCAGAGAGAGAGGGAGACACAGAATCGGAAACAGGCTTCAGGCTCCGAGCCATCAGCCCAGAGCCTGACGCGGGGCTCGAACTCACGGACCGCGAGATCGTGACCTGGCTGAAGTCGGACGCTTAACCGACTGCGCCACCCAGGCGCCCCATGATGCCACTATTTCTTTGCTTTTGTTATTAAATAAGAAAATGCTGATTTTGACCAGCTATAAACTTAGTTATCAGCTTTGGTTTTAGTAAAGCCTTTCAAAGTAGTGTTTTATTCTTATTAATTTTAGATATACCATCATCTTTTATAACTTGAGTTTGTAATCCTGGAAATAGAATTTTATAGCATGATGCCTCTTAATGATTATCTTTTATTCCTGAGTGAATAGAATGCCGATTCTTACACAGCCTGTGATCAGTAGTGGTGGTCTTGGAGGGAGAAAAATTTAACGTGATCTTAGCAGCCAGCTGTGCTTGGCTGTCAGCTGAGAGAGAGCCGTGGACCAGGTTGTTGGTGTTTTTTTTTTTAATTTTTTTTTTAAGTTTTTTAAAAGCAATTTTATTGAGGTATGACTGACATGGAAAAAGCTGTACATATTTAGTCTGTACAATGCAGTGTATTTGGGGATATGTGTACACCCGTGAAACATCCCCACCTTCAAGGACATAGACATATCCATCACTTCCTTTCTACTTACCCCTGTTGTTGTTGTTTTAGTTGTTGTTATTATTTTGTTTGTATGTGGGTGTTGTTGGAGCACGTAACATAAGATGTACTCTTACCAGAGTATTTTAAGTATACAACACAGTATTGTTAGCTATGAGCACTATGCTGGATAGTAGCTCTCTCCGATGAGGTTTTATTAGAGTGAGATTGAAGGGCAATCCAAATGGAAGAAAAGGTAACCACAGCATAGAATTTCCAACAGGGACTGCTTAGGTGGTGGCCTGGGATAGTGCTGGTGACAACACTGTGGGGAGTAGCTCAGTGATCACATCTGGCTGAAGCAGATATAAATGAGGACCACGAGGGACAGTGAGTTTGGAGCTGATTTTTCCTTGAGTTGTAGATGAAGGCATGGCTACATGACACCTCCCTACCTCCATCCAGCAAAAAGATGTCAGTATTTTTTTTTAATTTTTTTTTTAACGTTTATTTATTTTTGAGACAGAGAGACAGAGCATGAACGGGGGAGGGTCAGAGAGAGGGAGACACAGAATCTGAAACAGGCACCAGGCTCTGAGCTGTCAGCACAGAGCCCGACGCGGGGCTCGAACTCACGGACCGTGAGATCATGACCTGAGCCGAAGTCGGCCGCTCAACCGACTGAGCCACCCAGGTGCCCCAAGATGTCAGTATTTTACTCTAGCAAAAAGCTAGAAAGGAAATGAATAATATTTTGCTTTAGAAGTATACCTCTGAGATAGTGTATGGGATTCTTTAATAAATAAATCCTAAGCATAAGCAGTTGTCATAAAGCAAGATAATTAGTAAACTTTCCTAGCTAACTTATTCCATAGTACAAGGAAAATCCTAATACCCCACCCCCCGGATTTATTTGCTGGTGAGAGCCAATTATATTTACATGTCTCACTTGCATTAAAATATCAGTAACCAGTACCTTTTTTTTTTTTTTTTTAAATCAGGGAAACAATGACAAACATTTAGAAACATTTTTACAGAGGTTCACAAAACACAGTATTTTTAAATGAAAATCAAAGACCCTTATAGTTTATCTCAGTGGATTAAAATTAATGTGAAGTTACCTTTTGGACACTTACCCTATCTTAGCAACATATTATTTAGCACAAACAACTTTCTTGCTTTGGATTTAGAAGCAGTGCTTAAATAGAACTGCTAATTGACACTTAGTGAAAAACAATTTATGATACATTTTATTTTCTTGTTGCTATAAAACTGGTTTAAAATAATGAGGCTCATGAAAGGATATGACCCAGACCATAAAACGTACTTATTAGAGTTGTTTGATAAATCATGAAGGGTAGATTCTCACCTCTTAATAAGTGTAAGACACAGCGATGTGAGAGCAGGACAGAGATGGGGTGTGGCAGGTCTCTAGGCTGCTTGTAGCGTTTGCTTGCACTGTCTCTTTGTCCCTCTCCCTCCTTCTGCCTCCCTCTCCCCCCCTTCTCTTTCTCTCCAGGTGTCAGCAAACAGTGTGTTTCTGAATGCCCAGACTCCCTTATGTCTCCTGTTCTTTAGTGTCCTGTCTGGTGTCCAGTGAAGCTTGTGTCAGGGTGGGAACAAGATCCTGTCCAGGGATCCTATCTGGGTTCTGACAGACCCAGAAGATGGAAACAGCGTCCCTCACTGGAAATAGCCTTCCTGAGGTCACAGTGGTGCAGGAACCTCATTTATATAGTCATTCCTTCATTTGTTCTTCTGCTTTTCTGTTTCTCAGAAGTGCTTTGAGCATCTCTAATGTCTCTAGCCCTGTGTGGGGTGGTGTGAACTTAATAGAGAATGCAGAAGACACGGTCTCCACCCTCATGGAGCTTGCAGATGAGAAGAGGAAGTGTGCTCAGTGCTTAGATGGGAGGAGTATAGAGTACCATGGCGACACAGAGCAGAGAGAAAGTTTCCAGCAATGGGGGACTCTGGACTCCACAAAAGATGGGGTGGCAGGTCGTGGGACACCTGAATCCCCTAAGGGACTTGTAAACCCAATGGAATGGTGTTTCACTGGTTACAAAACTACTATCAAGAGGGTTCTAGGCCAAGGAAATACTAGCCACTACAGCCTCAAGGAAGTATGGAGGTGCCTAGAGCACCAGTGAATGAGCAGAGGTTTGGGGCAGGCGGAAGAAGCTGCCAGAGTTGGGACCTTTGAGATCAGGGTCAATTGGCTGAGACCCCGGCAGGCCCGTCCCTTGGATGGGATTACTGGGCAGCCACTCTGGGCTTTCAAAATTTGTGTTTAACAGTATCCCAAGGGTACAAAGGAAGATGTCAACAGTATAGGCTCCTTTCAAGTGTGTTACGTCGGGCAGCCCAAACTCTGGTGGAGTTGCCTGGCAGTCCCATACCATCCTGGGAATGGCCTTGACCACAGTGGTGTATGGTGGATGCTATCATGGGTGGGTTTTGCTCATTGCCTGAACAGAAAGAAAACAGCCAGTTGCACCCCAGCAACCTCAGTTCAGGGAGCAGGTAAGACCTGTCACACACGGGACAGTCCCAGCTGGGGTCCAGAAAGCCCTGAGAGAGATGTATCTGGGAATCCCTCTCCCTTTTCACCATAATGTCACATAATGTGTACCCTCTTCTGCTATACAGCCAGATGCTTTTTAAGGAAAAGAAGCCATGGGAGAGACTTGAATATGAGAGATTGAGCTATTGCCACAGAAGAATACTATCCTTTGGGCACAGTTTACAATATGGGGACAGTTTACGATTATTCTGAGATTTTGGAGTTGCACTAACTTAGTTTTTCTCCAGTAGCTGGTGAACAGGTCCACTCCTGACCCATAAAGAAGCCGTATTTCTTTGTATACATGAGTGTAGTTAAGTAATTTTGTAACTTTCACAATTTGTATAATGGAATATTATGCATCTCTTAAAATAATAATTTAGGTCTATATTTAATAACTTAGAAAGTTGTCTGTGATACTTGAAAGGGAAAAAATCAGGTCCCAAATCTTTAAGTCTGCTTTGATTCTATTTATGTAAAATTGTGTGTGTGTATACTCATAAAAAGAAGTCTCAATAAGTGTTCACCAAAATGTTAACATGGGTTATCTTTGGGTGATGCTATCAGGTGATTTTTTTTCACTTTCTCCTTCATGCCTTTCTGGATTGCCTTAAGATATTTTGACAATGAGATTTATTTTTTATAGAAGCTATTTTTCATTTTGAAAAACAAAACAAAAACTTGTTAGTAACTTTTGGTAGTTAGGGTCATTATTTGCTAAATTTTCTCCAGATTATTCTTTTGTTTTCATAGGAAGCCAAAATCATTTTTGAGAGATGTATTGCATAGTTGAACAGTTTCTATAAGCAGATTTTATCTCTTGCTGAGATGCTACCTGGTAACTTCCAACAGCCAAACATGCTACATGACCTATAACTTCCCCACGTGAAGAAACGATCTTTCTTTGACATCAGTGGGGCAGACAATCCAGGAGTCCTGAATCCATGACCTTTCTCATGTACTAGTAACTGAATTCCTCAGAGATACAAAGGGGAAAAATAACTCTTGAAAGCTGTTGATACTATTTTAAATTCTTTAAAGGTAGGGGACAGACTGAGTAAGTAATCAAAGGAAGAGGCGGGAATTTGAAGAATACTGCTTTTTGGGTAAGGAATGACAACAGGTTAGGTTTAATTTGCTTCCTAGCCCATTCACATTTATTATGGGGAATTTGGAGGTCAGAGTCATAGCATAACCTTTCCAATGAATATTGCATACCAGGCTGTCAGCAGCCGGTGTGTCAGAGAGTCTTTGGGGGGTTGGTGGTATAAAACAAAGACCTAATCGGGGCGCCTGGGTGGCGCAGTCGGTTAAGCGTCCGACTTCAGCCAGGTCACGATCTCGCGGTCCGTGAGTTCAAGCCCCGCATCAGGCTCTGGGCTGATGGCTCGGAGCCTGAAGCCTGTTTCCGATTCTGTGTCTCCCTCTCTCTCTGCCCCTCCCCCGTTCATGCTCTGTCTCTCTCTGTCCCAAAAATAAATAAAAACGTTGAAAATTTTAAAAAAAAACAAAAAAAACCAAAGACCTAATCAAAAGCAGAGTGGAATTAAGTATGTGAGAACACCATCCTTTCCTCTCTTAGCCTGGGTAGCAGACAGCACGTTTATTGAGTGAGAAGGAAGTATTATGTACCAAGTCCAGCTTGTCATGGATATTCCGGTGTAGAGTTACAGGATATTGGAAGAATTTTTTTTTTTTTAATTTTAACATTTATTTATTGTTGAGAGACAGAGAGAGCACGGACAGAAGAGGGGCAGAGAGAGAGGGAGACAAGATCCGAAGCAGGCTTCAGGCTCTGAGCTGTCAGCAAAGAGCCCAACGGGGGGCTCAAACTCACACACCATGAGATCATGACCTGAGCTGAAGTCGGACGCTTAACCAACTGAGCCACCCAGGAGCCCTGAAAATTGTTTTTTAATCTAAAACGTGTTTAGTAGCACCTGGGTGGCTCAGTCGGTTAAGCGTCTGACTTCGGCTCAGGTCATGATGTCATGGTCTGTGACTTTAAGACCCGCATCAGGCTCTGTGCTGACAGCTTGGAGCCTGGAGCCTGCTTTGGATTCTGTGTCTCCCTCTCTCTCTGCCCCTCCCTTGCTCACAGTCTGTCTCTGTCTCTGTCTCTCTCTCTCTGTCTTTCTCTATCTCAAAAAATAAACATTAAAAAAACATATAATGGTTTAGAGTTTCCTAAATTCGGTTTAGTATTTTATGATTGAATTTTCTAGAAGAGTCAGGTAAATCCTGGGTCCTACCTATATGCTGGGCATTATCCAGAGTGATGTTAGAACAAGTGTCTGCCTCACACAGTTCAGACGTAAGTCCTGGCTGGTTCTCCAATCTCCTTCTCTTCCACACTTGCTTTTGTTGGCTGGTCTCAGCTGCACCAAGCCCCAGCACACCAGTCTCCTTTGCTGTTCTTTAGACACACCGAGCATGCTTTGACTTTAAGGCATTTGCCCTTTTCTTTCCCCTGTCTAGACCTCAGCTTGAACACCATCTAGCAGAATGGCCTTCTCTATAAAGATAGCACTCTACTCGCTATCCAGTCTGATGCCCCCTTCACTTTGCTTTATTTTTTATATAGCACTTATTCCAACCTAACATACTGTGTATTTCCTTGTAATTCATCTACCCCTATCATAATGTCAGCCCCCTGAAAATAACTATCATCTGTTTTGTTCACTACAGCGTTCCTAGCCCCTAGAACAGTGCCTGCTATGTAGGGGATAATAGATTTTTTGTTGAATGAATGTACAGAATGCTTGAACTCAGTTTACCCAATGGACATGCTCCTGAGCAATTGTATATGTATTAATTATTATAGATGGAAACATATTTTAAATGCTTTAGGAGAACCCTGTTGTTGAAATGAATCCTATCTTTCATCAATCCTTTAAAAGAAATTTGAATTCCCAGTTAGCCTTTTGTTTAGACCCAAGTTTTAGAGTTACATTTTTCCTTCAAGCAAGATCTACCTATGTATGGCTGTGTGCATGTTGGAGAACATTCCAAGGGTCATCTGAACTTATATGTGCTTTCTGTACAGATGATCAGAATCACCACCATGATTCCACACCATGATAGGTGTGTTTTTTTGGTCCCTAATGAAGACCAATAGAACTGAAGGACTCGGTGGAAAATACTACCTGGAAGGAGGGATGATATTAAAATATTGACGGCCATTGTGGCCACACTTGCTGTGTCAACCCTTTAGTTGATGGATCTGGGAAAGCTGACAGAGCAGGGTAGCACAGGCTGGTGCCTCAAGGCTGACCACTGGCCAGGGGGAGGAGTTTGCAGATTGCTCAGACATTGTGCCTGTAGATTTTATTTATTTTATTTTATTTTATTTATGCCACATATCCCTACTTGGCTGTAAGGTTCTCCTGGCTTGGGCAGGAAGTACCTGCGTCGTGCCTGTATCTGATGGGTGCTTAATTAACATTTGGTCAGTGAATTCACTATGTGAGACAACTTGATGAGAAAATCTGACTTGAAAGTGTTTTTTTCCATCCATGGAGGTGGTTTAGTGCTGGCACAGTTAGGATTTTCTTACAAGAGCAGCTTGTGGAGCCCCCAGTTCTTTCTTTCAATCACCAGGAAAGAGTAGGAATAGGGTCTGGATAGGCAAATACAAGTTGTGTGGAGTCTGAGCAGCTTACAATTTGGGTGGCCCTTTGTGAGAGAACAAATATGCAGTTAGGCACAGGGTCTGGGCAGTAGTCTGGAAGCTTAGGTTTCAGTAGTTTGACAGCCAGTCTGCTTCTGGGGCTGCGAGCTTTCCAGGCTCAGGGGGCTGGCTTTGTTAGGGGACTCCCGAGGTGGGCTCACTGAAGGCCTGTTTGCAGGGAGGATGGGGCACTCCCTGGGAACAAATTTGTCCTAAGAAAGGGTCAGGCCTACTAATAACAAGGCCCTAGTTATCAGAGGACCAATTCTGAGAAGAATGGAAGGACTTTTTCTCAGAACTGGTTTCTCTCTGGCTCTATACTATATTGCAGCCCAGAGTGGCACCCCCGGTACCCAGGGGTGATGTACCGAACGTGACAGGAGAGTTGGCCTCCCACCTCCATAAGAAGTGGGCTTCAGTCCCCAGAGTGCTGGTGTCACCCAGAGGTGGGGACAGCTTGACACCGACCCAGAGACCATGGTCTGGGCATCTCATCACCTCATAGATAGCGGTGGAGGCTGGCAGACTTTATAATAACAGCTTTAGTTGCCCTTCATGGGGCACATTCATGCTGGGTGTCTTCAAATATATTCTCTCTCATTCTTACAGGAGGCTTGCAAGGTGAATATCATTAACTCCGTGTTACAGGTGTAATTGGATGATGGCATATTTGCTCACACGGCACTTACTGCACAGAGACAACATAAATTATTTTCTCCAGCTGATTTGAACCTCTTTATGAGTCCCAACCCCGCTGGGTAGCACAAAACTGAGTTCTCCCAATTAACAACACCTCAGTCTCTTCTGGTTTATGGTCCCTTTCCTGTTTAAACAGTCAAGGTTTTCTAGTTAAGTTTCCTATCAGGGCTGTTTTAATTAGTCTCTTTTGGATAACTCATTCTTCCTGATGATCTGGTACTCTTGCAGAGTTCCTCATTTCCCCCTTCTCCACAAAGATAGTCCTGTGTGCTGGCAGGACTCACTGGCGTTGCCCAGTCAGGCCATGGGACTTCTGGACACTCACTGTTCTACCCCATGGGCCAGGCAATCAGGGAGGGTAAATGGATCCGTCTGCTCTCCGTCTTCGAGAGTCACAGGTGTCACACACTGTTGAGGGCTGGTCATCTGTGCTGTTGTGAAGTTTGTAGGGGGGTGATCACTCAGCACCTTTGTATCTATGCCTGGGCTTGTGGAAACTTCTGGATCCTTGGATGCCACACACAGGCCATGGGGAGACTGCAGAGCAACGTTGGCTCACCCCATCTGGGAGGAACACTGCAGTGACTCCCACTCTCTCTGGCTCTCTCTGGCTCCCTCTTGCCCTGATCCCTGGGGCTGGAGAGGGCCATGGCTTCCGTTGTCTCTGTGTTACTTTGTGCGTTCTCTCCTTGTTGGCATATAGTGTGACCGTCTGATATGGCCCAGTGGTCTTCCAAGTCCTTTTCCGTGTGTCCCCTCAAAAACATCTGGAAAGCTATGACTGCCTTTTCAAGTTGATATCAGATGTTTTTCATCTAAATTAAAGAGTTGCAAAGGATGTAATTTCTGGCATACTGTAAATACTGACATTTTAGAATACAACCGTTACAGCGCTCTTTTACATTTACTCAGTGGAGTCTAAATACCAGAGTGATTTAATACCCATGGTTCAAAAAACACATGAACAAGCTCTTTTTTAACAGTTGGAAGTTTCACAATGTTTCTTTTTCTCCTTGAAATTGTATTTCCATTTCACTTCTCCCGCAGAACTTTAGCCTAATGTGATATATTTTTATGCTTGAAAGTCTTTTATTAATCACCCTATCATTCCTCAACTATATATATATATATATATATATATATATATATATATATATACACACATACATACATACATATATTTTTTTTTGGTCATATTTTTTGGTCATCACAGCATCCTGTTAGAAAATTATTGTGGGTTAAATTCCAACAGAATTATTATTAACACAACATTGATCAAAGCAATATATATACATACACATATTACATATTTTATGGTTAATTATTAAACATAAAAATAATTGTGCTCGAAATGTATCTCTTAATAAAATGGATGGGAGGGTTGTTATGGCAATTCTGGTAGGCTTTGCAGACACTGATATTTCAGAGTCCTTTTGTCTGTTGCCTGGAGGTTTTATGCCTTAAGGAAATGCATCTTAGTAAGGTTTGAGGCAGCTTCCTTTCTTTGAGTTGTCTATCTTCCTCCGTGGAGTGAGGGAGGAAGGAGATAGGAAACTGTAGCAGATATAACATTGATCCCCTATAACTCTCCATATCTGGGGTGCTTTGGACAGTGAGAAGTTTCTGGAAGTTTAAAGACCACTATCCCCAGCCCTGGCTCTTGCCTGTTTTGAAGGGGTGTTTGAAGGGGTGGCCCCAAAGTCTTTACCTTCTTCTCTGGGACACTAAATCTCATGCAAAATATTCAGGCTTTAGAAGACAGCAAGACAATACAAATGCAAATAACTGCTTTAAAAATGTCAGTAGGAAAAAAAAATGTCAGTACATTGCCTGTGTCATAGAGATGAGGAAATTAAGGCCTGGAGATGTTAAAATAGGTCAAAATATGTAGTCAGTTGGTGGCAAAGAAGGAATTTGACTTCAGGTCTGGGATCCTTTCTGTTAATGGATCATGGTTTCCAGCTAGCCTGTGGATGGCTGCATCAGAATCATGAGTCTTTGTTTGTTTTTTAAAATTTTTTAATGTCTATTTATTTTTGAGAGAAAGCAAGAGAGTGAGAGGGCGAGTGTGAGCAGGGGAGGGGCGGAGAGAGACGGAACACAGAATCAGAAGCAGACTCTAGGCTCTGGGTTGTCAGTACAGAGCCCAACATGGGGCTTGAACTCACAAACTGTGAGATCATGACCTGAGCCAAAGGCAGATGCTTAACTGACTGAACCACCCAGGCACCCCAGGGAGCACCCTTTTCTTGTAGCAGCTTCTGCATGGGGCTGCTTTTAAAGCACCTGCCCAGAACTCTGGGGCTTTCCTGTGAGAATCTCTGTGGCCTTTGAAAGTCAGTCTGGAGCAAATTCAGGATCTTGATGAGACTGGCTGCCATTTGTCTTCAGTATGGAGAATGGAATGGCTTGCTGTGAACCGATTTCTTTTCTTTTCTTTCTTTCTTTCTTTCTTTCTTTCTTTCTTTCTTTCTTTCTTTCTTTCATAAATGTTTATTCATTTTTGAGAGAGAGAGAGACAGAGCAGGGGAGGGACAGAAAGAGGGGGACGGAGGATCTGAAGCAGGCTCTGTGCTGACAGCAGGGAGCCCAATTCAGGGCCCAAACTTATGAACCCACAAGATCATGACCTGAGCTGAAGTCAGACGCTCAACCAACTGAGCCACCCTGGTGCCCTCAACCCATTTCTTTGTTAACATCCTCGGTGCCTATGGGCAAAAGGCAGCATCTTCTTCTGTACTTCTCTCTGGACCCTCTCCATCACTGGGTTTCCTCTGTAGCTGTTCTAACTTTGATAGTCCTGGAGGTAAATTCCCTTCCTCACAGGGCAGCTGAGAGGGAGGGTTAAGTTGTGTACTGACAGTCTTTGGCTTTTCTTCTTGGATGGAAGACCTTGAGGAAAACCTGGTATCATCAATAATCACCACGCTCCAAATCCAGCTCTGTGCCTACATTGTGCTTCCAGCACAGTTTGGGAGAACAGGGTTCACACACACCTCTTTCTAGCAAGGTGCTGCGAGAAACAGTTTTCATAATCCAGCAGGGCCAGAGGGTGAGTATTACAACAGAGGGAGAGACAGGAGACCTATTTATCACCGTGTTGTCACTTTGAGGGAAAACAAGCTTTATTCCTGCTTGCCATGGGCCTAGATGGATGTCAATTGAGTTACTAAATTTCTATCTGAAAAATTGTGCCCAATACAGGAGCCTTCAGGGGACATCCATAATGGGAAACAGCAGCAAAGCAGTAAATATCAGGCTGTGGTTCTCTCCCAGGCATGCTGACTCCTGCACCGATGCACACACTTGTTTACCCATCTTTTTTTGGAGGTGGTCCCTGGACCTGGGAATCCGAGGGATCTTCTCCACAATACTTTAAGACTTCATTGATTCTCTCCTGCCAAGTGTGCTAATGAAGCTCAAGTCCTATAGCAGAGCACCACCCTCGCTCCTCATCAACTCCGTTTCAGTCTCTCCCTGCCAACTCTAGCAATTGACTCATGAGAAATCCCGTTAGAGGATTTTTTTTTTCTCGTAAAACACACGCACTCCACACCTCATAAAGGTTGCAGAAAGGTGTAGTAATGGTCTGGCAGACATCTACCCAGTGAGACAAATTTTCCGTTGTGAAAGCTACTACTCCTTAATTTAGTCTGAATGTAGAAAGCACAGAATTCCTTACCTGACTTCGTCAAAGTTGCTAGGATGAGACATAGAAATTGGATCTTGGGAGTGCAGTGGATTTGGTACCGGGTCTCATTAAGGGCATTTAAATTTTTGGTATGTCAACCTTTCAGTGGGAGATTGAAGAAGATCCGTAAGGAATATTCAAGGTTCGGACCATTAAAGCTGTGATTTCCTTCAAACATGAAACTTTGGGTATAATGGACGTTTTTGTCCATCCAGCAAAAATTCCCCATCCTCAACAGGAAGGAGAGAGTAAATACTCAAGGGTTTATTCTCAACCTTAAGAAATAGTCTAATTTCAGCTCTTTTACCTGAAGATATGGGAGTGACTCTGGTCACAAAGAGTAATCACTGTCCCTAACATCACAGGGAGTCCTGTGATGCCCTCCGCTACTCCTCACCAGCGTCTCTCAGAATGCCTAATGCAAAGAATAGTTTCTTGATTTCTTTGTACCATTAGGCAGTGCCTCCTTCATTCCTTCAATCATACATTCATTCAATAAGCTACTGCTGTGCTATGTGAGCAAAACAGGCAGGTCTCTGGATTACAAGAGGGGGATTGCCCCTCTGGGCAAGAGGGGGATTAGGGATGCGTGGGGAGGTGATCCCAGAGTCGCGTGGAGAGCAGATGGTGGCTTGAGCCAAGACCCAGATGCTACCAGTAGTTTAGCAAGCGGCACACAGATTTGTAGTACAGTTAGAAGACACCATTAACAGAACTCAGTGAGGAATTGGAGGCGGAAAGATGGTCCACTAGTGTCCAATAAAAGCAGCTTGGAGGACGCAGGTTCATGAGATCAGGCAGAGCACACACAGATTTCTTTTTCTCCTGCAGCTCCAACCATTCTTTGCCAGTTTTCTTTGTTTCTGTTACTTTTTATATCCTTTAAATATTGAGGCTCTCAAGCAGTTTATCTTTGGCCTCCTCTTCTCCCTGTGTGATTTCTTCCACATCTTGGCTTTACTATAAAGCAGATAGCTCCTAAAGCCATGTAGACAGAGCCCCATCTCCATATTTCCCACCAAACACTGGGATGCTTCTTAGGCATTTGAACTTCAACGTGTTGAAAATTGAACTCCTCTTCTCCCTCTGCCATCTCCTACTACCCCAATGCCTGTCCTTGAATTTGACGTGCTCCTGTGTTCTCTACCTTGGTCACTGGATCACTAGCCTGCTGGTCCCCCAGATCTGTATCCTGGGGATCATCTTAGACCTTTCTTCTGCTCTCAGGGCTCTCTTTTTATCACTGTATTTTATTGCTTCTCTAGCTTATATATTTCTCATCCATGTCATTGCTAAGCTGAGCCCCCATGTCTTTCAGCAGTTCCCTCAGTCAGTATTGATCCCTTCTAGTCCACCTTCTGTGTGCTCCCAGACTGATCTTATTCTCTCCTCTAAAGCTGGGGGATGGCTTGCTTCCTTTAGAGTGAAGCCTTTTGCACAGTGTTTTAAATCCTTCCATAACGTTCTTCCTGCTGGCAACAATTTCATCGCATCTGTTCTTCAGGGAAGTCATTTCTGCCTCTCGTTCACACCTGTCTCATGACCCTCCTGTCTTTGTGTCCTGAGTTGAAAGGCCTCCTCCTTCTTCCTTCTTCACTTGACTTGTGTGCTCCCTTCTAATCCATCTAATCCTTGCTTTTCTCAGAACCTTCCCTGAGCCCTCAGGCTGATGCAGGTCCCCCTTTTCTGTGTTTTCTTACCCCATCATTAGGCACTTTATACCCTATGCTGTCACTGTAAATTCTCTTGTCTGTGTTCCCTACCAGGCTACAAGCTCCTTGAGAGCATGGACTCTTCCTCACTTTCTTCTGAGAGTACACAGAAGCACCAAGAACACGGCACTGTTAACCACTAATAAATTTAGTTGAATCAATGAACAAATTGTTTTATGTGCATTTTTCAGTGAAGATCTATGAGAAAAGTCTATAAGCTATGGTTCTGACTTTTTTGTTTTAACAATACTTATTAGTTATTTATGCCATTCAAATCGATTACAATGAAGATACAGAAAACTTTAACTGAATCTAATCTCAGCTATGAAGGATAAGACTTTGAAATCCAGTCATACTTCTGGAAATTACAGACACTCATTAACTAGTGTCCTCTCTTAATTTTGGAAGAGCATCCCATTAGAAAATTTTTTTTACATTCACTGTAGGAGTGTATAGGAGTATAAACAGCTTTCTAAAACAAGGATATTAAGCAACATTGGTATGTCATTTTATTTATCTATTTATTTTTATTATTTTAGAGAGATAGTGAGAATCTTAGCAGGCTCTATGCTCATGGAGCCTTACACAGGGCCTGATTCCTTGAGTCTGGGATCATGACCTGAACTGAAATCAGTCAGTCAGTCAACTGACTGAGCCACCCAGGCACCCTGTTTTATATCAGTTAATAAGGAAATTATCATCCTGGGAACGTTAGGCATGAGAAAACGAGAACAGTAACAAGAAAAGGAAAGAGTTAGGGAGAGCTCTAAATGTTTGTTTGTCTTCCCTTCCACCAGAATATAACCTTCATGGGGGTAGGAACATGACTGGGTTCATTCTGCAGTCAAGCACCCAATGTCAAGCACCTTGCTTAGTGCATAGATTCTGAAGAAGGAAGGAAGAAAAGAAAATAGGAATAAAAAATGATGGGGATTGGCAGATATGGGAGCAACAAAGGAAACATTTTTAAACACATGAGCAGCTTGCTCTTACATATGACACACCATCTAATGCTCACTTTTCCCTTGCTGGGGGTACCAGATACTGTCTGTGGTCACTCAGGTCACACTTATCTTTCTTTATCCATCTCTCTACCTCTGGGGCCGGAAGCCTGTTAACTACATTTCCCGGACCTTTTAGCCAGCTGGCTTATGAGATTCTGCCAGGGAGAGGTACTAATGGGAGAGTAAAAGGTGGGAGAAAGGGAAAAGCTGCCTTAGTTTCCAGCTCTGGGCAGCAGTAACGGCAATGAAAGCCATGTCAGTGGGCAGCAAGTGTCTCTCCCAGTTCTTGTTCAGTAGCCAGATTCTGACAGTTGGCAGTGAACATGAGCTGTGGGGACATCATTTCCCCTTAGCTCCTCTGGGGGCTTCTATAATTACTTATTTCTGAATATCTTGTACTTTGAGCCCCCTAATCCCTCTGTCACCTTTGTAACCAATGACCTATATTATTAAATTCTCTCTGAAATATCTGGAATACTTTCCATTTTCCTAGTTAGAAACTGGCTGCTACATCTACACTGACCATTGAACATCAACAAATGAGCAAATCAATATCTGCACACATCCATTTTTGGTTAAAGGAGTATATACAATGCCACTTTGAACTGTAAAATGCATTTTGATTTATCTTTTTTTTTTGATAAGAATGTGTTGCTTTATTTTATTTTTTTTATTTTTTTTCAATATATGAAGTTTATTGTCAAATTGGTTTCCATACAACACCCAGTCCTCATCCCAAAAGGTGCCCTCCTCAGTACCCATCACCCACCCTCCCCTCCCTCCCACCCCCTATCAACCCTCAGTTTGTTCTCAGTTTTTAAGAGTCTCTTATGATTTGGCTCTCTTCCACTCTAACCTCTTTTTTTTTCCCTTCCCCTCCCCCATGGGTTTCTGTTAAGTTTCTCAGGATCCACCTAAAATTGAAACTATATGGTATCTGTCTTTCTCTGTATGGCTTATTTCACTTAGCATAACACTCTCCAGTTCCATCCACGTTGCTACCAAGGGCCATATTTCATTCTTTCTCATTGCCACGTAGTACTCCATTGTGTATATAAACCACAATTTCTTTATCCATTCATCAGTTGATGGACATTTCGGCTCTTTCCATCATTTGGCTATTGTTGAGAGTGCTGCTATAAACATTGGGGTACCAGTGCCCCTGTGCATCAGTACTCCTGTATCCCTTGGGTAAATTCCTAGCAGTGCTATTGCTGGGTCATAGGGTAGGTCTATTTTTAATTTTTTGAGAAACCTCCACACTGTTTTCCAGAGTGGCTGCACCAATTTGCATTCCCACCAACAGTGCAAGAGGGTTCCCGTTTCTCCACATTCTCGCCAGCATCTATAGTCTCCTGATTTGTTCATTTTGGCCAAATGCATTTTGATTTAAACAACACATGAAATAAAGAGACAAGTGACTAGCAACAGATATGTTAAGTATAACTTCCATTCAGTAGTTGGAGATGTGTTTAAAATCAGAATAATGGTAAGATAATGCAGAGAGATATAGTGAAGTCAGAAGGTTCCCAAGCCAGGGCATCTGCTAGCCAGCTCTCTGCCTTGGGAGACTCACATCAACTCCTTTGCCTCAGTTTCACTCTGTAAAATGGGCCAAATTAGGTTAAATCTCAGTATGCTGCTTTATTTTTTAAAGTTTATTTATTTATGTTGAGAGAGAGCATGAGAAATTGCATGTGAGCAGGGAGGGGCAGAGACCAAGGGAGAGAGAGAATCCCAAGCAGCCTCCACACTTAGCATAGAGCCCATTGTGGGGTTCGATCCCATGGACCATGAGATTATGACCTGGGCCAAAATCAAGAGTCAGATGCTTAAGTGACTGAGGCACCTAGTGCCCCAAATCTCAGTATGCTTCAAAGGCTAGAATTTTAAGGATGTATGCCTTTGAGTCAAATCTTCCTTGGACAGCTGGGCAGGAAAATCCTCTATTTATGTAGAGAGTCTGGGCTTGGGTGGAGCTTCCAATTAACCTGACCCTGAAATGCATGTCTGTGTGCAGATCTCTGTTAGCACTTCCCGAGTCCCATTCATTCCCAGATGTTTGTCTTCATTGTGTGCAAAAGCTGTGGATGCCAAGTCAGTGCCATGGCAGTGACCTCTTAAGACCCTTCACGTTATACTCACAAATGCAATAAAGCAGGTTCATGCAAGGTGCATATGATGAAATTAATGATGAAATTAATAGGAGGATTGTGCCAGGAACCTGTCACATTATTAAATACAAAAGAATAGTTCTAGACATTGCAAGCCTGTTTGCTACTGGCAAGTTTGCTCTGTTATATTATCTTTGATTTATGTCCCTTAATGTGTTCCCTCATCACAATATATATTTTGTTAATATTAATGTATTTATGCATCTTGAAATTGCCTAATTAATCCCTTGCTTTCCCAATGAGTTATGTAAGTTGGTGAATTTATATGATAAATATTATAATGAAGAAAACACAACAATGGAGCATAAAATACTAACTTAATTTACCATACACATAACAAAGAAGTTTAGGCTATGATTTCCCCTCTGAAATTAACTAATATTTCTTATTGCTTTTCCTAATTAAAACTTATCCCTTTCCTACATCCTAGGGGTACCATTTTTATTCCTACACATATTTAAGAGCTACTGTGTATCAAGTCATTATGTTGGGTATTTTGGGGGTTACTAAACAAAACAGCACAAGATCTCTCAACCTCATCACTATTGATATTTGGGGCCTGATAAGTCTTTGTTGTGGGGGTTTTTGTCCTATAGGCTGTGTAGCAGCATCCCTGGCCTCTGTTCACTAGATGCCAATTGCACCCTTCTCCCTGTAGTTGTGACAACTAAAAATATCTCTAGACATTGCTAAATGTCCCCAGTGGTGTGTGTCAGAATCGTTCCCCACCCTGTTTTGGTCATCAGCATACTCAGTACTTAGTACAGTGTTCGGTACATAGTGGATCCTAAATAATACTTGTCAAATGTTGAATGAATAAATACACAAATAACTAAACAGGCCAAAAGAGAGGTACAGATAAAACACAGTAAGGGTCTGGAAGAGGAATGAGTCGCTCCTGGAGGGTCAAGGGTCCAGGAAGAGGGTTTCTAGAGGAGATACCATGGGGAAAAAGAGGCCAGGAGGGCTTCCTAAGTAGAAATGCTCTGGACATGGACAAGGGTGAGCTGGGAGAAGATATTAACTGGTGTGTAGGATGGGCAGAGGGCAGGTTGAGGACAGGGCAGAAGGGACTTGGATCCGATCATAGATGGTCTGGAATGGCAGGTTGGAGTTAAATCAGGTTCAGAAAACCATGGGAAACAACTCAAAGCAGTGACTGAGCGGGGATGTAGTGTATATCCTACCAGCCTGAAGACTGAAGCCTTTCTGGAACACTCTCTCCACCTTCATATGCCTGGAAAATGACTATTCACCCTTCCAAATGCTGTTCAGGTGCCTTCACTTTCACAAAACATGTTTGGATCACTGAGTAAACACTCTCCTATATCTTGTATATATTTATATTTTTACACAGATCACATTGTTTTGTGATTATCTTGTATGGTCTTCTACTAAACTGTTAGCTCCTTGAGAGTAGTAGGAACTATGTCTTATTCCATTTGTATTTTTTTTTTCTATTTGTTGGGCAAAGTGACTAGGAAATAATGTTTGTAAAATAAGATTCTTCAGGTTTGGTGCTTAGGAAGTCGCTAGTAGTTTTCCAGAAGAGTGTCGGTGGAGTAGCAAGGGTGGAAGTTGGTTAAGTAAGAGTGGAGGGCTAAGGGGTGAGACAGAGGTGAGAAGCAGAGGCATTGGTGGAGATGACTCTGTCAAGAAGTGTGGGGACAAAGGGCGAGCATAGTGATCAAGCTTGTGAATTCTGGAGTCAGGATGTTCAGTTCAAACCCTGGCTCTACCACCTACTAGTGTGTGACCTGGGGTAAGTCCCTTAACTTCTCTGTGCCCTTTCCCTCATTTGTAAAAAATGGGCAAGATAATATAGCACCTTCCCTATAGCATTGTTGGGGATCAAATCAGTTAATGCACTTAAAGAGCTTAGAATGGTACTTGACACATAATGAGTGCTTCATAGCTATTCACTTTTGAAAAAGCAGACAACAGTGAGATAACAGAGTCAGGGAAGTGTTGATTGGGTGGTTGGTCTTCTGCTTGGCAAGCTTAACATATTTGTGGGCTGAGAGAGGAAGGAACGGGTTCAGAGGGAGGGATTGGCAGCAGGCAAAAAGGGGGAGGATCCTTGATGGAAAAAAAAATCACTAGTGCAGCAAGCCTTCCTCTGGGACTGGAAAGAAGCAAGAGATATGTAAAGAAGCTAGGGGAGAGAGGGATGATGAGGGAACACATTTGAATATCACTTCTTTTTTGTGAGATGTGAGAGACCTGTTGTATCTATTGAGTTTTGCAACTAGATTCTGTTCCCCTCTGTAGCACTTCTCTTATGATTTTTTTAAAAGTAATTTTTCCTTGCATGTATGTGAGATGATGTAAGTTATTAATTATAGTTTATAATAACAGAACATTAAAATCAACCTAAATGTCCCTTTTTTTGGAGACTGGCTTATATCCATTATGGAACTCAAGAGAATACTATGCAGCTATAGCAAGGAATGAAGAACTCTCTATGTACTGATTTGGTCTGACTACCAAGAACTGTTGTTGAGTGAGAAAACTGAAGTGCCTAACAGTAGCATAGCATGCTACCATTTTAAAACCACTTACTGTAATAAAAAGAGGAAGGGTAAAATCTAAAAGGGCACATTCATAGATGCCTAAAATATTCCTGGTATATACTGAAAAAAATGATTGGCCTCAGAGGGAAGGAACTTACTGGCTGGGGACTAGAGTGGAAGGGAGATTTCTCACTATGTATCTTGTGGAACTCTTTGAATTTAGAACATGACAATGCACTCTATATACAAAAAGAATTAAATTAAAAATATTGCAAGTGTCCACAAATTATTCCAGTTCTATTCCTGATATTTGGTTTGATTTCTTGGGGCTTACATGTATAACAAGGACAAGATGAGCCATAATAACAATATTAAGCAAACTTGCTGTTTATAACCCCAAACACTTTCTCAGGAAGGACCTTGCCATGGAGAACAAGTCGAGCACCACAGTCATTGGTACATGTGGATTTGGGAGTAGGTGCCCTGAAGCAGCAGAATTTCCCTGCATAAGAAAGGGGTTCCTAGACTAATCTCAGACAGAATAACTGAGAAGTTTGGGATAGGAGAGAGTAGGAGCAAGCAAGATGGGATACAGGGATTGGGTTGCCTATGACAAACTAAAGACTAGGGCAGCCACACTGACCAAGAGACAATTTTATGTTGTTTTTCTTTTGTATAGAGCATGATGCCACTTCCTTGTGATCCTCACATCTTCATTCTGCTACAGGTGATGGTTGTGGATATCTTTCCTAGGGTTTCCGGGAGGAGCAAATGAGATCATATGCATAGGAGTCTGATATATAATAAGCACTCAATAAATCTTAGTTGTCAGTAATAAGTAAAATGATTTGAACTTGTTTTGAAGGCAGGGATTTTGGAGACTGGGTACCCAGTTTGGGTCAATTCCAGAGTGGAGATCAAGGGATGCTGAGTGAAAAAATTTCAGCAGAAGCAGGGAATTGGAGGCTAAGGACAATATGAAAGTATAAACCTGTGGAAAGCTGAGGAATTTTGAGGAGAGACCTTTGGACTTTGGTAAAAGGGTGTGAATCCAACTCATCTACATCTCAGGTGGCTGTGAAACCCTAGCTAACATATGAGTTACAGAGCCAACCAGTGCCCCAAGTTCATATGGCTCTAGTAATTACAGTGGGACAGCAAATATTTCCCATGTGCCATGACTGGAACTCAGGACCTGCGTTGACTCCAGGCAGATGCTGAGGGGGCTGTCAGGGAAGAGTCTGTCCTTGCTGCTCATTTCACATTTTATAGCTGGCTTTAATGTGATCCAGCCTAATGAAAACCAACAGCATGTTTACAAACCAGAATTATCTACATTTCATAGAAATTGTTGCCATGGTTTTACAGCTTGAAAATGAATGTAGTTCCAGGAGGAGCCCACCCAAACATATCCAGCACTTCTGGGTGTCTGTTACATATAGAACATGGGGGTCTGATTACCCTCAAGGTCATTTTTAATGGCCACAGTTCACCAGGATTTGATACAATTATTTAAATTCCTGTCTTCAGAAGGAGGTGTCTCTGGGGAATTACATGATGCTACCAGCAGCTGCTGTGTAGATTTAGACTAAATTCAGGTTATTGGAAAATGTTTTTTGTGAGTCAAAAATGTGGTGTTACTTCCTATCTCAATTGTCTGTTGTCATTGCCCCCAAATTATTTAACCCGTCTTTGGTTCTGCCACAGGTTCTGTGTCTTCCTGATATTTCTTAAAGCAGTAGTACCTGATTTTCCACATTTATTTCCCTAAGGCTATAATGCCATGTGTAAGTGCAGCTGGGGGTGATGGTTTGGAGTCACAAAACCATGTAGTTGGCAAATTTGGGATGTACCAGGGAGTTCGATATAGAGGCTTTTCCTTTATAAAGATTTATATTTTATTTTTAAATGTTCTTACCTCTGGAAAAGTGTCATGCTTTAAAACCTCCTCCCTCTCTATCTATATTATTTATCCATTTTTTTCTGTCCGTCTGTCTATTCAATCTCTCCTTTAATGTTTATTATACCTTATTTAAAAAAAAAGCAATTTGTAAGTAAGGAGGGCAGGTAGTGGTCTAACGACATACTTCAGAGTATTTCTGACCTTGTCCTGATCTGGTGCTGACCTCTTAGTTTTTATGTGTAGGCCCTGACTCTTCTTTGTAAAATGAGGCATGTCTTGGCAGCAAGAGACCGTGGTAAGGAGATCTCAGTAGCATTGGCTGCTTACTCCCGGCAGGAACTCTTACATTTCAGCCTGGGCAAGCTCCTCCTGGATGGATCCCTACTCAGTCTTGGAACGTGTCCACTATGGCAGCCTCATCTCATTACAGTGCAGGTTCCAGGCATTTGTCACAATGAACTCATATGCCCCCAAATGGATCAGTGTCTCTGTGAAATTTGACAATTGGCAGCCTCCTGGCAGAGTGGGTCTCAGGGTCTCAGAAAGTCGGCTTCAGCTGGGTGATTAAGCTCTGGCTGTTCTCAGTTTTGGACCAGTCTTGTGTTAACGGGTGGCCAGCATATCAGAGTCATGCATTTGTACATTCCACACGTATTAAGCACCCTCTGTGAGCCAGGCACTCTGAGCCACTGAATATTGGAAGGTGATCAAGACCCCTCCAATTGTTCCCACTCAGTGGCTGGAGCTCTGTACTCATGTGGAGGTGAGCCTGAAAGCTCTCTGACCCTTCTGGGGCTAACTAGGCCCTTATTTGGCAGGAATGGTAGAGGATCCTCAGAGTCCGACCTGGAGTTGGCCAAAGGGTTATGCTTTCTACCCCAGGCTGGGGCACCAGGGCCTGCAGAGCTGTGTTCTTCTTCTGCTTCCTCATGGAAAGGACCACAATATGGTGCGGGAGGGAGTGAATTTCTACCCTCTTTGTTGGGGTTAGAACAGTCTGACCTGAGCTCCTATAGGGGCTTTACGGATTTGGCCTCTGCAGGCTGGATGGATAGCAGAGCTTTGGGTCTAGGAGTCTGAGGGGAGGAGGAATGAATGTGGCCAGAGAGATGCATTCAGGACCAGAGACCTGATCACAGACCAGGGTAAGATAGAAGCAAGGTCATAGGATGGATGAGGACCAACAAGAGGGCAGAAAGTGTGGGTGCAGGACTCCTTATATTCCCTGCATCCAGTGTGACCCTTCCTAGAAATGCTCATTAATTTGAATTAAATTCCATAGACAATTCTTTAAAACCCATTGTCTATATATCAAAATGTGTATTAAATTCAGGCTGACAGGCCACCACCACCCAAGGTGTAAAGGATGGAGGAAGAGGCAGTCTTTATGTACTGGCTTCTGCCATGCATGGGGCTAAGCCCCTCACCTTCATTATCCCAATGAAACCTTTAAAGAACCCCACAAAGTAGAGAAGACCATCCCCAGGTAGATGAGGAAACAGCTTCAGAGAAGTTATTTCCCCAAGTTCACATGACTATGATGTGCTAAGGATGAGACTACAATGTATAGGAGTCCGGGTTGGTCTGATTTTCAAAGCCCAGATCTCTTCCTCAAACCATCCCTGAGAACCCTGTGGGAGCAAAGTTATGACTCAATCATATTTGTGCTGCTGGCATTGGGCCTGAATGTGGAAAGTAATCAATCAATGTGTTTTTGATGAATGAATGGATGAATGAAGGAATGAATGAATGAATGAGTGATGAGTGAGTGGTGGATGGAGCTGCATCTTTGTTCATGAATATGTGATTGATGGGTCCTTGGCCATGAAGTTCACATACATGAGGCAGATGGAGACTCGGGTTTTGAGGTTTTTACCAATAAAAGGCAGGAGTCACATTTTCTATTTCGTTGATGTTCTATATTCAGTAGGTGCTGCATTAATACCCTATTGATAATATTGCTCCTATAACCTGAACTCTTTCACAAACAGCTGGGGTCTCTAAAAGATAGCACCAAATTGGTTCAAACCCAGTGGAGGTTTTGGACATTCATTCAGATATGAAGGGAATACTTGAGACTTTTTCTTCCTTTATCTGAGCCACCTTTACTGACTCACAGTATTGAAAGATTACAAGGTCATTTCTAACTGTTTCTGGGACTTCTTGCTGCTCTCTTCTTGAAAGCAATTTAAAATCTGTCTGTTCAAGGGGCGCCTGGGTGGCGCAGTCGGTTAAGCGTCCGACTTCAGCCAGGTCACGATCTCGCGGTCCGTGAGTTCGAGCCCCGCGTCGGGCTCTGGGCTGATGGCTCAGAGCCTGGAGCCTGTTTCCGATTCTGTGTCTCCCTCTCTCTCTGCCCCTCCCCCGTTCATGCTCTGTCTCTCTCTGTCCCAAAAATGAATAAACGTTGAAAAAAAAAATTTAAAATAAAAAAAAAAATCTGTCTGTTCACATGCACATTTTTTACAAACAAAAGTTTATTTTCTATATATAGAAAAATGCCACCAGAGGACTAATTTGGCAGCTTTGTTGATTACCCATTGTAATGAGCCTTATTACATAATTAAAAGAATTTTTTTTCCTAACTTCATTTCACTACTAATTAACATTTTACACATTTTGCAGTGGACACTTTGGGTTGAATCAGAAACATAATTATGTCATTTCTATGCAAAGAGGAGCTTATGAATTATTAATTAATATTAAATCTGTTGATTAAAGGCTAATTCATAAGTAAACATATTACAGCTCACCATGTATTGCTCTCTAGATGCTTTCAGTTGTGATTTCTGTGGACCCTTGTCCCTTGCTAAATATCAGGGCAGGAACTAAAGAAAGACAGAAGTTGGCCACATAGATTCCAAGGAACAAAAGTAATCCATTTCAAACTCTTTTTTTTTTTTTTAATGTTTATTTATTTTTGAGAGAGAGACAGAGTGTGAGCAGGGGAGGGGCAGAGAGATAGGAGGGAGAGACACAGAATCTGAAGTAGGTTCCAGGCTCCAAGCTGCCAGCACAGAGCCCGATGCAGGATGCGAACTCACGGAGGGTGAGATCATGACCTGAGCCGAAGTTGGACGCTTAACTGACTGAGCCACCCAGGCACCTCCATTTGAAACTCTTTGTGAATTTTCAACCACAATTATGCTTTTTGCATTCTGTGTGCTTCTAATTGTGAGGCACATGTAGGGTGCGGACAGGTTATGGAAAGTAAGTCACTCACTTCTTTATTTTCTTAACCTTAAACAGAGAATTGTTCTCTTCTGATGCACAGGCTGCCCAAGGCCACACCAGCTGGGGAGTGCGCTGAGGAATCAGGGTCTCTGGAGTGTCTAGGCCAGCCCTTCCCAGGGAAATGGCCGGGATCTCCACCAGCCCCAGGTGGGGAGTGGTAAGCGTATGGAGGTGCTCCCAAAGGCCAGTTGTCTTTGGGTCCCATGTCCTGACTGGTGATGCTCTGGCCTGGGTCTGCCCTTCCCCAGGCTGGCTGTGATGCAGCTCGTGTCCTACCATGGAGGTACAGCTCCGTCCTGGTCCCCAGCAGTTAGCTGGCCACACTGATGAGAAGCCCCGTGCTTAATTACGCTTCATTTTAGGCCACAAACTGTTTTGCTTCATACTCCCGGTTTCTGTCACACCTCTACCAGGCCATTTGCCCTGGAATTAGCATTCTTGTTTTAATGTGCTTGCTAATATTTGTAGATTATTCCTAATTTCTGCTTTCTGAAGTTCACTTTAAGTAGCAAACTTTTATCAGTTACTTCTGTGGTAAACTTTTTTTAAAAAAAAATCACCAACATGAATTCCATAAATCCTTGTCTATGTTACTCATTTACCATGGGTTATCTTTTTTTTTAAGTTTATTTATTTTGAAAGAGACAGAGAGTATGAGTGGGGGAGGGGCAGAGAGGGAGAGAGAGAATCCCAAGCAGACTCCTCACCCCAACGTGGGGCTTGAAACCATGAAGCCATGAGATCATGACCTGAGCCCAAACCAGGAGTCAGATGCTTAGCCAACTGAGTCATCCAGGTGCCCCAACCATGGGTTATCTTTGATTTATCTTGGCCTGGCAGCTCTTTAGCTAACCTGAGTTCCCTGTCGTTCACAAATGTTCTGTGTCACCGTGTATGTGTGTGTGTGTGTGTGTGTGTATTGCCTTCCTTTGTGGGAAGAGTTACTTTCTGCTGCTTGGGGAGGTCCAAGCTAAGAATTACTGGGTGATACTTTCTACATCACTGTTTTAACAAATTCACACACACACACAACACACACGCGCACACACACACACACACACACACACACACTACCATTGTTGGCAACATTAGCACAACAATGTTCTGTACTTGTATGTGTTTAGTAGGATTATTTACATCCTTCACTTTATTTGATCCTCATAATTCCCATGTAAGAGAAGAAAGTATTGTTATGCTAATTTTATTCATAAGGGAATATATCACAAACAGGCTAAATGGCTTGGCCCTTGTCCTACAGCTAGTTACTCTTGAAGGCAGGAACAGACCCTTGTCTTTAGCTTCTGTGTATAGCTCTTCTCAGGACATAAGATCCCATGAGGCCTTGCTCCATCCTCGTGTACCCCCACGTATGTCCATCTGGTGAAAGGGGAACATGTGGGAAAGCTCAGTTATTAGACTTTATGTGCCTTCTCTCTGAATACTTCTCCAACCTGGTTGATCCATTCTTTGCAGTAAAGAGTTCTCACGGCTGGTTAGAGTATAAACATCCCTAGAATGAACACCATGTCATATCATCAAAGTCACTTACCCTGGAGTGATAAAGGTTAATGATTCCTTTCCCAAGAGCATATATGTCTAGAAGTGAAGAAAGCACCACTGACATGGGTTGTAGAGATGTGGGGGTCCAAGATGTTTCTTCACAGTGGATATAGATCTCCTAGCTCCAGCAGGACCGTCAAGTTGTAACTTGACATAAGCTGGTCACAGAGCTGATGACTTGATCTCACAGGAACATTGCTGGTAAGAAAGGCTCCACTTGTTGGGGAGCCTGGGTGGCTCAGTCGTTTGAGCGGCTGACTTTGGCTCAGGTCATGATCTTACGGTTGGTGGGCTCGAGCCCTGTGTCGGGGTCTATGCTGATAGCTCAGAGCCTGGAGCCTGGAGCCTGCTTCGGATTCTGTGTCTCCCTCTGTCTCTGCCCCTCCCCTGCTCACATTCTGTCTCTCTCTCTCTATCAAAAATAAATAAACTTAAAAAAAAAAAAAAAAGGAAAGACTCCACTTGAGACCCAGTGACAGATGGAGGGAGCTAGATGTCCCTTTGTACTGGCTCTGGTCACATGTGATGGCCCCTCTTCATCTTCCCCACCTTTGCTTGTAGATAAAATGTATCTAACTCCTGACTTGGAGGGCCAAGACCTTGTCATTAAAACTGGGATTGTAGCTTTGATATGAGGATACAGACTACCCTGGCCTTTTGCCCAGGAAGTGATGCTGTCCATCAGTCCTATCTTGATTTTTGTACTGCTGACCAAACTGCTGCAGTAACAGGACTTGTCATTCCAGAGCAAGTCTCAGCTCTCTGGTCTGCTGTTCTACCAGCTGCCCTATTGGAGACCTTATGCTGTCAATTACACTGGATCTCCTAGTTGGGTATGCCCCTTACCCACAGGTCATGGCTTGTGCCTCTCCCTTTACCCACCTCATCCCCTTCCCAGCCATGGACAGTTCAAAATAGGGACTTCAAAGTGTCCTGGTCCAGATATTTTGTATAAAATTTCAACAGTTTTAACAAGGGAAGATCTTGTGGTAGGGAGATATGGTCATATACCCTGCTCTTGGTTTCCATTTGCCTTTATAAGAAATGGGTGTACTACTTTCTTAGATTCTTCTATAGCATCGAAATTATATATGCATAGTTCCTGAAACTTAAAGGGTATTCTATAATCGTTTACTCAATGGAGAACCTGAAGTCTAAAGATTCCAGCGCCTCAAGTGCCCTAAAGACCATCCTACCTCCACTGCTTTCTCCTCTGCCTCAGCACACTCACTGCCAAAATGTTTCTCCAGTGCACCCCTCAGCCAGCCTCTGAGATCTTACTATGTCCACTTGGTACCTGGAAGGGGGTCTAATCTCGAGGTCCTGGACAGACTTCCTTGAGTCTTCTGCCACTGAGCTTGGCCTGAGGTGTTGTTGGCAGTGGGATGGAATTTAGGCCCTAGTCAAAAGCCGAGATGTCAGGATTTCACTCTTAGCCTAGGGCCCAGGAGAGAGAAGTGAGGAGAGTTATTATATAGGGGCTCAGAAGACTTTAATTTGACCCAAGCTTGTGTTGATCCTGGAAGATGGCACAGATAAGGAAGTAACTAGGATCCCAGACTCCCAAAGGTTTAGCAGGTGCGGTTGGAAGAAAAGCCTAAGCTCTTCTAGAACATAACCCAGTGTTCCTCCCAGACCTAGCAATAGAACTAAAGCCAGTGAGAATGAGTTCTGGTGCTGTTGTAATCCACTCTCTCAGCTGTGCCTCATCAGTCTTCAGCACGGACCACGCATTCATTCTTCTAAAATGTTTTCCTCCTTATTTGTGATTCCACCTGCATCCATGCTCATGATGAATCCCAAAGTACAGCCTAGCCCACCTTCCTTTGCACCTTCTGCTGGCTTACCTGGTCCCGCCCTGAGGCATTTCTGCACCTCTGATTCACATCCGTGTGTAGTCCTGGCTGCTTATGCAGCTACAGCTAATCAGGGCACTGGCAATCCAGTCGAGGAATAAATTATTTAGGGAGGGCTGTGCTGCTGTAACAAGATCCAGCAAAATTTCAGCGGCCCCAGAAATACAGAAGTTTATTTCTCTTTCACGTTGTCATCCAGGGAAATGTCGCGGGTCAGTGGCTGACTCTCCTCATTATTCAAGGGCCCTGGCTGGTGGGGATTCTGCCATCTTCAACACCTGATTCCTAAGGCCACTTGCGGTTTGCCTTTCCCCACCCTAGGGGAAACCGAAAAGAAAGCATGGAAGGGCTATGTATATAGCCTGGTCTTGAGCCTTTACAGCCTAGAAGTGGCCTGCATCCCACTTCCACTCACATTCCACTGTGTATTAGTTACATGGCCACACCTGAGTACCTGCAAAGGAGGCTGGGAAATAGAGCCCGGTTACAAAGCCCAGTTACATACAAGAAGAGGAACTGGGTTTGGTGGACAGGTAGCAATCTCTGTCATAAGGAAGGAGAACACACACATGAAACTGCAGATCACGTGTCTGAAACATGAACCCAGGGGAGAATAACACTAATTATGAGTAGCAGCAAGCTGTGAAGGAGATCAACTTCCCAAGACTTTATGAATATATTTTGCTTTGAGTATGGTGACAAGGATAGAATGAGCAGAAGAGATTTTAGGTGTGGTCATACACACTTTTCCAGTATAACCATCCATTTGTGCAGTTAATTCTTTTGGTATGCCAACAATAGGAATGAGCAAGTGACATATTGGAGCCAGAACACAAATTAGCTTGGCTGGAGGACAAGGTCCATGTTAGGGGAGTAACATGCAGAAGAAGCGTGTGAAGCTGATGGAGTAGGGAGAACAGATAAAAGGTCAACACCCTGCTATAGAAAGCAGAGATTATATGACAGACCAGAGGAGAGTTCTTTCTGATCGAACCAGCAGCTGCTTATAGAAAATAGTAGAGAGAGATCATAGGTATCAAGACAGGATGAAGGCAATTACCAAAAAGTTAGAGATAAGGGAATGAGTCCTGGATTAAGAGTGAAACTAGAGAAATAAAAAGAAAGATACTGATAACAAAGAAAATGTGCAGGACACAGGGACTGATCTGACACAGGGGTGGGGGGGCGGGGTGAAGAAGAATGCATTTCTGAGCGTGGAGAACCTGGTACCATTGATGGAAGACAAAGCGACAGAGAAGGATGGTGAAGCATTGCCTGCGTATTAACCTTTTATATCCAAGTAGAGCTGTCCCGTGGGTGATATAACACTCGAGGGAGGATGGGAAATTAGGGCTAGACACGCTAAGTCTGGGAGAGATGTGCTCGTGAATGATGCTGAAATGTGTACAGTACCTTAGGACAGGTATAGAGGGGCACCTGGCTGGCTCACTGGAAAGAGCGTGTGACTCGGGATCTCAGGGTCATGAGTACAGGCCCCACATTGGGTGTATAGATTGCTAAATAATAGTAATAATGATAAAAAGAACAAGTATAGCAATGGAGAATGACTGACTCAGGATGGAGCCGGTGTGATATGCACATCAGTGATATTTTTGTGTCTGTTGAGCTATTACTAAGATGATTTTGCTCAAATGAAATCCTGACACCAAGAAACCAGCAAGAAACATAAGAAGCAGTGACGCATTCCATTTTTATTGTCTCTTTTATATGTGGACACAAATGTTTTCTTAATTGAATGTCCTCATTTTTCTAAATTCTGCTAGAGAGGTTCAAGTGGGATAAGGCACAAGGAGGTGAAGTCATTTGCTTTTAGTTGCACGAGTTAATGGCTGCAGTAGTGATATAACTCAAGACCATATCCATTAGGACAGTGTTCCCCAAGTCTGAGAATCGATAATCTATGGTTTCATTAAAGCAAAAGCATGATGCTTGAAGACGAAAGCATGTCACAGTGTTTCCTGGCACCATAAAAGTTACTTTAATATTGAAATTTTATCCCTGCTGTTCAGAGTCACACTTTGTATGTGTTATTGAGTGCTTGAAAACAGAAAGTTAGCCGTAAGGAACCTTTATTCATCTGGATTTGGCTGTTTTGGTCTCTGGTCAGGCTTCCATTCGTTTCATCTCTGAAATCTGATGATCTAATCTAATAAAATTATAAAAGATTCTAAACTGCTCAGCACTTAATCAGCTTAGTCCAAGAGAATTAAATCAAAGCCCTAGGTGTGCACACTTCATTGCTCAGATGCAATCTCACCCTGGGAGACAATCTTATTATTTGGTTACTTATTATTTGGGAGGCTGGAAGGTTGGGAGGGGATTGCATGAATTTTGAAAGATATGCCAAGAACCTAACACATGGAGGCAGCTCTGTGGCTTTACTGGGAAGAGTAGGGGTTTGGGCTGCAGACAGATAGATCTGACCCACGTGCCATCACTTACTAGTTATGTGACGTTGGAAGTTCCTGAGCTTCAAATTCACCATCCATTGAGTTGAATTAATAGGACTAACATGGTAGTGTTAAGAATTCATTGAGATTTTATGTATGCATAAAGCTTTCTGACATACGTATATACACATATATGCATAAATATTCTAGCCGTGTATATGTATATATACACACATATATATCTCCTACTGTGTGTGTGTGTGTGTGTGTGTGTGTCCCAGCACTGTGTTTCACAAAAATACAAGTTGGCATTATTATAATTACTAATTATTCTATTGTTTAAAATATATTATTATTTACTTATTTATTTATTTTAGAGAGAGAGAACGTGAGCAGGGGAGAGGGGCAGAGGGAGACAGAGAGAGAATCTTAAGCAGGATGCTCACTCAGTGTGGAGCCTGACACGGGGCTTGATCCCACGGCCCCGGGATTATGACCTGAGCCGAAATCAGGACGCTCAACCTAGTGATCCACCCAGGTGCCCCTAAAAATATGTTTTATTAAAAAAATATAGCAGCGGGCTCAAAGAGTGGGGGAAAGGCTACCAGACATATTGTTGAGAGATGTTTGTTCTGACTGCATCATGACAGACTTCTGGAAGCCAGAAAGAGACCGATGCCTGGTTATTATGTTCCCCTCCTAGAAAAGACAGTTGAAAGAACATAGCTCTGGTGCTGGTTCTGAAAGGTAAACATCACTGGGTGTAGTCCTGAGAAGAATTTTGGGGACAGCCCACTTCATGCCTTATTCCAACTGTGGAATAGAACATGTCCCCTGGGACTGGGCTGGGATGAACCCAACACTGTGAGAAACTCAAGAGAGTTTGGGGGCATTTTTCTCTAGTGCCTGGTCTTCTTTTGCTCTCTGCGGTGTGCTGGGGAACAAAGCTTCTTTAGCTTCCGTCCTAGAACAGGCTCTGATTCTATTTTGACAACAATTCAATTTCTCAACTGAATTTTCTGCAAATATGGAATCTGTTAATAATCAAAGCGGCCTCCTCAGGAAGTTGTAAATTCATTTATTCATTGAACATTTATTAGTGCCCTGCTCTGTTCCAGGCACTGGAAGTGCAGAGACTAGAGACACACAGTCCTTCTGGGCTCATAGGATCTTCCCAGTGTGGGGAGCTGCCAGGACACAGGTGGACATGCTCAGCCCTGTGGATGCTGTGAGAAGGGGAGTCTCAACCCTAATGAAAGTCTATAAGTAGAGCCCACCCCGTCTCAAAGGCTGGGGAATACTGATGACTGGCATGTTACTGTTCCTTAGAAGAACTCCCTTAAAATCCCTCAATACTCACAGCATTTCTTTTATGCTTCTGAATCCTATTGCAAGATTTTGGTTCAGGAACTATTTTGAACTTCTCACAGTAGATTCTGTTGTGACTAAGCAGTGCCAAAGTAACAACTGACATTCTGAGGATATTTATAAATGTACTTTGTCCTTCCCAAAGGGAGAGCTATTCAGCATTGCAGAAAGAGGTGAAGTGCCACTGAGTACTATTTCCTGTGATGCTAGAAATCATAGAAAGTTTTCACTATAGCTACGTGAATTCATGACAGTATATAGCTTCTGAAATTTATCTCCTCACTCCCAGTGCCTTTTTAGTCCAAGTGCATAATAATGGTTCTGAAGTCGATGGGTTAGGTATTCTTAAGGCTGCTTGCTGTCTCTGTGAAAGGCACTCTTGAGTTGTGCAGTGCAGAACTTGCACGACTGAATATGACAGCCCTTAATTTAGGTAGTTTCAAATCACAAAGAGGAGGCTTCTTGCTCCTCCCCTACCATGGGTCAGGATTGATTATAAATATTACTGAAATGAGAATACATTTGAGTATCCATCCAAATACATGGAACCTCTTACTGCCTTTTTTCTCATTATCTATGATTCATATGTGAAGAGCTGTGTCATTTGGATTTGCATCTATGTTCTATCTCTGGGACCTTGGGCAATTACTTCACCTTTTTGAAGCTTCATCTGTAAAATGGGATGATAATGGCTAATACTTAATGAGATTTCACCATATGTCAGACAACATTCCAAGTCCATTATCTAATTTAATGCAAAGTACCTCAGTGAGGTATTGTTGTCATCACTTTCTCTACAGAAGAGTTGACCAAAGCTTAAACTTTGGGATCAAGATCTACCCAAGGTCACCCAGGAATTAAGTGCAGGGGTCAGGACTTGAACCCAGATCTGCCTGGCTCAGATGCCCATGCAGTTCACTATGCCATCAACTAGTCACATGGACTGATGTATTACAGTCCCCATACAAAATGGATTTTTCGCCTGAGTTAGCAAGGTGTCAGCACCTGTCTTATCATTGTTTCAAGACAGACTTTGGTGATGCTCAGATTTGCCTTGGGAGGTCTGATTCAGTGAACAGGTAGCAGCACCTCCTTCTAATACTACCTTTGACTGAACACACTGTGCAGGATTCCATAGCTCTACTAGAAATTTTAGATGACACTTTGTGTTAATGCTAATAAATATTCAGTTCTCCTCTATTCTTCAAGTGATATTTGAATCTACTTGAAATTTTTTTCTCGGCTGGTTGACAGAGTCAACAGTGAATTCTGTGAACCTAAAATGCCATACCTCTGTCTGAATAATTAATATATTCTAGCAACAGCAATCACTGGACCTTTTGGCTACCCACTTTGATTGTGTTCATCCAGTTGGACAGAACACCAGTTGTAGCAACTTGAGATTTTCTAAACGAGGGCTTAAAATAATCTAATCAGTTGTCTGGGCTGCTTTCCCATGAAGAACAGGTGTTGCAACGTAATTGAGTCCCTGATGTTGTCCCTGGAATAAAAGAGGAGAAGACAAGTGAGCTTGGGTCTCCATACAGATGACCAGAGAGCATTGTGTAGGATGCTGAATGCCCCGAGGCTGAACTCAGAGTCTGAGGCTCCAAGTTCAAGGCCTTTCCCCAGGCCAAGTCCAGAACACTGTGTTGATTGAATCATGTTAGGGTTTGTTTCTCATCTTCATTTTCTTTTACTTTAATTTTTTGAGTAATTTTCTCTGATTACAAATTTTTCTCTGTTCTTTTTGGCAAACTTTTGAAAAATAAAAGCACAATGAAAAACAGAGGGCACTTATAATGCCACTCTCTAAAGATAACTGTTATTAATATTTTAATGTATTTTCCAGTAGATATAGATATAGATATAAGGTATATGGTTTATAACTACAATACCTTCCTGTTGCTGCCATAACACATTACCACAAACTTAGAGTCTTATAATCAGACACACTTATGACTCTGTAAATCAGAAGGTGTAAGTGTCACTGGGACAAAATCAAGATGGTGGCAGGGTGTTCTTTTTGGAGACTCTAGGGGAGAATCCATTTCCTTGCTTATTCAGGTTTTTAGCAGAACTCAGTTCTTTGTGATTGTAGGAATGAGATTCTCATTTCTTGCTGGCTATACATCAAGGGCCATTCCCAGCTTCTGGGGCAACTCACATTTCTTGGCTTGTGGCCCCCATCCCCATCTTCAAAGCCAGTGGTGGTTGATCAAGTCCTTCTCACGTGGTGTCTCTCTGACCGCAGCTGGGAATGTTTCAAGGACTCGATTAGATTGGGCTCACCTGGATAATCCATTTCAAGGTCTGTAACCTTCATCACTTCTGCAAAGTCTCTTTTGCCGTGTAAGGTAACATAGCCAGAATTGGAATGTGTACATCTTTGAGGGCCATTCTTCTGACTACCAAAATGACGTTGGGAACATCCATTTATTGAAGGAGTCTCAAACTTCAGTGTGTATAAGATTCACCTGTGGAGCTGTAGGTTTGAGGTGGGGTCTAGGAATCTTTATTTTAGCAGGCTTCTCCTATGATTCTGGAACAGTGGTCCATGAATCACACTTAAGAAGCTTGGTCATGGCGTCAGCATCCTTCTAGCATATATATTTTTTAATGAATGCATAGCATGCATGTATCATTTTCTTTTTTATAAGTAAGTCTTTCATAATCCTATTGGTAATTACTTCTTTATACCATCCACAATTATTTCTTTATCACACCTCCTTTAAAGGAAAGGAAATGCAAAACTCTTTCACATTTATGAGCAATTCCGTGCCTGGGTGTGTAGTGTTTTGTTTTTGTGGTGGTGGTGCTTGTATTTGTTCATTTATTGGAGCATTGAGAACCCCAGGGCCTCTATCTTTCCAAATGTTAAGAAGAGGCTGACAGCATTATTGATCATCTGCCTGTTGCAGTGACTGGCCATGGTCTGTTCCTGCAGTGTTTGACCATTGCATTTCTGTCGCTGGAAGTTGCCTGGCTCGCTGGGGATGGCAGAGAATGCGTTTTCTGAAGTTCATAACTCACCCAAACCCCCTGGGTTCAGTGTTTCCACCTGAACTGGAAAATTCTGATGTGCAAGTTCATTTACTTTTAAAATGTTCTGTTTCTAAGACAAAGGGTTCAGAAAATCCCTTGTAAATGGCTTCCAAAGCTATCAGAGAAGTGGAGACACAGAACATTTAATGACTTAAGTAGAAAGGAATAGTGGCACAAATATCTTCCTTAAATTACTTAGTTTTAAAACTGGAAAAATATTGGGCAAAACAACAACAACAATAAAAACCCCAAAACCTGGGGGTTCCATTTCCTTATACTTGAGGTTTGGAAAATAATTGTAAACTACAAAGAATTGTCATTTATTGATTGATTGATTGATTGATTACCCTAAAAGGAACTTGGTTATGTTGAAATCTTGGAAATTTAATGTACAGGAGGTTTTTTCCCCTCCTAAATCAAAATCTTTGTAATGAAACATCATGTGCATTCTTCATTCTGCTACAGATTAAGATTTCATTTTCTGAAACCAGAGTTGATAGCATTAAGTGAAACATAGTTCAGACAAATTACATTTTACTAAGCAATGAATCTGTTTATAGGTACAGGAGTAGGCTATTGTGAAATTAGTGACTCTTATGCAATGTGGAGGCCTAATGGGGGCTCAAGATTGACTGTGAACAAACCCAAAGGGAAGGACACTATAGAAGATGAACAGACAATTGCACTTCCTAAGCTGTTTTTGAAAAGAAAGTCCTGGAAACTAATAGTTTAGTGTCTAAAGGAATGTGGTTTTTTTTCTTTCCTTTGCTATAAATAAATTGTTCCAGAGCCGCATCTGCCCAAAGATGAGGAGATTCTAAGTGTGTATATTTGCATGTGTGGGTTTTAGTGAAATAAACAAGAAGAATCCTGTTGTGGAAGAACTTTCTCTGGTTGACGAGCTCCTGACATCTTTTGAACACTTTAGTTTTATTTTATTTTATTTTATTTTATTTTATTTTATTTTATTTTAATTGAGATATAATTGACATATAACTTTGTATAACTTAAAGGTGTACAATGCACTGATTTGATACATTTACCTATTGCAATATGATTATCTCACCATAGCATTAGCTAACACATCTCTCATATCGCATAATTATCATTTGTTTTTTTGTGGTGAGAACATTTAAGATCTACTCTCTTAGCAACTTTAAGGTATATAATACAGTACTGTTGACTATAATCACTATGTTGTGTATTTGATCCAGAACTTACTCATTTTCTAGTTGCAAGTTTATACTGTTTGACCAATACCTCCCCAGTTCCTCTACCCCCTATAATTCCTGGTAACCACCATTCTACTGTTTCTTTTAAAATTTTTTTTGAGAGAGACAGAGACAGCACCAGTGGGGGAGGGGCAGAGAGAGAGGGAGAGAGAAAATCCCAAGCAGGCCCCACACTGCCAGTGCAGAGCCCGACTGGGGGCTCAAACCCACGAAACCACAAGATCATGACCTGAGCCAAAACCAAGAGTTGGACGCTTAACCGACTGAGCCACCCAGGTGCCTATCTACTTCCTGTTTCTATGAGTTTTGCTTTTTTAGATTCCACATATAAGTGAGATCCTACAGTATTTGCCTTTCTCTATCTGACTTCTCTCATTTAACATAATGCCCTCAAGGGCCATCCATGCTGTTGCAAATTGCAGGATTTTTTCTTTCTCATGAGTGAATAATAGTTGATTGTGTGTGTGTGTGTGTGTGTCTGTGTGTGTGTACATATCACATCTGCTTTATCCATTCATCCATTGTTGGACACTTAGGTTATTTCCATATGAGCACTTTAAAAATGTATTATATTCTGGAGTTTAATAGTAAACACTTTAACCTTACTTCTGCTCTTTGGAGACCCTAAATATAAAGGTAGGGATTCTAGAAATTAGAGGGAGATGGGGAGAGCAGAAGAAATTCTAGAAAGGTCCAAGTAAAATAGAATAACTCATTTAAAACGTAGTCACAGCAACTCCAGGTGTTGGAGAGTATATGGGGCCACAGGAACTCTTGTTGTTGGTGAGCCTGTAAAATGGCACATCAACTTTGGAAAATAGTTTGGCAGTATCTTAGAAAGTTGAATGTACACTTATCGTATGACCCTGGGATATTCCTGGGTATTTACCCAAGAGAAGTGAAAATATTTCAGAAGACTTGTGCATGAATAGGCATAGCAGCTTTATTCATAATAGTGAAATGTTGGAAACAACCCCTAATGTTCATCAGTAGGTGAGTGGATTTTTAAACAAAATGTGTTCTATTCATACAATGGGATACTGTGTAGCAATAGAAAGGAATGTACTACCTATATACACACAAAAAAATGGGTGGGTATCGAAGCCTTTCTGTTATACTACATGTGGCATGTTTCATTTAAATAAGACTCTAAAAAAGACAAATCTGATCTTCAGTAGATGTGACAGTGGCTGTCTGGGGCTGGAGGTGTAGATAGAATTGACTGGGAAGTGGCACAAGGGAGCCGATTTGGAAAATTTCCACATCTTGATTCAGATGATTCACGCTTATCAAAACTCACTAAACTGACAGAGTGTGTCTATTTTATTATATGTAAATTGTGCCATAGTGAAATTGATTTTTGAAATGTAGTTACAGGAGTGAACGAACTGATGATAGGTGTGGTTCAGAACCACTTCACAGCATTGCAGACAATTATGGCAAGAAGTGAAAATACTTCAGACTGGTTTTAAGAAGTGCTAACACAAGGCTCATTGCTCTGTCATCTGTGAGTGAGTTGTTAGACACCCAAAATCCCTGTAAGGGGATTCCCACCATTTTTTAGGTGAATCACACACATGCATACACACAGAGCTGCTCAAGGGAGAAGATGAACGTGAGGAACACCTTATCCTTGCTTCTAGATTTTAGTTCAACATGTTCACTGAGTTAACATCTATTGGTTTTGCCAGGTGCAGAGTGCTCCAGGGAGAATATATGGTTCTCACCTTTTAAGGGCAAACAGTCCAGCAAAGACTCAGGGATCTTAACAAAGACTCAGCGCAGTGAGATTAGTTAACTATAATGACAGCAGTACTAACAGTCACTTACTGAGTGCTTTCCTGTGGCAGGCACTTAGCATGGCAATTAATATATTATCTTATTTAATCCTTACAATATGGGTGAAGCTTGGCACTTGGGTGCTGTTAGCTCCCTATTTTACAGAAGACACAAGAGAGGCTCAGAGATGTTAAGTAACTTACCCAGTATTACACAGTTAATGAACAGTAAATGGCAGAGCTGAGGTCTGCTCATAACCATTATGTTGTAGCCCAATAGTAGAGTATGTGTGGTACTAATATAGGGCATTTATTTGACGTCGAGTATTCAAAAACCATTACAATTTGCCCAGGCTTGATCAGACCGCCCCCCTCCTCAAATTCCAGGCCTGCCAGAGACAGTCAGGTTTGTTGTCCCCCCCCCCGCCCCCCCCCAATAGGTACTATGGTTACCTTTGTCCAGATTCTCTTTAAGATTGTCTTTCTGAACAATAGGCTGGACTCTCTGTAATCCCTTACACTGACATTCTTCCGCCAGGGGAGCCTGCCGAGCCGAATAATGTTCCTGGATTTGTGTCTCTCATGTTGTCACTGATTAGTCCTAACTCTTCCTGGCAAGGCTCCTGCCAGGCTATTTCAGGAAACAAAAATTCATTACATACATCCTTATTGATTTTCCCTCTCCTTTGCTTATTACTGAAATGCTTTTCCCTCCCTCTCTTGAAGCAATAGCATTGCAATTACTGGAAGGTCTGCTCTCCCCAGCAGCCTGCCCCCAGGCCCAGAGGCCCTTGCTGATGCTCCCAGGAGGCAGGCACAGAGGGGCCGGAGCAGCTGCAGCGTGTCCCTACCCTGTCCTCCAGGAGTGAGCTGGCTGATGGCCTCCTTATAAAGTGGCTCCTGGGTGTGTGACTTGGTATTGTCTTATTATACA
This sequence comes from Lynx canadensis, assembly GCF_007474595.2. Lineage (NCBI taxonomy): Eukaryota > Metazoa > Chordata > Mammalia > Carnivora > Felidae > Lynx > Lynx canadensis. The sequence goes on from NC_044308.2 coordinate 103,061,236, forward strand.
GCCCCCAGGACTGTTTCTAGTGATCATCTGAGTATCCTGGTTTCCTTGAGTTCCTTCTCTAGTAATTTTCGGTGTAAATGCTGCAGTGAGTATCTCTGGAAAACCACTCCGCTTTCGGGGAGTCAAAGAAGAGGAACTAACTTTTATTGAGTGAGTTAAAATATTATTGAAAATGTTTTTATTGAGTACCTCCCAGGTGCTAGGTTCTGGGGACTTGTGTGAGCAAGACACAGGATTTTGATCTTATGGATTTTATAGCCTGGTAAAGGATATAAACAACAATAGTAACAGTAGTAATAACAATGTCAAAACATAGAATAATAAAATAATTACAGGTTGCAGTAAAAGCTGTGTCAGAAGAGCAGATGGCTGAGATAGAAGAAAAAAATAGCTAGGGATTATTTTAGACACCTTCACATGCAGTATCACCCATCTATCAAAACACCCATGCAGGAGGTGTTCTCCCTGATCTTGGACATCACATTAGGGAGTTTGTTTCAAGAGACAGTGGGAGTGGGATGCAAGGCCACGTCTGTCTGACTCGAAGCCAAGGCTCTTCCCTGGGAGCTGTGTTCTAAGGCACAGGAGCCGTCCTCTCCCCACCCCCCATGCTACTCTCCACTCCTGAGGAACGTGGTTTAGTTTTTAGGCTACACTGTTGGCTCTTGGTGCAGTTCTGTTCTCCTGCCTGCAAGCTCCCTGTCTGACAGAAGACAAGAGAAACCCAAGTGTTCCAAAGGAATACATGGTGTACTGGGTGTAATTTGCTCCCAGGGGAAGCCCTCGGACTGTTTAGTGATCCAGGCCAGGCCAACTCTTGGTTTCTAGTGGGTGAGTTCTGCACCAGGACACCTCGTATCTGGAAATGATCTCTCTTTGCTCTCTTTGCTCTTTGCTCTGTCGTTCTAGACTCCTGGGCACGTGCACTGTAACTTTCACATAGCCTGTTTTCCACTCTGCCGAGTGCCCCATAGTTATTTACATTTCTGCCTGGGGCTCTCCATCATGTCTGTGCTGCCTGCCTTTTCCTAGGAGTGTGCGTGAGGGCATCCCCCTGGGAGAACACAGTTCGGGTCTCAGATGCACAGAAGGGCAAAGGGGTTGTGGGAGACCGCCCCTCCAGGCTCAAGCCCCAGGGCACGTATCCTTGTGAGGAGGCCTTGGGAAATGCCCCCAAGACTTGGGCAGACCCCACTTGTTAACATGTGTGAGCTTCTGGAGGGCCCTAGGAAATCTCAGGCCAGGGCCAACAGAGGGAGTGCTGTTGGTGGGAGGAGTCTGAAAACGAGCACCAGGACATGGGCTTGTGGCATGCGCACTAGTCCATCAGGAGAAGGTGATGAGCTCCATGCCTGCCTCCTTATCTGCACTCCATAGCTACAAAAAGCTGACTCCTGTATGTAAGCTCTCTCCTTCTGTAGAATGTACACACATACCCACACTGAAGCACTTCACAGCTTACAGTCAGGGGTTCAAAACAAAACAAAAACTTTAATCTCCCATGGCAAAAACAACTCTCATGTCAAGCCCATGGCAGAAAACTGCACTTAGTTCTTGCCAAATGGGCTTGATCATTCTAGTGTTTTTCAGTATTTTCAGGGTTAATCCCAGTCAATTCAGGATAGCTACCTCTGCCCCACCTTTTCCCTTCAGGGGGACCTAAGAGCCCTGGTTTTACATGATGTCACAGATTGAGGGTGTGGTGGAGGGATGGGGGCATGATCTGGTCCTTGACTGTTTTCAACTTGGTGCAAATCTTCTTGTCCGGCTTTTGGTGACTGGCTTATTTCCTGTCAGCATCTTCTGAGATGCTCACCATCTCTCATGTGGTCTTGGCCAACAGGTTCTCACAGGTCACTTGACTATTATTAGTATATATATTATACACACACACACACATATAACACATATTATAGGAATGTATATATTACACACATATATCCAGATTATTTGACTATCATAACAATAATAATTATGACTTTTAAAAAGAGACAGCATACGCACATATGTGCACAGGGGAGGGGCAGAGGGAGAATCTTAAGTAGGCTCCCTGCCTAGCCTGGAGCCCTACTCCAGGGCTCGATCTCACAACTGTGAGATCATGAGCCGAGCCATTATCAGCTCAGCTTAATGACTGAGCCACCCAGGTGCCCCAATTATTATTATTTTGATGCTTTGGAAGAGAAACAGGGACTCATAGATCCATTGCCTGTCTAATCCCTTTTTTTGAAACCCTCTTCCCCCATTTTTTTTCATGGCTAACTCTTGCACATTCCTTAGGCTTTAGCTGAAATGTTATGTCTCCCCCAGTCTAAATGAACTGGTTCTCGCTCTGAGAACTGTGTACTTTCTTTTCATAATGTTTATCAGTCTAAACATAAATATACATGTGTCATTCTCTGTTTAAGGTCTGTCTGATTCCCTACCTCCACCCCATTCCATCATAAACACCACAAAGGTCAGGATTTTTCATCTGTTGTGTTTGCTTCTGCATTCTCAGCACCTTGACAAATGCTTGGTATTTACAAGTCACACACACATAAATATAGAAAAAGGAAAAAACTTGAGGCCCTGGACTTACCCAGATTCCATGGCTAATTAGTAGAACTAATTATTCAAGAGCACTTGAATAAATATATCCTCATAAAAAAAAACAAAAAACAAAGCAAAAAGAACAGCATCACTTGAACTCACACCTCTGGTGGCCCATAACAGGGCTCTTTCCAATATGCCATGCAGAGTGAGGTTGCCTTTGACAAGGTGTTAAAAATCCAGTTAATTCCTTTCAGATTCTAAATCCCTGTTTTTAATTAAGAAATGATAGAGTGTAAGATAGTGAGTGAGTGGTGTGAAAGAGGGTGCCAAATGAAAAGTGACTTTACCCTGGATTGCTTGGAATTACACTTTTGCCTCACAGCGCTCCCAAGAAATCCTTGATGTAGGACCTGCTGTGTTCATGTCAGGGAGCCAAAAGAAACATGAAGGAATGGCAAAGATTCTCTCCACTGACCTTGTGGGGAAACCTTGTTCTGTCTGCACCTGTGCACCAGGGCTCTGAAGTCTCTCTGGACGAGAGCCAAGGTCAGAGGCACATGGGCAGAGCTGATTCCAGAGCAGAGGTCTGCCTGAGTCTCTGACTACAGAAGTTACAGCCTAGAGGACATACGAAATACTTGACCCAATGAAATATGGAGGCTGTGGTGAAAGAGGAAAAAGTGTCATTGGTAAAAGTGTCATCTCTGGCCCATTGTCTGTTTATCATAATGGTGATGGAATGGTTCTTGCCCCGGAGTTTGGTGGAGATGTGCATGGACATCTAGATGGGTTGGAAGGACAGAAAGTACATTTTTTCCCCTACTAAATGAAGCTCTTTTCCTCTTCCAAGCTGGATTCTGGCTGTGAGTGGATTTGTCACTAGCTTCCTAAAAAGGCAAATTGGAGCAGAGTTGTTATGGTGAGGGAGGTTTGCTTGATGCTAACTTGGGTCATGGAGCTTGTATCTGATCCAATCCATTGCAGGCTATGGAGCCTGAGTGTCCTGGTGCTGAATTTCAGCCTGGAACAAATCAATTAAACAAGACCAAGAGGAGCATGAACTACCAGGGCATTTGAACTTTATGAGGCCATGCAGTTGACCTTCAACCCAACACTCATTTCTTTTGCCCTGCTGATGTTACTGCTGTGCATCCAACATGGCTTCAATAATGTTGAGAATGGGAGTTCTGATGTTTAATCTGTTGTCACTCTCACTAAACGGCTGTAGGTCTCTCTCAAACTTGAACTGCTGATATTACAGTTAACTCTTTATTAGATATTACACCTGACTCCTAATTATTTAATGTATCAGTAAAGATTAGGTTCTGTTGTAACAAAGACTTGAATATGGTAGCCTAAGTACACAGTGGCCTAAATTCTTTCACTTAAAAGAAGTCTGGAAGAAAGTTCAGGGTTTGTATGGCAGCTCCATGAAGCCATTAAAAAGTCAGGCTCTTCTCTCTTCAGTACATAGTTTTCATCACCAAATCTTCTCAGAAGACTGCTGAAGGTCTAGCCATCATGTCTATATCCCAGGCAGTAGGAAGGAGGAAGGAGGCAAGAGACAAAGGGCTCTTTTTCCCAGCAGTGACTGCCAAGTTTAAATCTTACACAGGCCCTCTTGGAAATTCCATACAATATTGCCGATTACATCGCTGATCACATGTCACTGAGTGGGACTTCGTCACATGACTGTAGCTAACTGCAAAGCAGGCTGGGAAATGCCTTTCCGCTGTGTGTATTGCTGGACCAAATAAAATCAAGGTTCCTTTTACTAAGGAAAAGACAAGAGTGGAAGCAAAAAATAGTTTCTGCTATGTTCGTTTGGATTTCTTGGGGCTCTTTGCCTTTTGTCTTTCTGTTATTAAGACTTTTCAGGGAGAAAAGGAAATAGAACTAAAATTCACACTAATACATTTTGTTTCTTACCATCAGATTTGATTTTTAAAAAACGCTGGAAAAGAGGCCAGAATCCCCATCTCTATCTGCATTACTTTTCCATATGTTTCTGTCTTATATGTTCTGTCTCCATCACAGGTCTGGAGCGGGTAGGTGCCAAGTTTGACAGTGGCAGGTAGACACATAGCTCTACAATTGGAGGGAGAGGTAAGGGCTGAATACACAAATCTGGAGATCCATAGGGTCAGAGGAGGGTATAAGTCCTAGGAAACAATGGGTGAATATGAAAAACGAGGAGAAGGAGCCCCCAAAGAACCCAGGGCAACCTTAACATATATTCCTCTTGATTCTTTACCTTACGCTTTTGCAGTGTCTCTGGCCATCCATCCTCTTTTGAGAGTTTCTTGACAATCATGGAGGTGGAATGTCTTTAACATGTTTGAACTCTCCAGAAATTGGGCATTCAGCCAGCACAGAGGGTTGGTAAGAACTTCTGGCCAAACTTCAAGAGGTTTTCAGAGAGCACATGTTATTTTCCTTGAAATGCCAGCTTCTTCCATGAGCAATTTCATCTCTAATCCCCCAAGCTCACACATCAGATTTACTTGATAGTCTCTTGAAGAATTAAGACAGTCTTGATTTTCAAGTGAGTAGAGCTAATAATTTTATTTTGTTAAAAACCAAGGTTCTAACATGTGTATGGTGACACATTATGAAAGCTTTTCTTAGCACTCCTGCCCTGAAATCCTCTCCTCCACTCCACTGAATTTGTTATGATCTTACATGAATGAAGGTGACTGGTGGCAGAGCAGCTTTTAAAACAATCTGCAGTGTTTCCCAATTCTGTGCTCCAAGTCTTCCTGCCCTAGAGCACCAACTTATAATTTGTCTGCCTCAATGTCTATTTCCCACTGGGCTGTAAATTCTTGGAAAAGAAGAATGGGTCTTATTTAAATTTGACAACCTCAGCATCTTGCACAGTGCCTGGCATTTATCTGGTCCTCATTAAATATTTTTGAATGGATGGATGAATAAACATGAAAGAGCTTCCAATCACACTGCTCTTGTAGAAACTGAAAACACTTCTATTAACATGTCAGGCCAAGATTGGCTGGCATGGACTGCGTTAATGTGACATTATGTTCTATTGGTTTGACTTTTTTTTTTTTTTCAACGTTTATTTATTTTTGGGACAGTGAGAGACAGAGCATGAACGGGGGAGGGGCAGAGAGAGAGGGAGACACAGAATCTGAAACAGGCTCCAGGCTCCGAGCCATTAGCCCAGAGCCTGACGCAGGGCTCGAACTCACGGACCGCGAGATCGTGACCTGGCTGAAGTCGGACGCTTAACCGACTGCGCCACCCAGGCGCCCCTATTGGTTTGACTTCTTACACACTGATGTTGTGAAGAATGCCAGGTATGGGTCATGAAACTTGGTCACAGAAAAAGAGAATCGGGGGGAGAAGAAGAGGGAGGAGGAGGAAGAGGAGAAAAAGATGGAGGAGGAGAAGGAAAAGCGTATGGTTTTCTAAATTCTGTACGTGTGGAAACATAGGGATGCACTTCATCTCTTGTATCTTACAACAAGGTTCATAGCGTTACCAAAAAGGAAAAACCTCAAGGAGTGAACCTAACAACTGAGTGGTTTGAAGAGAAAAGGGTACATGAAATGCTCGTCTTTCTTGGAGGAGAAATGAGAATCCTTTTGTCAATGGTTAACCAATGTGAACTTGAAAGTGGTAAGAAGAGGCAGAGCGTTGCTGAACTTGACTCACTCCACAACCTCTGGCCAACCTTATCCTGTCTCTTGTGTTCACCTCCTCTGAAACTCTCTCCTTGGATCTTTGTTAAAGGATTGCCAAGTATGGGGCGCCTGGGTGGCTCAGTCGGTTAAGCGGCTGACTTCGCTCAGGTCATGATCTTGCGGTCCGTGAGTTTGAGCCCTGCGTCGGGCTCTGTGCTGACAGCTCAGAGCCTGGAGCCTGCTTCGGATTCTATGTCTCCCTCTCTCTGACCCTCCCCTGTTCATGCTCTGTCTCTCCCTGTCTCAAAAATAAATAAAACGTTAAAAAAATAAAAATTAAATAAATAAATAGATAAATAGATAAATAAATAAATAAATGATTGCCAAGTAGACCAGCCTTGTCAGCACTGAGCCTCATCTTCAGATATCATCTGGGCCATCTGTGCTGCTTTAGCAATACTCAGGTCCTTTTCTCTGCAATCCTTTCATGACCTGCCCTTTGGTGGGGGCCATTATTACAGGTTCTTGCTTCAGACATTAGTGGCATACGCTTCAGGTCTTAATCCTTAAGGAGATAAAAAGTTGTGTCTTGTAAGGACTGAGGACAGAGGGTGTGACTGAGAGCTTTACTGCTGCCTCTGACTCCCTGAGGATCTTCCACAGCAGCGAGTTTGCTGACCTGACAGGATTCACAATTAGGGAAGCAATGTCCAGGCCTCCTTCCCATCTTTGACTTGGCCATTTGATTACAGGAGCCTGGTGAGCTCTGTGGAGTCTGAGAGTAAAGAAAGATGCAGATCCTTCTGACTAGAAATGGGTTGTACCTGCAGTTAGTCAGTGCACTATGCCTTGTGACTATTTGTCATGGTAGTTTGGGGACTTGAGGCATCAGCATAACCAGGCATGATTATTTTTTTTAATGATTTTTTAAAATGTGTGTTTATTTTTGAGAGAGAGAGAGAGACAGAGCACAAGCAGGGGAGGGGCAGAGAGAGAGGGAGACACAGAATCTGAAGCAGGTTCCAGACTCTGAGCTGTCAGCAGAGAGCACAATGTGAGGCTCAAACCCATGAACTGTGAGATCATGACCTGAGCCCAAGTCCCGTACCTAACCGACTGAGCCACCCAGGCTCCCTAAATAACTAGGCATAATTATTAAAGATTCTGTTTCCTGGGCTTACTTCAAACCTAATCAGAACCTCTGGAGAATTTTCATAAAGGAGAGGCTTGGGGTCAGCAATCTGTTTACTAAAGGGGCTACGATTCTTGTCTTGAAACTGTTTCAGTAGTAAATACAGTCTGACTTAGAGTCTGTGTAACTGAATAAGAGCCTAAACTGAAAACAAGCAAATGTCCATCAGTAAGTAGGTGAATGGATAAACAAATTGTGGTATATCTTCACAATGGACAATGGTTCAACAATAAGAAGGAATAAACTAGTGATATAGGCAACTATAAGGATAAATTTCACAGACACTGTGCTGAGCAGAAAGAAGCCAGAAACAAGAGAATACACACTGCTTATTGTATTCATAAAAGAACCCTAGAAAAGACAATCTAGCGCATGGTGACAGGAGAGGGATCAGGTCTTGCTGATCTGGGAGGTGGGGTAGGGATTGACTGGGAGAGAGAGAGAGAGTAATTTGGGGAGTGATGAAAATGTTTGTTTAGAACTCCTTGTGGTTGTGGGCATATAAAATTGTCAAAATTTGTCAAAACTTGACTTAAGATGAGTGCATTTTATTGTATATAAATGACATCTCAACACAATTGAGTTTTACAAAGAGCCATGGTTTCTTGTTTTTTTAAGTTTATTTATTTTGAGAGAGAGAGAGCTCAAGAGAGAACATGAGGGGGAGGGGCAGAGAGAGAGGGAGACAGAATCCCAAGCAGGTTCCACACTGTCAACATGTAGGCCACTGAGCAGCTCGAACTCATGAACTGTGAGATCATGACCTGAGCTGAAATCAAGAATTGGATGCTTGACTGAGCCACCCAGGTGCTCCCATAGAGCAGTGGTTTCTAAAGATTCACACTTTATGGAAGAATGATGAAATAAATTGCAGTTGTTCATATCATATCAATGTACATTACTGTTTTTATAAAATTTGGTGTGGCTTTGGTGCTCATGGGGATTATTGGGTGTAGGTTCTCTCTGAACACTTCTTTTTTTTAACATTTTTATTTATTTTTGGGACAGAGAGAGACAGAGCATGAACAGGGGAGGGGCAGAGAGAGAGGGAGACACAGAATCGGAAACAGGCTCCAGGCTCCAAGCCATCAGCCCAGAGTCTGACGCAGGGCTCGAACTCACGGACCGCGAGATCGTGACCTGGCTGAAGTCAGACGCTTAACCGACTGCGCCACCCAGGCGCCCCAGCTCTGAACACTTCTTGATAGCCCTACTGATCTTGGGCAATGAAGCCCAGGGTTCTGTACTTGAACACATCCCCAGGTGATTCTTATCTGCAGTTGAGCCCCTCTGCTAATGATACCCAGTGCCCTGAGGATTTTTGAGCTGTCTTTGAATGACAGCTGACTTGCTGATGTTGGCCAGACTCAATGAGCTTGGGGCCTGAGAAAACTGTTATTACTTTGTCAAGTTCATAAACTTCAGTATTACTTACAAGGCCTCACTGACATAGTTGCAATATATCTTTGACTAATTTGCATGCAGTAATCTTATCTTGTTAACCAAGGGGGGTTGATTGCTTTGTTTGCGCAACTGATAGATTTCAGATTGCTTGAACAACCAAGTGTAATCCCAGACAGCCAGTATGGTAGGCACTGGTGGTCTCTGCGGCTCATAATCTCTTCCAGCACCATCTTAGATTTTCTCTTTGGGAGGACAAAGTTGCTCGTACCTTAATGACATCACCTAACACTTAGTGACCACTTCCTGAATGCCAGGCTGAGCACCTAGCAGTCATCATCTCATTTAATCCTTACACTATCCAAATGAAGAGGAATCTGTGATTCAGAGAGATTGGGGGACTTGCCAGAATGTTCACATCTGCTTTAGCATCAGAGCCAGCCTTCACCCCATGTCCAGCGCTAAAGGGGTGGCCCTCAGCCATGCTTTCACATTAGAATCATCTGAGGAGCTTGTAAAACTCCTAATGCCTAGGCTCTCCCCCAGAACAGTTAAATCAGAATCTCTGGGGGTGTGACCCAGTATTTTTTAAAAGCTCCCTGATGATTCTAATGTGCAACAAAGGCTAGGAACCATGCTCCAACAAAGGCTAGGAACCATGCTCCAACTTATTACGATGTTGTAATAAAAGATGGTGAGCACAGCACACCATGTTCACCTGGAACTGATTGACTGACGTGCTTCTGTTCGGGTCCTCATGCTAATTATGACCCTACTCCCTCTCTCCTGTGATTTAGCATTGTTTTGCAGGTATCGACTTTCAAGGAGACCTTGTCCTGTTAGGCAATGTAGTGTTCCTGATTTGAATGGGTATATTCAAAGGATCTTTCCTTCCCTCCTTCCTCTAACATTTACCCAATACCTGCCATGCATTAGGCGCTGGTTTTACAAAATGAACAAGCCCACCTGTGCTTCCAGGGATATTGCCCTGGAGGGGGAAAGGAAGCTCAGGGAGATCAAGGACACACGGAGGAATCAGCAAAGTCTCCCTGGAGGAGATGCCAGCTGAGTGAACTGGTGGTTAGAGATTAGTCAGGCAAGGGGAGAGAAGCATTGTAGGCTGGGGGACTACGTGAGCAAAGACACAGGGCGAGAGATGGCAGAAGCATGGGGTAGACTCTCTGCACTTCCAGGTGTAGGAACCACACAGGAGGCAAAGAATGAAGAGTCATAAGCCAGAAGAGGAAGGTGAATGACCTTCAAAGCATGGGGAACTTGTACTTTGTTCTGTAGGAGCCAGTAGGTCACCGAAGTGTTTCAAACAGGAAAGTGATGTGGTCAAGAGTCAATGTTTAAGGTAGTGTTGGAGGAAGAGAAACCCTAGGGAGCAAATGTGGAGGAAAGAAAAGGCAGCAAATATACCTTATAGCATTCTACTCTATCTTCCGTTGGAATGGAAATATCCCAATGAGTATAGCTGAGGGAATAGGGCTGTTAACCTGACCAGCGTATTGAACAGATCGATAAAGACTGACTTGATTGTAGCTGGTAATGACAAGCTCCATTCCTTCTTGGCCAAGCTATCTTCTTATAATTGGAGAAAGAAAATGTTTGTCAGCCTAGGGATGGTTTTCATACATGGCTCTAGGGATCCATGAACCCACTGAAATTGTGTGCAAAATTCTGTGCATTTTCCTGGGAGAGGGTCTGTAGCTTTCATCATATTTTCAAAGGCATTCAGGACCCACAGACCGAGCAGTTGAAGATTAAAATACAAAAGTTTAGCTAAAGATGATGTATTCTTTTGGCTGACCTGGAGAAAGGCCTTGGGAGAAAGGCCCAAATGGATTCTCACAAGTGTTTTTAAAGGTGAAATTGGAGGTACCAGACTCCTTGCATTGCCTATAGTAAGTATACACATAAGCTCATACATACTTATCTCTGATGCAAAGCATTTGAAGGACATTTTTCTAGGCAAGGTGTGTAAGCCTGATTCTTGACTCTACAGCTGTAGCACTGAAAGACAAGCTGACTCTAACAAAGGGATGAACGTTGCCCAGAGGGGATTCCTGTTAGGAGCAGCAGCTGTTGAGATGATTGGTGCTGCAGGTGCCAGAGCCAAGGTCTGAGAGTGCTGCTGGCTCTGAGGCCCAGATGGCCTGCTGAGAAGGGGCCCGGGTACCCACCTTGCTGAGGCTTTTGTTGTAACTGTGTATCCATACAAGCAAATGTGTGCTCCCCACCTTGCCTTGATTCATGTTGACAGAGTTACTTGGTAAAGCAGGTGGGTAAGAGTGACTCTCCCAGCAGGAAAAGTCTGCCTCTGCTGCTTCATGACCAGCTCTCCTGTGATAATGAGCTTCACCCCGCGCCACCTCTAAAGCTGCTGTCCCCTTTGGAAGCAGCCACATTAAAGAGGTTAATGTTTTCACAGTAAGTGCTGTAGAGGTGGGAGAGGGTGTCCTGTTTGTGTGTGTGTGTACCACCAGAGTCTGTCAAAGAGTTATGAATAGGTGATGTTACCCACTAATTAATTTTCTCCTCTCCGACAACCACAAATACATTGTCAATGGTCTGAGCTTCATCTGGCCTATAGTTTCTTCCTTTGCAAAAGGAGGATGTTGCAAAAATGTTACTCCTGCTTAATACTTTCATTAGCTCCCCATTTTTTAGAGCCACAGAATCCTGAGGTTTTATATCTAGGCACCACTGATATTAACAAGAAAGTTCTTAGGTACTCCTCTGCCCTGGTCGGGGGCTCTGCCTTTATCACTTTTACGTATTGGGTTTCCAGAAGATTTCATTCGATAGAAGGGTCCACTAAAAATTAGAAAGATCTTGAAAAGTAGAGTATGAAAACTATTGGTCCAGACACAAAATCTGAGAAAGGGTAGGCTAACCTAGGCACTGCCTGGGAAGTCTATCCCTGAGTTACCGAAATGGTGCCAGAGAACTCAGGTTTCCACACTCAAGTCCTTAGATGGCTGGGAAAAAGTAACTTGATTCCATTCCCATTGCAGTGGAAGGTAGCCCACATTAGAAAATTTAAAAACAATCCTCCCTGGCTGCCCTTTTTCTGATAAGTACTTTGCTCTATGCATGCAAGGTTTCAGTCAGTGGAAAGTTGGCAGGCAGCTGAAATCTAGAAACCAAATATGCGTGTCAAGGTGCTGTTTACCACGTAAGAGTGATTTACTTTATCATTGAATCAATTTTAAAACCTTAATATGGTTCCCAAGAAGATGTCAGATTTAGAAAAGGGTAGAAGAAAACTGAAGAGAGAAAAAAACTATAAAAAAGTGAGAACGATTTAACTGAGTTCTTTCCAGAATTTAAATTCTGCTGTGGCTGGTACAAATGGATTAGTATGGGTACCTGTTTTGTTAATAGATTTTTGGTTCTACTCCCAACCCCACTAAATAACCAGAATGTAGAAAAAATACTTAAAGACTATTGGTTTGAAGAGACATCCAATTACTAGTCTGCTGAAGTAGCCCATATTTCCAGGCCTGGCTTTGCCTGGGAAAGAAGGACTTATTCTTTGGTACTCTTCATCAGGCTCTTCACAATTGGGCTTCATATTTCATTTCAAGCTTTTTCCACCATCATTTCCCTCATGAACAACTGTGGATTCCTACCTGTTCCCTAAACCTACCAGATACATTCACTACTTCCCAACCTTCCTATATTCCATTTACTTTATCGAGAATACCCATATATCTAGCTGAAAAACTCTGAAACACTCTTCAAAATCCAACTCAAATATCACCTATTCTTTGAAGCCTTCTGTAGCACACTCAGTCATTCACTCCATCATACAGTCCTTATCATACAGCAATGTGATTCTTCCAGTGATTTTTTTCTTTACTGAACCATGAACTCCTTGAAGTTTGTGGTTATGTTTTATTTATCCTTATATCTCCAGTGTGTATCACAGGACTCTGCATATGGTAGGTGTTCAGTAAGCATTTTTTTTTAACATAAATGAATGACTTGATGACTCTTAAGGTCCCCAATAGCTCTAAAATTGTATTTCCTATGACTTAGCAATGGAGACAAGAATTTCAGAATTCTGCAAGACCATCAAGCAGCCTATTCTACAGGCTATTGTCTGGGAATCAAAATAAAAGTATCCAGATTGGTCACCGTCTCCTGGAGCTAGTTCATTTTTATTTGGCACTACCCAAACAACTCTACCAATTTCCTTCTTTAGCATCCATCTACATATTGTTAGGTCAGAAACCTTCAGCCTATGGGTGTAGGATAGAGGAAACAAGGTCTGGGATCATCAGCTATCTTTAATTTGGGGAGCACATGGGGGCTCACTGAGATTCAACTGATAAAACCCGATGTGATTTCAGCTTGAAGGAATTGGATAGTTGAAAAGGAAAAGGAGTAAATGGATATGTGTGTGTTGCTGTTGCTATGCAATCCAACTGATACTTTGATTTTCTTCTCTTTTTTTTTCTTACCTTCTTTCTCTTCTTGTTGCTTCTAAGTTTGGCTTCTGTAATCATGTGTTTATTCATGAATGATTTTATGTATGAGAAAAATAAGTTGGCTTTGAAAAGAGCTCTTCTAAACTAGAGAAGCTCATTCAAGGTGCTACTGCAATGAGAAGTGGTGGATATTTAAATTCATTTCCCCAGGTATTAGATTCTAGAAAATCATGCGGGAATACAGAATGCCAAGCTTTCATTTTTAGGAGTTTTTCTCAAAGAAGAAAAACTGGATAATGTAGGTTCTGCAGACTCTAATCTTCTCAATAACCTGCTAGCTAATGTGTAGGACTTTGTAACAGAGACCCCAGACTATAGTGGCTTAAAGGGGACACGAGTTGCTCGTCTGACAGTTCAGTGTAAGCAGTCCGAGGTTGGCTCGGTAGGTCTTTTGTACGAGGGACTCAGGCTCCTTCAGTCTCACTACTCCACCATTTGTAGGGTGTCCCTCTTCCACACTGCTCAGGTGGGCTCCCAACCATGCTTGCATTCCAGCTAGTGGAGGCAGACAAGGGCAGGTAGAAAAGCTGTCCCTTCCCCTTTTCAGCAATGCCTGGCAGTTGTACAAATCACATTTGATAGTTTCGGGCTGGGTAGAACGCAGCCATATGGCTATGTGCCAGTTCAAAACCAGGGGTTTTATTACTACAGAAGAAGGGAGCAGGGGCCCTAAGGGACAACTGTCAGGTTCTGCCATGTTGTCAATTCGTGACATTTCCTCAAATTTGGCCTTCATTACAGTTACATCTATTTTGTAAAAACCTCTTTTTCTTATTAAAAAGGAAGCTTATGTATTGGCATCTGTGGACATATGTGGGCTCCTTAACTTGTTCCTGAAAGTTTCTTTGATTGATTTCCATAAGCCCCTTAAGAAAGACATCATTAGAATATACTCATCCAAGAGTGTAAGAGTCCACTGGGGTTATGCCCAAATATATAAAGAGCAAAACTGACTTAAGGAACATCGCCATCACGTTTAAAATTATACTTTGAAAGAAAGGTGAGGAAGTTTTCCTCTCAAGTGCTAAGGGTCTATAGAAGAATATTCATTGATCATGGAGCGCTGTGTTTTGTTTTTTGTTTTAAGTTTATTTATTCCTTTTTTGAGAGAGAGAGAGCAAGCAAAGAATGGGCAGAGAGAGGAGAGACACAGAATCCCAAGCAGGCTCACGCTGTCAGTGCAGAGCATGTGGGGCTCGAACCCAAGAACCATGAGATTATGACCTGAGCCCAGAACAAAAGTCAGACGCTTAACTGACTGAACCACCCAGGCACCCCTGTGTTTTCAGTCTTAAGGAGAATTTCAAGTGGCAATTCCTGTGGCAGAGTCACTATCATTTTCTTCCTTACCTCCAACTTTAAAATCACCTTAGATTTTTAGAGATTCTTTCACGTTATTTCACATTCTTTTTTTTTTTTTTCTTTCCCTAGTCATTGTCCTTGGCTGCAACCTCAGACTTGTTGACTCTTTCCTGGAAAACAATGCACTGTCCAGTGAACAACCAATGCCTGGCTGACTCTTCTCTGCCTATCTATCAACCCTCTTTCTTCACTGACTCCCAGCTGTGTGCCTGTAATTTCTACCATTAGGATGCCTCCTCTGGGTAGGATCGTTTTCTCTGCTGTTTCCCTTCTGAGAAGAATAATATCTGAGCAGCCCAGAAAACACCAGAGTGGATTACATTTTCAGATTAGCTGCACAGAACAGAATTTAAGGGCAGGAGAGAGGCATGCTTTGATGAGAAAACCACATAACCATGTCTAAGGCAGGGAGCAGAGAGTGGGGGCCTGGGGCAGGAGTGACTTTGGGGAGGGTCACACGTAATCTCTATCACTGCCCCTCCCATAGAATTCCCATACTCTTCAACATGGTCAGATGTCATTTGCCCAAATGAATGATGTACAGTTATACACTTTCATGTCCAGAACTTGATGCTTCTGTGGTTTACAAATGTTCTTTTCTCGTGTCTTAGGGGATCAATAATAATATCTAACCTGTACTGGAGGCTTACTCTATGCCTGGCACTGTGCCTCTGTATACTTCGTCTCCATTAATCTTCACAACATATCTTTAAGGTATAGATTATTAATCTTGTTTTACAGATGGGAAAACTGAGGCCTTTAGAGGTGAAGTACTATTTCCAATGTCAGAAAGCTACTGAGTGACAAATCGGAGATTGAAAGTCATGCCTGCCTGATGAGGAAGCTGTATGCTTAGCAGGGCGGTCTTAAACATTAAGTAATGGACACTAGCATCTAATGGCCATGGATTGTCTCCCCCAGCATTCAGCTGTAGAGAGTTTAAAATTTCTGTTCGTGGGCAATTTTGTTATCCCTCTTCCCCCCCGCTACTCCTGCAAGGTTAAGGAATATGCACTCTTCCCCTGAAGGACTCCATGCTCTGTGAGAATACTCCTCCTGACATAAGGCCTGTTTTTCCTAGGCCTTACAGGCCTCCTCACTGTGAAACTTGAAATGTGTATTCCAAAGTACTTGTCCATTTAAAGAAAAAGGTCGAAATGGGGAAGGAAACCTGCCTGCCCCAAAGTTGCACTTAGAATTATTCACAGGCTGTATAAGATATAAGGATGCAAATGAGAGTAAGACCAGGACTTCTCTGAAGGCTCCCAGCCCAGGGAATGAAGACCAGCTGGTGCCACATCCCCAGGGACCAAGAGCAGCCATTGTCTGACCTGGAAATGCAGAATAGGCCAGAGGGTAAAGGGCACCCTAGTGCCAGCAGCTGTTTGCCTGGAAAGACTGAAAATCTCATCCTGGATCCTAATTAATCCTTCCTAGACTCAGGAGACCCAGCACTGTCTTTTATGAATAAATAGGACCCCTGGGAGTATATATTCCTCTTTACTGCCCCTACCGTTTATTTACATAATAATTTATTTATATTATAAACACTTTGTGGTTTCTTCAGCATTGTAGTGATTCCCCCCATCCTCCCTGCCTTTTTTTTTTTCCCAAAGCTCCCTGCAAATTTTGTATTTCAAGGAACTTACAGAGTCCCATATGTCTTATGTTAATGATAGAGAACTCGATGCACGGCTGTAATAATCAGACCTCTAATAGAAACAAAGTGACAGCACTGGGGGCAGGAGGCCTGTATGGAAGTCACCCAAGCCAGTCTGATGAGGCTGCTGCCTGCTGCCCCTGGAATATGGGTCAGATCAGAAGAAAAGGTTGGCCTGGTTGGGAGATGGTGGTGAGGCAGAGTTGGGGAGGAAGACCAGGTGGCAGGGAGGCCCTACTGTGGCTAATGGGACATCCCGAGTAAGCTAGGGTCTCAGTAGACAGCAGACATGATTTGAACACTGTTTATTGGTAGGGAATTGGTGACTTATACAGAAAGTTTTGTAGGTTGTATTGTTACTTCTGGATCCTTAGAATGAAGGAATTTCTAGTTTCTTATAGTACTGGCAAATTGGGAACAGAAAAATAAAAGTTTAAGTTGTTTTTTTTTTAATGTTTGTATTTTTGAGAGACAGCGAGTGGAGGAGAGACAGAGAGACAGGAAGACACAGAATCCAAAGCAGGCTCCAAACTCTCAGCTGTCAGCACAGAGCCTGCTGAGGGGTTTGAACCCATGAACCACAAGATCATGACCTGAACCGCAGTCTGACGCTTAACTAACTGAGCCACCCAGGTGCCCCAGAAAAATAAAATATTAGTGTTTTTTGAGAAACTAATGCTTATTTTTTTTTATATATGTTTATCTATTTCTGAGAGACAGAAAGAGAGGGAGTGCAAGCAGGGCGGGGGTGGGGGGTGTGGGCAGAGGGGGGAAAGAAGATCCAAAGCAGGGTCAGCACTCACAAAAAGTGAGATCATGACCTGAGCTGAAGTCAGACACTTAACCAACTGAACCACCCAGGTGCTCCTAATTTTGATTTTTAAAAGAAAGGCTGAGGGGTGCCTGGGTGGCGCAGTCGGTTAAGCGTCTGACTTCAGCCAGGTCACGATCTCGCGGTCCGTGAGTTCGAGCCCCGCGTCAGGCTCTGGGCTGACGGCTCAGAGCCTGGAGCCTGTTTCCGATTCTGTGTCTCCCTCTCTCTTTGCCCCTCCCCCGTTCATGCTCTGTCTCTCTCTGTCCCAAAAATAAATAAACGTTGAAAAAAAAAAATTTAAAAGAAAGGCTGGGCCAAAGAGAGCCTTGTGAGGTGTGATTCTCCAAGTGCAAAAAAAAAAAAGTCTTTTTGAGGAATTGGACTTAGAAGGGAAAAGAAAGCTTAACATGGGATCAGCTCAGGGGAGCTAATATAGGAGGTTAATTAACATCTCCAGAAACAAGTGAGTGTGGGCAGAGATGAGGTTGAACACAAATCATGAGCTTTGTCAACTTGTTACTCTTCTCTGACAAAGATTAATGGAAGAAGGTGATCCTTGCTGCAACTATGCAGTGACCGGTTGCAAATGTTGCACCCCAGGAATTATTCAGAGTATTTATCCTGCAATTAGAGTAGACTGCCTACTAATTATTACTCATTCTCTTTTGCATGCTCCAAGTGACAAAGCTCATCAAATAGCCACTTACTAACAATATTCTCTCCATTCTTATTTTATCTCAAAAGTGGTTACTAAGTCAGTTTAACATTAAACTATAGATAAGTTATAATTGTTCCAGGCTTTTAAAGATATAAAAGTCTAGGGGCGCCTGGGTGGCGCAGTCGGTTAAGCGTCCGACTTCAGCCAGGTCACGATCTCGCGGTCCGTGAGTTCGAGCCCCGCGTCGGGCTCTGGGCTGATGGCTCAGAGCCTGGAGCCTGTTTCCGATTCTGTGTCTCCCTCTCTCTCTGCCCCTCCCCCGTTCATGCTCTGTCTCTCTCTGTCCCAAAAATAAATAAACGTTGAAAAAAAAAAAATTAAAAGTCTAGAATCTGGTAGTTTTCCTACTAATCATCTCTTCTAAGTTTGCTTTTTAGTATGAAATATTTTACATGTAGAATAGAGAATAGATAATATCTAAGTATACACAATGTAAAGATGGATAATAAAATTAACTTGTGTAATCACCCAGCCTAAAATGTCACTGGTACGTCTGAAGCCCTCTGTATACCCCTCCTTGGTTGTATCTCTCTTCTCTCCCATGAGGAATTGTTTGCTCTGCTGAATTTTGGATTTATTATTGTCTTGGTGTTTTTTTTAAATAGTTTTTTTAAACCACATTTGTATGCATCTCTAAATATATTGCTTAGTTTTTTACTTTCATGTAACTGGAAGCATACTATACATATTTTCTGTGTTCTATTAATTTCATTCCATGCTATGTTGACAAGTGTAGCTGTTGCTCCTTCACTTTTACTCCAGAATAGTTTTCCATCGTTTGGATTTTCCAAATTTACTTACCCCTTTCCCTGTTGATGGGTATTAACCTGTTTTAGGCTATTGCGAATTGTGTGCTGTGAACATTCTTGTTTTAATCTCTTTGGACACACTACCATGCCAAGCCTTCTCCAGACAGGAGGAAGGAGGAAAGGGAAGGGAAAGAATATGTATCCTCTCCTCATGGCACATACCATTTGTGCTTGTATCTTCTTGTCCAAAATGTAGTAAGGTGGCCACGCCTACCTTCAAAGGATACTGGGAAATGTAGTGCCTTATTTGGAATGGCCGTGTGCCCAGGTAAAGATCCAAAGGAGGAAGAGAATGGTTCCTGGGAGTCTTCTGCCTGTGTTTTATGTACGTTTGGAAAAAATGTGTGGAAGGAATGTAATTGTTGGGTATCATGTTCTGCCTATGTCTATTAGATCACGCTTTTAATAGTGCTGTTTAAGGCTTCAAGGTTTTTGGTCTGTACATTATTGAAAAAATTATGATAATATTTTTCACTCTGGGTGATGGTGAACTTGTGTATTTCTCTCTGTAGTTCCATCAGTTTTTGATTTGCATGTTTTCAGGCTACTGGATTGGGAACATACAAGTTTAGAATTGTGTTTTCCTGCCAGATTGAACATTTATTCGTAAACAGTGACTCTCTTTGTCTCTAGTAATTATTTTTTGCTTTAATATCTGTTTTGTCTACTATAAATATAGCCCCTCCAGTAACAGATTACTACTTACCTACTATATGGTTTTCCATTTTCAAATTGTAAACATGATTGTATTTTAGTTCTGTGTGTCTTTGCATAGGTAGGTTTTACCCCATTCTAGCCATCTTTCTCATTTAAACTCAGGGAGGTTGGTGTGTATAAATTGATTGAATTTACTGATGTATTTGGATTAATTCTGACAATGTGATTTTATGCTTTATAATTATTACAGCTTTTTTTGTGTATCCCTTTTTTTCTCCCTTTGTTGCCTTATTTCAGATTGTTTGAGTCTATAATCCATGCTAAAATTTTCCTTCTAAGTTATATACTCCATTTATGGTTTTTTTGTTTTTGTTTTTGTTTGTTTGCTCTAGAATGTCTTAAGTTAATCAATATTTTCTCTCCTCTCTAGAAAAATGTGAGAACTTTAACTCCTATCAGGGTCTTCTGACTTATATGTGGTTTCTGGGATATTTGTTCTCTTTTTTAAGTTCCACAAATTAGACATTATTATTCCCATATTAAAAGTAGAAATCTAGGGGCATCTGGGTGGCTCGGTCGGTTAAGCATCTGACTTTGGCCCAGGTCATGATCTCGCAGTTCATGGGTTCAAGCCCTGTGTCAGGCTCTATGGTGACAGCTCAGAGCCTGGAGCCTACTTCAGATTCTGTGTCTCCCCCTCTCTCTGCCTCTCCCCTGCTCACATTCTGTCTCTCTCTCTCTCAAAAATAAATAAATATTAAAAAAAAACAAAAAGAAAAAAACCCACAAAGAGTAGAAATCTAAGTTGACCATTATTTGTTTTCAGGTCTGTGACTGTAGTATTCCTTCTTTTGTCTTCTTTGTTGCTACTGAGAACTCAGGCATCAGATCTGCCTAACTAATGTTCTTTTATAAGTAATCTTTTTTTCTTTAGCAGATTAAGATATTTCATGATAGAAGATCATTGATTTGGGTGTTCTGAACTTTAACAACCACAAAACAAGGGTTTTTTTTTTTGTTTTGTCCTCTTTTTCATTTACCCTGTTTGCGATTCACTAGGCTTCCTGAATATGAAGTGTTATATTTTTTATTAGTTCTGGAAAATACTCACCTATTATGTCTTTGAATATTGCCTCTTCCTCATCCCCTCTGTTATCTCCTTCTGGAACTACACTTAGGCCTTCTCGCTCTGTCCTCCATTCCTCCTAACCTGTCTTCTGGTTTGCCATTTTTTTGGTCCCCACTGGGCTGATTTCTGTGCAGTTTGTTTCAGATCTATAATCCAGGTCATGAATTCTCATGTCAGCCATGTTTAATCTGCTTTTTAAATTACCCAGGTTTCTTATGCCAATTACGTTCTTTGTTGTTTCAGCAGCTGTATTTGTTTCAATTCCGTCTAATCAAATATAATAATCTCCCATTCCTTAGCATCATTTTTAATTCCTCTTTTCCAGCCTTAAACATTTTAAATGCATTTATTTCATATTCCATACCTTATAATTTCTGCCACACTAGCTTGTTTCCTTGTGTGTTTTGTGACTTGTCATGTGCTTATGATTGTTGTAAGCTCGTTGGAACTTTATCTGTGGGAATTATTTGAAGTATGGATTTAAATGAATTCTTTTGTTTCTACCAAAGGCCTGGAGGAGCTGTATCCCAAGATAATTTTACTGTAAATTTTCCATTTGAGAGTTTTTGGAAGTGCTAGTACAAATTCTTGTCTTAAATCTTCATGAGGGATGCTCATGGAGGTTAGGAATTCTTGAAGGAGACTCTTCCTTATTTTCCTTTTCACTGATAGTCAACACCGAAACAAGGAATCATTTTTATCGTGTCCCTTTGAAAGACAGTCCTTCCTCTTCCCACAATAGTTTACCTCTAACGGTCTGGTCTTTTCGATGTCCTGGCTTTATTGGATGTAGAAGCTAGGCTATATCCAATGGCCCACCATGCTTGGGGCCCAGGCTTTTCTCCTTCTTTAGCCCATTAAAGCCTAAATTTCAGGCCATTGGGGATTAGCATATGCCATAGACAAATGCTTTAATGCTCTTGCCTCTTAGATTTTTGTATTCTCCTTATTTGAATTTCTGAGGATGCCTCTTATTTATTTATTTATTTATTTATTTATTTATTTATTTATTTAATAGGCTCAGACATGCCCTTAAATGATGCTTCCCTGAACTTTTATCCTGTATTTTAGGATGTTCTCTACTGGACAACCTATCTGCCATATTGCTAAATATGGGAGTTTTATATATATATATATATGGCTTGAATATATATATATATATATATATATATATATATATATATATAGCTTGAATACTTAGAACTTAATTAGAATGTGCCTTTATAACAAATATATATATATATATATATATATATATATATATATATATGGCTTGAATACTTAGAACTTAATTAGAATGTGTCTTTATAACAAAACAAAAATGCATAGTCATATTCTCCCAGGAATGGCTTGACATTACCTTCAAATACTTTTAAGATATCTTATTCAGCTATTGAAATCTTCCTATCACAGGCAGTCTGACTGCCTAAACCAAGAAAGGCAAAAATATGTTATCCCTCCTGCCAACATTAAAATATTGGTGGACAGAGTCTAAGGTAACCCTCCTGATCCTTATTTTCTGATGTTCACATTCTTGTGTAATCCCCTTCTCTTGAGTGTGAGCTAGACTTGAGATTGCTTCTAACCAGTAGAATACAGCAAGGGTGACAAGCTGTTCATATTACGTAAAACTATGATGTCTTGCTAGGTAACTCCCTTCCTGGCTCAGTTTGAAGAAGTAAGCTCCAACCCTGTAAAAGGGTTATGTGGCAATGAGCTGAGATAAACCTCCCACCAACAACCTGTAAGAAACAGAGGCCCTCAGCCTGGTAGCTTGTGAAGTACTGGATTCTGCCAACAACCACATGAATGTGGAAACAGATCCTTCCCTAGTCAAATTCTAGGTGAGAACCCAACGCAGGCTGGCACTTGGATTGCAGCTTTGTGAGAGATCTTGAAGCAGTTAAACCATGCCAAGACTTCTGACCCACAGAAACTGTGAGGTAATAAATGTGTATTATTTCAAGCTGCTAAATTTGTTGTAATTTGTCATGTAGCAAGAGATAACTAATAGAATTGGTGATGGCTATCTTGAAAAATATTCTGGAGTTGAGTTCAGGCTTAGCAGGACAGAGTACAGTGATCAGCTGGTAATATGTGCTGGGATAAAAGACCAAGGAGGCAGCAATTGTGCCCATGATTTGTCACCCTGGCCTAAGTTACCAGAGGTATTTATAGGGCGATTTTAGTATCCTTTCAAAGCAGTACAAATCACCAATAGTCTGGGGATCCAGCATGTGGCCCACAGCCCACAGTTCATTAGCTAGAATTTTCTTAAACTTCTTTAGCCAACACAAATCTAGAAGGGACCCCACTTGGCTGCCACTATTTGTAACCAATTCTAGCCAGATATCATGTTAGCAGATTTGATTAATTAGTATCCACAATTAAAGCTGAATGTAATTAATTATATAGCTTGGACCTACTTGATTTCAAATAATCTACATGAAGACATCATAAAGAATGATGGACAAAAATAAGATAAATTGAAATAAAGTCTCTATGTAGATTTAATTAATATTTGAGCCTCATCCAATACTCACACAAAGTGAGGAGCCTCTTGACTCACAGTTGTTATTAAAGAGGCATTGAAACCCACACACATGGACTTCTAAACACGAAACACATGCATTTTCAAAAGGTAGATGCACCTGACCTGAAGATGTAGGGCACTCTCTCTAACTTCCTTATCACTTTCCTTTCATGCAACAGATGCAGCAGGAGAGAAACCACACAGGTATCCCTTTGTTAAGAATGTAGAATTTTCAAGAGCATATCCTCTTTAATCAGAGGACAGTAGGTTCCCAATTACTCAGCCAGAGTGAGCTGTTGCTTATTAATAATTATCAAGTTGAGAGTTGCTTCAAACGAATTTGCATGCCAAGTCTTCTTTTGGTGACTCATCCATGATTACAGTTCACCTGCAACTTTTATAAAATGCTTCTGCTACTTCTAGAAACATTTTCAAAGTGAACGTTTCTTACTATAGGATATTTTAAAATAAAATTTAAATAGAACACCCACTACTTACCCCATAATAGGGGCTTAAAGACAATTATTGAGTGAATGAATGAAAAATTTTAAAATAATCTTATGCTAGGAATTGAGTACTTTTAGTGTTTTGGTGTTCACTACTATAATAAGATACATACATGAGCATGCACACACAGACACATGCACATTTTCCCCCTTCAAGTTCCCATTATTCCTGCAAACTATTTACTTTCCCCCTTTTTACAAATGAGTAAATGAGGTTAAACAACTTAATTACTTATAGCTGGTAAATGGTGGAGCAGAGATATGAACCACCTTGATTTGGGCACACAGCCTGTGCTCTTTGCATTCTGGCATATTGTCTCCCAGAAATTAACCTAAAAAATATTTTCGTAACTCAAATGCTTTCACTTAACTGCATCCTTGCTGACACATTAGCACAGCTAGTGGGAAGTCAACTTTCACTGCCTAGCTCTGACTTTGAATGACAACAGGGCAGACATACTTTCACTCTTCTGTCTCACACCTGCGCCTTTGGTACTTAACCTGCTGGAAGTTCTGACCTGAGGCATCAATTCCAGAAGGCGCGATGCTCAGCGGCCAGGCCTGCTTTGTGCTCTTTGCTTTTGCATAAGAGCAACAAATTACCTAAAATATCCACTATGGAGGTATGGTTCCAGAAGTGAACACTGGTCAGCTGGATGATCGTCTTCCTAGGTTGGGGCTTGAACTACAGTAATCATAGAAATAAATTTTGTCCCACATCTACAGAATTAAAGGGATAAAACAAATTCACTTATTAATTTATTGATTTCTTCATTCAGTGGCTATCTATTGAGTATCTCTTAAATGCAAGGAACTGTATTAGGTGCTCAGGAGAATAGAGATGAATAAAATGTAATGAGTGAGAATGGTGGCCTGGCGTGGGGATGGACACTGTCACTGAAGTCACTTGTCTTCCAATAAAGAACTGTGTGAAGAATAGTAGGCAAGGAAGGCCTTAAAGACCTTCCATGCCTGAGCCATACTCATGCAGGGCAGGCTCAGTGCCCCTGCCTCTTGGGATAAGAGTAAGAGAAAATGCTTAATAGCCAAGAGGCAGCATAGTGAAGGAATAGGAACAATGTCCCAGTTTGCCACTGTCTTACTATGTGATGTGGGACAGTTCCCCTCATCTATCTGGTCTTCGGTTCTTCTGTGTTCTCAGTGATAGTCTATAGTCCTTTTCCCTCTATCTGGCAGATATCCCAAATCTGGGGCCCACTTCTGGTCCTGAAGGCCACTGTCCCAGCCTTTGTGCCTACTTCTTCAGGTAGGGCTGGGCCAAACACGTGGGCATGGCTGAATGTTTGCTCAAATGATGGTGGTGATCAGAATACTGGGGTTTGCTTATTCCCTTTCAAGTCATGTCAAGTGAAAAAGCACATGATCATAAAAGTTCAGAGTAGTTTTATGGCATACCCAGAAATGCTTGGAAATGGCTGAAAAGAGCTGGGGATAGCTTAGCAGGTCTGGCTGCCAGCTGCCAGCTGCCAGCTGCCAAGCCTAGGGTTTCACATCAGAACTGGGTTGCGCAAGCTTGGCTGTAGGTCCCTGGGTGGAAGACTATCTTCATGCCTACGAGGAGCTATATACACACAATGGATCAGTGTCATGACAGTTGGCAGGAGGGAGCATGGATTCCTCCAAGGAAAGTGCCAATAAGCTGGCACAAATGAGCCTAACCCATAAGCAAGAAAAGCTTTGAAAATCAGAAGGTTCAGAGATCAGGAAAGGGAGTTTTGAACCCTGTCTCAGTTTCAACTTCAATTCAACAAATAATTTTTGAGCACCTACTATATGTCACACCTCTTACAGGCTCATGGAATATTATGTCAGTAAACAAAGATTCTTGCACTTTTGAAGTATGTGTTCCCCAGGAAGAGATAAATGACAAATAATAGCCATGATAAATAAAGATACTTTATGGTATATCAGAAGATGAGTGCTTTGAAAACCAAGAAAGAGAAGAGTAAGAGTAAGGGGGGGGGGCATCAGAGTATGAAGAGGATGGAATAGGTTGTAATATTATCCTTTCTTTTATGTACTTTGCTTTTGTAACCAATAGATGCCTCAGAACAAAGCCTGTCAGGGAGCTTAAGCACTTATGAGATAGAATTTGGAATCGGACAGGGTGCAATGAACAGACTTCTGCAGGACATAACCAGAACATTTGAGAAAAGTCAAAGGATCTGGCCAAAGTAGAGTCTTTTCTCTCGAAATCTCCCAAAACACATTTGCTCAGGCTTGGTCCACCACTGCCTCCAAAGCTGGGCCTTATGAAACCTGGAGAAGCCCAGGAGGGTGAGAGAGGCACAATTATCATGACAACCTGGGCTGTTTTGGAGACCAACTCTCAAATTTTCTTCACTCTCTTAGCTCTTCTGAATTATGGAACCATCTGTAAAGGGTTATCTATCTTGTGAGTTTCTGGGAAATAAACCTGGAGTTAATCCATTTGATTTTCTTCATTTGATTTACCTTCATAGGCAAATGTTTTTAAGCTAAGGCTAGTATTGCAAACACTTGTTTGAAAAGGTAAACATATTGAAAAAGAGCCCTAAATTCCAAGATTGCATATATACTTCAAATCTCAGATGCTTGGCCCCTGGGGACTCCTCACAGAATTCTACTGAAAGGTTTAGGAGACAAAGATTTTAAATAAGAGGTTGTTGGTTTTACAATGGTGGGATGGTGAGAGCCCGGGTTGGGTGGATCCTTACTAAACAGAGCTTCAGGCCCAGGAAGGTCAGCATCCCAAAGGCCCCACCCCAGCCTGTCCCTGTGCAGCAAGCCTCCTGCTGAGGTTCTTTCTTCTTCCTTGCTGAATCAGGTGAGTGCATGCCTTTGGAATGCCGTGTGGATCGTGGTGCTTGCCCTGCAGATGTGAGGGAGAGCCCTTTCTCCCAGAAGGAAGATGGAGAACATTAGGAGAAGTAGGAAGAGATGAAAATCACACAGTGGTGGGTGGGCAGAAATAAGAACCAGAGAACTACGTCTTATTCTTGTTAATCTGATCGTGTGTGTGTGTGTGTGTGTGTGTGTGTGTGTGTGTGTGTGTGAAAAATTAAAAAATCTGAAAAATTTAAAAAAATTAAAAGAGAAAGGTCAAGAGTAGATATTTTCCAGGATGCCTGGACTCAGTTGGTCAAGGTCGTGATGTTCATGAGCACAGAGCCTGCTTGGGATCCTCTCTCTCTCATCCTCTCTCTTTCTTCCACTCTCAAAATAAATAAACCAACTTAAGTTAAAAAAAAAACAACATATATTTTCCAAATAGAGTTAAAACAGAACTGTAAGATCAAGTAGAAAAATCCTATTGGTCAGCAACACGGATGAGAGAGTGTGGGGATCTGGAGTGGGTGGGTCCTGAGTGGGGCCTTGTGACCCATGCGAAGAAAAGAGGGTCTGGCTACTGAGGGCAAAAGTCCTGACTTGAGAGAAAAGGTCAGGAAAAGCCAGAGGCCCTTCTGGGATGGAGCTTCCTTAGTTAGAGAAGCCCAGCAGGGAAGAGCCTCAGAAAGCCACACCCCAGGCTGTCAGGAGACCAGCAAGCCAGCAGAATAGGCTTCTGCTCCAACTGCACCCAGTGTTACCCTAGGAGAGTTTTCACAGCACTCAAATAGATAGAAGAGAATCCAGGCCCTGCAACCTGACTACTACAACAAGACAGGGAATTTAAGTGAAAGGAGGGGTGGCTAGTTGACCAGGCCTTGGAGCTTATCTACTTGAGCTTGAAAAGCTTGTTCTGAGCACATGCCTGCTCTGAGGTTTGCTTAATGGGTGCTTATGGTTGGCTTTTTAATAGGGATCTTTATTTCTGATTAATAAAAAGGGGAAATTCCTGGTCATGAGTGCCCAGGGACTCAAATAGTGAGTACTATTCTCCACCTCAAGGGTTCTAAATGGCAGGCTGTCATTCTGAGGGGATGAACCAGTGACAAACTGTGGCCACAGCCTGTGGCAGCAGGAGTGTGGCAGCTGAGAGGAATCCTACAATGTCAGGAGATGCAGTGGTAGCTGGACAGGTAATTTTATAGACAGCAGCTTGCTTTGGCTTGTGGCATTGAGTGGAGAATTTGGACAGTGGAGTCAGCCCAACTTGCATGCAAATCCTGACTCTCATTTCCTTGTGTGTTTCACATCCCCTTTACTATTTTCTTGTTCAAAGTATTTCAAATAACGTTCAGGAGTAGAAAGTTAAAGTTCTTCCTGCACACCTGCTCCTGAGGGAGAAACTTAAAATTTGGTATTTATCTTTTTCTTAAAAAATTTTTTTTTTAATCTTTGTTTATTTTTGAGAGAGAGACAGAGTGTGAGCAGGGAAGGAGCAGAGAGAGAGGGAGACCCAGAATCCGAAGCAGGCTCCAGGCTCTGAGCTGTCAGCACAGAGCCCCATGTGAGGCTCGAACTCATGAACCACGAGATCATGACATGAGCCGAAGTCAGACGCTTAACCAACTGAGCCGCCCAGGCGCCCCAGTATTTATTTTTTTCTATGTCAATGCCAATAACTATGGCTTCAGCTGTCAATATGGATTATGCAGATGCATAGTTTTGAGCTTTTTACATACAAGTGGAATTCTACTATACAGACTTTCTGAAACTCTCTTTTGCTTCCTGCATATCTATATATATATATAAACATAAACAAGGATATTATATATATACATATATATGTATATATGTATATACATATATATATGTGTGTGTGTGTGTGTGTGTATATACGTATATATATACATATATATATACATATATACATATATATACGTATATATATACATATATACGTATATATATACATATATATACGTATATACATATATATATACATATATACATATATATATATATACACACACATATATATATATATATATATCTCCTTCCATGCCCATATATAAAAAGGGTATCAT
The DNA here is from genome assembly GCF_007474595.2 of Lynx canadensis. Lineage (NCBI taxonomy): Eukaryota > Metazoa > Chordata > Mammalia > Carnivora > Felidae > Lynx > Lynx canadensis. The sequence goes on from NC_044308.2 coordinate 103,089,608, forward strand.
TTTAAAAGCTCTGTTACATTCCATACTGAGTTCAGGTCATAATATATTTGATAAGCTCTACTAATGGATATTTTAACATTTCATTTTTTTCTTTTCTTTTTGCTGTGAAAAATCATGCTGCAAAAAAATATCTTTTTTTTTTTTTTTTTTTTTTTTTGAGAGAGAGCGCGAGTGGGGGAGAGGCAGAGAGAGAGGGATGAGAGAGAATCCCAAGCAGGCTCCATACCGGACATGGGACTTGATCTCACGAACCATGAGATCATGACCTGACCTGAAATCAAGAGTCAGACACACACTTACCAACTGAGCCACCCAGGCGCCCACAAAAATATCCTTATGTATATTGACATATGTGTACACCTGCTGAGTATTTCTATAGAGTACATTCCTAGAAGTGGGATTGCTGTGTTGAAGGGTATACACACTTAACATGATGATTATATTGCCAAATCTCTCTAAAGGAAAGTTGGACTAATTTGTATTTCCACTAATAAAGAACGAGTGTCCTTTGCCACACACCTCCACCTGTATTTTTCTTGCAATTATTCACATTGCATGATGGATATGTAGCTTAGAACTTATTGCTTATTGGACAAGAGCCCTAGTTCTGTGCTCTTTACCATTGTCACAGGAGCTTCCTATAACACCAGCTCACTGTCATAGCTTCAGATCCACAACAACCGAGAACATTCTGCCTCAATGGTAACAATTCTATTCAGTCACAGCCTGAGGCTGTGCTTGTTCACATGACAGCTGCCACTGCATAATTCTACACTCTAATTTTATGCCAGGGAAAATGTGGGCAGTATATATTTCTTCCTTATTTACTTTCAAGCGTGATAACTATCATGGAGATTTTATTTTCTGTTGGGCCACCAGGCCAGGATGCTTTTTATAAGATTTAGTATTCACGTTTGCTTTTTTCACGGATAAGACTAAAAGTACATAATCAGAAGCAAGAGTTTGTTAACTCAAATCTCTCTGAGTTGCCTTCAGGAATGGGGTAAGGATTGAAAGAAAGGTTAAGTATCCTTCTGCCTTAATCCCAGTGGTTCAGCGAGAAACTCAGGGTGACTTTCTCCTATCACCACTGATTAAAAAAGGTTAACTGAACCCCTTCCATTTCTAGTAAATAAAATGTGTCCCTCCTCACAACAAATTCCTCTTCAATGAATGCAGTATTCCTTTATCTGTTATATATTGGTTTACAATTAAGATTGTTTTTGAAAATCTAATGTTATAAATTTTTTGAAAATAATCGGTGGAAAAATAAAAAGATTGGTGGAACAAGGAAAAGAAGCCTGCTTCCACCTTTGCTCCCTGATTTGGCTCTAGTCCTATCTTAGGTCTGGTCCAACATGACCCTGGGAGCTTCCACCCCACAGGCCAGCGGGCTCTGGAAATAGTAGCTCGTGATCTACTGAAACTGGTTGTCAGCCTGTCCCCCCCGCCACACTGCCAGCTCTCAGTGTTGCTGTTGAAGATACTCTGGTGGAAGCCAGTCGGCCTGCTCCTACATGTTTGGGAGGTCCTCCCTCTCTGCCCACCATCTTACTTCTTCATCTAGCCTTCCCTTTATTCCCAGCATGTCATGTAAGAGGGTGGCAAACTTAGATCCTATTTCAGCAGTCAACTGTACCAATAACTCTTCCCCTTTTTGGGTCCCAGTCTGTCCCCTCGTCTCTATGGGTCTCTCTGGGCCTGAATTAGTCCAACCTGTTGCCCCCGTACCCAGCTTACCTGTCCAATCTGATTGACATTGAAGAGTTTTATTCCCTCTTCATTCAGATATGACAAGGCTGTCATTTTTACTGAGGTATGGAGGAAAACCACTAAAGAAATGAATGAACTTCCTCAGAACACATTTCATATCTTGACTTTAATCCAGTCAGAGAAAGATTTGGTTAGCATGGCTTAAAAGGTATTCATAGGCAGTTTCTAGACTCCTTGTCCTACCTCATTCTTGATTCAGATATAAGCAGCATAAATTCAGGAAGGACCAAATAATACACACATGTGGAGAAGTCTGGGGTGTCATGGTGGATCACCAATAATTGCATTGAGAAGTCAAAGGGAAGGTTTTTTCTTTTCGTTTTGTATTTGCTTTTTTTGTTAAACTTTTGAGTGTGGAGAAGGCTACTTAACAGTTACTTTGTTTTAAAATAATACTCAGTTTGTTAAATTTGTAAAGTCAAAAACAGATTTTCTCCTTAGGTCTTTGAGTTCAGCTTACAAATCTTGCTATTCAATTTTAAATTTGGTAAGAACAACCACTTTCACTTTTTCTTTGATAAATATTTGAAGAGCTCAAATTATACAAATTAAACTGCCTTACACAATTAATTCCATATAGAAGTTCACTTAATTAAATTATCTTGAACAATTTAAGCTCACGTATACATTTATCATATTTGACTTTATTTTCAAAATCTCTAATAAGCAGGTTTGAATCCAAGTGTTTAAGTAGCTCTGGAAAATCTAATTAAACAAATTCTCTGAAATGTTCAATACTATTTACGACTTTAATTTTTTTATATGTTTAAACTTAAAATCACAACTCTAAAATGTTGAAGCCTTTTAAAAATTAGGTATTAAGTTTCAGCACAGAGATTGTTCCTAAGCTAAATTATTTATCATTCCTAGTCTAATTCTAAACTTTCCTAGAGTATTTTTTAAATTTCTGTTAGGCTGAGGTTACCAGAGCATTTGTTAGTTTGCAAAAATTTAGAGCAGGAGGGATTTGGGGGCTACACGTGTCTAGGATGATTCTATCTAAGCCTAAGGAGAGATATGACCCTTTTCATAGCTGATGCATTGAGGGGACTCTGAGTTCATATACCCTTAGCTATGTTGGTTTCATAACCAGCATTCCATTCAAATTATACTCTTACCTAGTTTACTCATAACCTCTCTCAACTTTTATCACCTAATTTAAATAGATGCTTCCTACATTCTTACCCGGACTGCAACAAATATTCTTGACCACCAAACTGGTTTCTGCATTCCTTCTTATTGAATATTCCTTGAATTCCTTTCATACTTTTGTCTGACTCTCTGGCCACAGTAGGTAAATGACACTTAGAATGGCCTTCAGGCAGGGGCTAGTAGGAGCTGGCATCTGTCCATATGTCTGTTTCTCTGATGCCTGACTTCCCCCAGTAGACTCTAAGCAGTGGGAAGGCTGTATTGTTTATCACTGACCTCCAACACGGTGCTTGGTAGGTAGTAACTTCTTGATAAGTCAACAGTTTAATAAATGGATGAGCTCGAGAATGAATGACTGGATTAATGAATGAACTTCCAGGGAAAAAATTCAAGAACATTAATACATGTCAGACCCAGGATCAAAGGGTTACATTCTCAAACAAAAAGGGGGAAAGTTATACCATAGTCTCTCAGATATCTTAAGGTGGGTGGGACCCATGTTCTGACAGAGGGGAAAGGAACTTTGGCAAGAGTTTGTGTGATTAATGTTTACTGGGCTCTATTTGTGGTCTCCACTGATTAGCTCTCTTTTTATGACAGATTTGTCAAGGTACATATGTGGATGAAGAAACTTGAGTTTCTGAAAGGCTAGGAAAGGAAAGAAGAGAGACTCAAACTAAAGTGTGTCTGACTCTGTGCTTTCCATTATGGAATAATGCCTAAATCTTGGAATTCACTTATTCCTTCAGCAAACATTTAATATTTATTATACGTTAGGCCAGTGCTGGACACTGAAGGTACTACAATGAATTAGATATACTTACCTTCTTAGGAACTCACTGTTTTTAGGAAAGACAAATATAGAAATAATGAATAACTATATCATTATTCATTCATTCATTCATTCATTCAAGAAATATTTATCCAATGTCTAGTATATGTCAGGTACTGGAGATGCAATGGGAAACCAAATAGACATGTTACCTGTCCTCACAGATTTTATAGTCTAGTGGAGGAGACAGCTTCATGGAAGTGACTATAAAACCACAATCATGAAGAGGCTCTGAAGTAGGAGTTTATGAAGTAGGAGTTTATGATGTTTCATGTGTGTATGATTGGGGGATTGGCCTTCATCAGGGAAGAGGAAGTAATACCTGAGTTAACCAGGTGAAGAGTTGAGGGAGGAGGCTCCAGGCAGAGATTTCCATAAGCACTAATGTCTATAGCAGGAGGGAATATGGCCAATTCAAGACACAGACAAGGCTAGTGTGCCTAGAGTAGAGCAAGCCTGAAAATGCTGGATCAGTGGACGGTGGCTGGATGGTGAAGACCTCAGTGTCTTTTTCCTAAGAGTGATAGGAAGCCGTTGAAGCCATCTAAGCAGAAGGATGACAAGATACATCTGTGTTTGAAAAAAAAAATTACTTGACAAATAGTATTAAAAGCAGATCGTAAGAGGGGTGAGGTAAGAATGGGGAGTACAGGGAGAGCTGTGAGGAGACAGGAAATGAGGTTAGCTTGAATCAAGATGGTGGGTGTTGTAGTGATGAAGATGGAGACAAGTAGGCAGACTCAAGAGATGGTTAAGGCAGTGTTATTAATAGGACTTGGTTATGGAATGAGAGGGAGTTGCCAATAACTCTAAAGTTTCAGTCTTGAGTAGTTGGAGAAAGGGTAGCATCATTCCCTGAACTACAGACTGCTGAACGAGGACCAGGTGTGAGGAGGAAAAATCATGAGTTTACCTTTGTACCTATAGAATTTGTGGTGACTTTGAGATATTCCAGCAGACATATCAAGTAGGCAATAGATGAACATTCTGAACCCAGAGAAGAAGTCTGGATTTGTGGCATAATGTAGAAAGTACAACAAACTAGCTACATACAGGTGATATGGGGGGAATTTTGCTAGGGAAGGATATCATGCATGCTCAGTATAGAGACAAGGAGATTTTCATCTCTTATAAATACATTATTTTCTGATTCATCACCCCCTTCAGATCAGTTGTATAACTTGAACATCATGACACCTCATCGAGAATTACTGTCTACATTTTACAGGTAAGAAAACTGATGCTCAGCCTCTCAAGTTTGATAGAACATGCCTAGAGAGAGTCTATTCTGCACCTTCCCAGTTCCTTCTTTCCTCTAATTTCTCTGTCTTGCCCAAATGGCTATAAAAATTAAAACGTTATCAGAATAAATATGTTACAATGCTAATGCTAGCCAAGGAATTCCAGCTTATAAAACAGTGTGTTTGCCTTTATGTGTGGGACTGATGAGCTCTCTTAATACTGGGATGGCTGCTCTCTGCTATGAAGACTTTCTTCCCCCCAGGGATAGCATCACCACAAGGAGACAGTATAGGGCAGACATTGCTTAGGTTTATTACTCTGTAGTTTTTCTAATAGTTTTCATTATTTTTCCCTACTGTCTGAGTTTCAAAAGCTCTGAAATAGCTTGTTTTCACCCTCTGTTGTATTTTCTGGTCCAGCCAAACCCAGGAAATGGCATATGATCATATAAAAGCTTTGCATGAGTATAAGGATGTGGGGTGGGGGTGTGTGTCTTTATTTTGTCAGAAAATCTTTGCCAATCTCTAAGAAGCTGATAGCTCTCAAGTCATACTGAATTTTTTTAAAAGAGTACTTTCTATTTATAAAGTCTCACAAGGAAGTATAGAAACCAACAAGAAGCTAGTCTCTTCTTATCTAGAAGCAAAGGAATCATGACCATAGCTGATGTGCTGCATCCTCTTATCAATGATCTTCTCTATAGCATCCTTATTGTAAAACTAGGTTATTACTGCTCAGACAGGTAAACGGACATCTGTGGTCCCAGAGGTTGTTAATAACAGAGTTGGAACTGGGTTTCCTGCCTCAGGACTCAGTCCACCTTGCCACATGGATAGAAGCAGAATTTTATGTGGCAACCTGGAGAGCTGTTTTGCCATTTTACTCTGGTCTCCAGAGAAAGGCTAGTTGACATTGTTGCTTATGTATTAAAGTCTATGTAGTTGGGGCGGCTGGGTGGCTCAGTGGGTTAAGTGTCCGACTTGGGCTCAGGTAATGATCTCACAGTTCGTGGGTTCAAGCCCTGTGTCGGGCTCTGTGCTGACAGCCCAGAGCCTGGAGCCTGCTTCTGATTCTGTGTCTCCCTCTCTGTCTGCTCCTCCCCTGCTTGCACTCTGTCTTTCTCTCTCTCTTTCTTAAAAGTAAATAAACATTAAAAAATTTTTTTTAAAGTTTATGCAGTTTTATTACTGTTTCCATTAAGATATCTAGAGGAGATTGCATAACATCCCTCAGAAACCCATGTTTAAATTTTTTTTTTAACATTTATTTATTTATTTTTGAGACAGAGAGAGAGAGAAAGCATGAACAGGGGAGGGTCAGAGAAAGAGGGAGACGCAGGATCCGAAACAGGCTCCAGGCTCTGAGCTGTCAGCACACAGCCCGACGCGGGGCTTGAACCCACGGACCGCGAGATCATGACCTGAGCCACCCAGGCGCCCCAACCCATGTTTATATTTAACCTTCCTTATGTCCAGCAAAGTCTTTTTTTTTTTTTTAATTTTTTTTCAACGTTTATTTATTTTTGGGACAGAGAGAGACAGAGCATGAACGGGGGAGGGGCAGAGAGAGAGGGAGACACAGAATTGGAAACAGGCTCCAGGCTCCGAGCCATCAGCCCAGAGCCTGACGTGGGGCTCGAACTCACGGACCGCGAGATTGTGACCTGGCTGAAGTCGGACACTTAACCGACTGCGCCACCCAGGCGCCCCCAGCAAAGTCTTTATAACCCATAAATTGGTAATATTCCTTTTCACTCATTCAGGTAAAGGGAAACAGTCTCTTGGAATTTAACATAAAAATTGGCAAAGTACAGGGGCGCATGGGTGGCTCAGTCTGTTAAGCATCTGACTTTAGCTCAGGTCATGATCTCACAGTCTGTGAGTTTAGGCCCTGTGTTGGGCTCTGTGCTGACAGCTCAGAGCCTGGGGCCTGCTTCAGATTCTGTGTCTCCCTCTGTCTCTTCCCATCTCTCATTCATGCTCTGTCTCTCTCTGTCTCAAAAATAAATAAAAATTTAAAAAAATTCTGGGGCGCCTGGGTGGCGCAGTCTGTTAAGCGTCCGACTTCAGCCAGGTCACGATCTCGCGGTCCGGGAGTTCGAGCCCCGCGTCAGGCTCTGGGCTGATGGCTCAGAGCCTGGAGCCTGTTTCCGATTCTGTGTCTCCCTCTCTCTCTGCCCCTCCCCCGTTCATGCTCTGTCTCTCTCTGTCCCAAAAATAAATAAACGTTGAAAAAAAAAAAAAATTTTTTTTAAAAAAAATTTAAAAAAATTGGCAAAGTACAATGTTAATGTATTCAGTCATATTTTCCCTATGTAATGATCTTTTTAACCTTTCATAATCGAGTCAGTTTTTTTCAGAGCTCATTAGAAAATAAGCTGTACACTTTTGTTATGTATTTGTGTATGTATTTAGGTCTATATCGATCTCTGTATGAGTCTGTACAGTTATATAGAATGATCTCTAGAAGAATATATATCAACATTATAACAGCTACTGTTTCTTGCAGGTAGAATTATGAATATTTTATGGTTTTCTATATTTTATAATTTTTCCACAACATAACAATATTAGCTATCAAATAGAAATATTTTTTAATCTTTTTTTTCAATCTACCAATCTAGGGTATTAAAAATGAATTTCAGGCTCACCTGAGAGATTATGGGAGAAATGGTAGCTGTGTTTGTAATAATCTTATTTACCTAGGGCAGTGAGTCAAAACTAGCAAGTAAGACAAAAACAAGTACAAAAGATTACCTAGTAATCTATCTAGTAATAGTAAAATCAAGAGGAAGCTTCTGGGGAAGCTTCTTAAAGGGGATCAGTTTTCAGATGTGGGTTGAAGCATGGGATTGATGTGATGGTAAAAATGAAAGAAAGTCTGTGAGGATGACCAAGTAAAGGGTTAATAGTGAGACTCAGTGCACTGTGGATATAGGATAGCAAGTTGATTTGCTTTGTGGAATAGAAGCTGAGCTGAGAATATGCACTGAGCATATGTGCATGTGTACTCTGTAGAGATGCATCCACATGGACATTCAGTCACAGACACAAGTATTATGTATTAGTGGCTATGATTCTATGGTTGCAGATGATTAATTGAAGCAGTCTCAGTGGAGTGAGTATTGCTTGCCTGTAAAAGGTGTAGGTGCTCCATCTTCTTTATATGGAAAACTCACTAGTGAAAATGGCCCATGCAAATGGGCTTTAGGTCTGAAGTTAGATAATACTGCTCTCCTAGGACCTGCAGCAAGTCTCATTTTACCAAGTGGCCAATGTATGAGACGGCAGAAGCTAGTGATATTGCCAAAGTTCTTATGTTCTTATGTTCTTATCAGAGTCTTTATGTTCGTATCAGAACATAGGATACCAGTGATATTGCCAGTGTTCTTATGATGTTTGATCAAGAAGGAACTGGGGGTGCCTGGGTGGCTCACTCGGTTGAGCGTCTGACTTCGGCTCAGGTCATGATCTCACAACTCATGGGTTTGAGCCCTGCATCAGGATCTGTGCTGACAGCTCAGACCCTGCTGAGCCTGCTTCAGATTCTGTGTCTCCCTCTCTCTCTGCCCCTCCCCCTCCCCAGCTCATGCTCTCTCTCTCTCTCTCTCTCTCTCTCTCACTTTCTCTCTCAAAAATAAATAAACATTAAAAAATTTTTTTTAAAAGAAAGAAATCAGACTCTCCCACCCTTTCCAGCTACCAAGATTCCACTGACCCTGACCAAACCGCATAAAAAGGTTCCCACCTGCCTGTGGAAACGTATAGAGAAGTCAATTAACAAGCATTGGTTCTAGGCTTCCCACTGGAGCCCACTGTTTCTCCTGGAGCTTACAAATTACCTTTTAATAAAGGAGTTCTACCCGACCTCACCTCCTTCAAAAAACCAATCAATAAACAACAACAAAACCTAGGTATATACATACAACAATATTGTAAGGTAGTTGTGAGGTAGGTGCAAAATATGTATGGGAGTCAGAATAAACCAATTTAGTTAGAGTCTGCTTGTTCTTTTTTTTTTTTTTTTAATGTTTATTTATTTTTGAGAGAGAGAGAGAAGAGAAGGAGATAGAGGATCCAAAGCGGGTTCTGTGCTCGAATCCACGAGCCTTGAGATCATGACTTGACCTGAAGTTGGAAGCTTACCCAACTGATCCAACCAGTCGGTGCCTCCCAGAATTTGCTTGTTATTAAGAAAAGAAACAAATATTACTGGAACTCTACATGAGAATATTTATTAATTTATCTAATGGTGATGAGCCACAAGGGTCAGAGCCCTTGTAGTGTAGGTGGTAAGCTATAAGGGACTGGTTTATGTCAATATTTTCATAGAAAAAATATTTTAAAAATACATAAAAACATATTAAATATATATTCACATAGATTAAATATTAATATATAATGTATATTTAACACACATGTTACATTTCAGTGGAGATAATCAGAACAAATAGAACAAGAGTTATCAGCTGTATATATTCATTGAAAGTGTGTGTATAGTTGATTGATAGAAATGCTAGTATATTTGTAACTTCTTGTACTTCTGCAGCATAATTAAAGAAAAAGTTATGAGTGAAATCATGACTCCCCAAATTAAAATGCCTCTGTGCTCACTTTGAACAAGCACTGTCTATATTTTTACGAGGCTTCTATTGCACCTAACAATTACATATTCCGAAAGAGTTTTGCCAGTATGGTAGAGTAAATTTCTAATCTAACAGACTGACACCCTGATATATAACAACTATGAAGTCTGAATAACAACATAAATGTCTCTTCGAGGGCTCTGGAGAGTACAAAAAAGCTGAAAGGTAGTCAAAATTCGGAAGAAGTGACTGCCAGTAGCCAGCATCAGTTTTACCCTAAGGGTGATGATGGTGTGGGCAGGAGGGATTAAAACTTTAGTAGAAGGCCTATGTCTCTGGCAGGAGGAGTTGGATAATGGATCCTTGAACAACCAGGACCACTGGAAAGTGATAGGGGGAAACTCCAGAAATGAGAGAACCAGGGGAGGGAACGTCAGATTCTGTGTATAAACTGCCCAAGACTCTGACAGACTGTTGAACCACACACAGAGAAACACCTCCAGGACAAGAAAGTTTGCATTTTGCATTTTGAGTCTAACCAAGTTAATTGCTTTCTAAAGAAAAAGAGAGAGAGAGAGAGAGAATACTATTTAGAGGGATGTAACATAATTGAGAGTCTCCACAATGTAGTATTGACATGTCAAAGACCCAGTGGAAAGTTACTTGACATATGAAGAGCCAGGAAAATAGGACCCATTCCTAAGGGAAATAACTACCAAGAAAATGTAGACATTAGAACTGTCAGAAAAGAACATTAAAGCAGCGATTATAACTATACTTAATCAGGTAAAAGAAAATATGCTTGTGACAAATGAAAAAATAGAAAATCTTAGAAGGCAAGTAGAAACTCTTGATATGCTTTTTTCTTTGGAACATGATGGGAAAAGGTGAAATTGTAACAAATGTGTGAAAAGTTGTACATAACCCTGGATATGCAAGCATGGTGTGTCAGGCATGTGACTGCTATCTGTCACAGATGTCCTAAGTAACAAAAAATGAAAGCTGCTGTAATGACGAATAGGGAACTACTGACCTTTGTTGTTGTCAGTTGGTTGGTTTGATTTTAGGAGATTGTCACATTCAGAGCTGCAAATTAAAAGAAAATCTTATTAAAAGGTGTATAGTTGATTGAAGAAGAAATAGACTTTAGGTAGAATACCAAAAAAAGAAAAAAAATGGCAATAAGTATTTATAGCAAATATAACAAAATGTTATATTGTTATTGTTTAAAGTACCATAAAATTGATAAGAAATATAGTAAGATATCAAAGAATAGCAAAGGACATAGACTTACAATTCCTAAATGAAAAAATCATAATTAGTAAACAGATGTAACAAAGATTCCAGTTTCACTGTTATTCAAGGAAATGCAAACTGAAATAATGATATCACTGTTTCTAATTACATTAGCAAAATTTTGATGATAATATTTAGTTTCAATTGAGGGCATAGGAAAACTGTATATTCATATATTATATACAAAACTGTACATAGAACAGTTCAACTGATTTGGAAAGTAATTGACAATATGTATCAAGAGCTTATGGATATTCATATCAGTAAACCTAGTAATACTAATTTTGCATATATAGGCAATAACCCCAAACATTAAAAAGCTACATAAATGAAATTGTTCATCCATCACCAAGTAACTTACAGTAGCAAAAAAACAAGAAACAAAAAACAAAAAACAAAACATGGTGGTGCTGAGAAAAATATCTGGTAATAAATTTTTAAGTAAATTAGGATACATTCATAAGGATGGAAAATTAATGCAATCCTCTGAAAAATGCATTTGAAAAATGAACCAAATTAAGATTGTAATTGTGTGAAAGTAGTGGGGTTTCTGGGTTATGACTGATTTTTGCCCTATAGTTTTAAGCCATTTATTGTGCTTAAAATTATAATTTCTGAAACAGTCTAGGCAAAGTTTTATGAAGCTTGGGAATAGAGTAGGAATAATGAGAAGGGCATGGACCAAAAGATTAGAAGGTCAGTTGGAGAATATTCGAACCTTGATTATGCATGGGTGGTGGGAGAGGGCAATGTCAGAGGTATTTAGAGATTTCAGTCCTGGGTGATTAGGAGGAGCCAGTTCCAGAGTCAAAAGTAGGGAACACAGGAGGTCAGCAACCACAGAAGGGAAGAACATAGAGCCTATCTTGGGTATGTTCAGCCTGAAAGACCAGTTGGACTTCTCAATCCAGAAGACCATGGGAAATGGGAGAAGTCAAAGAAAGAAGGCATGATGTTTGTCCCATGGAAGTGAACTGCTGAATTCCTGAAATGGGATGAGATCACTAAAGAAGAATGGGGAGAAAGAGGCTGAGGATAGAACTGAATTTAAGGGTAAGAATAACAACAGGGAGGGACAGTGGAATAAGAACAAGATTCAATAAAACTTAAAGAACTAGGTGCAAGTCCCATCTTCCTCACTCAGGCAAGAGCAGTGGCTGCTAACATTGGTAGGCCATAATGAGCCACACTTCCCTTCCCCTTGAGCAGGGTCTGGGCCTGTGACTTGCTCTCGCCAATAGAATATGGCAGAAGTGATACTTTTCCAGTTCTGGTAGACTTAAGAAGACTTTTGTTCTTTGGGAGCTCTGAGCCTCCATGTAATGAATCCAAAAATCTGCTGGAGAGCCCATATATAGAGAGGTCCTGAGACTGTATGGGGAGGGAGGGAGACAGCCATCTCAGCATCCCAACTGAGCCCAGCTTTTTAGCTGTCCCCAACCAGGTGCCAGACATGTAAGACATTCTAAGCCCCATCACCATCTGATACAGCTTCATGAGAAATCCCAAGTGAGGCCAAAAAAGGAATAGTCCAGCTGAGCCTCAGTCTATCCACACAATCATTTGAAATAATAAATTGTTTTTGTTTTAAACCATGAAGCTTGGAGTGGTTTGTTAGGCAGCACTAGATGACTGAAACTACAAGTTAATCAAAGAACTTACCCTACCCCCAGCTTTTGTGCACGCAGAAGTGATAATCAGTTTACCATAATGGTCAAATGAGATCATATGCTCAGTGATTCTGAATTGTTTCCATAAAAGCATCCCTGGTGACAGAGGACAGTGAATGACCCTCTGGGTCTGGGGAGTGTGTCTGTTTTTCAGAAGGCTTGTGGCTTCATAGCAAACATAGCCAGTTTTGCATTCTCCATAAGGTGTCCCCATTATTATTTTTAAATGTATTTTCACTATTTCCACATGACCCTGATTATCCTGTGTCTTTGCATCCTTCTGCATCATGCTGAATTTGGGGGGCATAAACACCTGTTGGAAAGATGTAGGTACATGTAATCTATAAGTGTGCAACAAAGGAGAACTGCTAGTAAGGAGGTAAAGGAGGAGTGGTCAAGAGAGGCAGAGGGGAAACAAGAAATTCTCAGGTCTTAGAAAACTGAGAAAGGTTTGTTTAATCATCAAATGCTGCAAAAAGACCATTGGATTTGGTAACTGGTAAGTCACTGATCTTCAAGACAACGATTTCTTTGGTGAGAAGGCAGGAGCCAGGGGTAGAATGAAAGTGGACAGAATGGGCTCTTTGAGGACTATGGGAGAGAATGGAAGGCAACTGATAGGAAGATGTACATTCAGGAAGAAGTGAGGGTATGAGAGAGATTTTGTTCTGTTAAGTTTTGTTTTAGAACAGAAGTATGCACATGTTTTTAATGATAAGGGGAGAAGCAATGAAGAGGGAAAGAACTTGAAGAATATAAGAGAGAGGGCTGATAAAATAAGAGACAAGATTCAAGAAGAGTCAAGAGGCTTAGGATGGCTAATACATATAGAATTAGCCTCGGAAAGGAGAATGAGTCATCTCTGTAGTGGGAGGGGAGGAGCAGAGCGCAGGAGAAGAAACAAAGCATTTAGAAGTGGAAGGGAGAGGAGGAAGGTTCACATTACGCGTCTTCAGTCCTTTGGACATCAGGTCACCTTCAGAGAAGGAAAGCATCGAGACTTGAAGAGGGGGAAAGATATAATATATTGGAGAAATGACAGGGAACCAGCTGGAGACAAGTAAAAAAAAACAGCAGTGAGAGTCTGGCTTAGGGTGGAGAGCATGAATTTATGGTGGCATCAATCATTGACCACATGCAATGACTTCATATCAAGAGAGAGAGACAGAGACACAGAGAGAAAGAGACACACACACAGAGATAACGAGAACAACGGAGGGTTTCCCAACACTGGGGATTGAAAATTCAGTTAAGTCAGGAGGAAGTGTTAGAGAAAGGATGTCGAGCTATCAGAGCATGGTTGACCAGGTGGAATGTGATCTAGGTTGACAGTGTGCTGGTGGAGTAGGGGCATGTGGCAGAGTCTAGAGTTGGGACATGATGGACATGAAGAACGCTCTCAGCTGCCGTGAGGGAGGAGGAAATGTTAAATGAAGTCAAAGACATTTCATATTTACAGATCTTAAGGTTGAAATAATTGCCAATAATGATGTGTTCCAAGTATAATTGTCATTCTGAATGGCTGATGGTGGAGTAAAGAGTACAAGGAGTGGTTTGAAGAAGTCAAGACTAGTGGGTTTGAAGTGTTGTCTTATTAATGGTATGATGGTCAGTTTTATGTGTGATCTCAGCTTCACTGTAGTCCCCAGTTACTCAAATACATACTAATCTAGGTAGAAGGTATTCTGTAGTTGTGATTAAATTCTATAAGCAGTTAACTTGAAATGAGATTACCCTGCATAGTCTGGATGGGTCTGATTCAATCAGTTGAAAGGCCCTGAGAGCAGAGCTGAGGCTACCCTAAAGGAAAGGAAATTAGTCTACCCATGGACAGTAGTTTCAGCCAGTACCTGAGAATTCCAACCTGCCTTTTGTGATGGCCTGCCATATGCATTTTTGGACTTACCTACCAGTCCCCACAGTGAAGGAGTCCCTTCCAATAAATCTCTTAATACATTATTTCCTGGTGGTTCTGTTTCTCTGGTTGAATCCTGGCTGATACAGGTGATCAGGGATGAACTAGGGAGAAAGATTGTAAACTTCTACCTTCTCCTGCTCATGTGATTTTATTACGTCTTTGCAATATACAGGTAAAAAGCTGGATATAATTCAGGTTTGAGATGGAAGGAAGGAAGGAAGGAAGGAAGGAAGGAAGGAAGGAAGGAAGGAAGGAAGGTTGGGTGAGTGAAAGAGTGAGTGATTGTGTGAATAAGTAAATGGTCCCATGTATCTTGCTTCTAAAATAGGAAGAAAGAATTGCTGGTATTTACTAGTCTTGTGTGGGTGAGATAAATGCTAGGGGTACTTTTGAAATCTAGAATTATTGGTAAATATAAAACATTTATTTTCTATTTTAATCATTAACTCAAAGTATAAGAACTATAGGAAACATTTCCAGTTAGGGTTTTTGTTTTTGTTTTTTTTTCAAGTCACTTAAAGCTGTTCCATGCATTCACCCTCCCAGTATTAAGCAGAATGTGAAGACCTGCCCCAGTGTATATGTTGGTCTTTTGTTTATTAGATATGAGAATGGTGGATTTGATTCAGGACTTGAGATGGGACAAAATAAACAAGAATCCTTTCTATTCCCTTCCCTTATCCCTTTCCTTCTTCCACATAGGGGAATGAAATAGAACTTCATTTTGTTTAACAAATGTTTCCTGAGTGGCTCCTGGGGGCAAGAGCACCTGAGGAGCAATAGAAGGACTTGGAATACCTCACAGAAGAGGTGGAAACTTCTCTGCAGCTTTCCATGAACCAAATCTGTTTGGTCTTTGCTTTTAGGAGAGTTAAGGAAGCTTTTAAATTTCTGATTCAAAACTGTGCATCATCTCCCTGGAATTAGAAATGTATTGCTTCTGGGACACCTGGGTGGTTCAGTCAGTTAAGTGTCTGATTCTTGATTTTGGCTCAGGTCATGACATCACAGTTCCTGAGTTCGAGCCCCATGCTGGACTCTGTGCTGATGACACAGCCTGGAGCCTGATTTGGATTCTCTCTCTCTTTCTCTCTCTCTGCCCCTTCCTTGCTCATTCTCTCTCTGTCTCTGTCTCTCTCAAAACAAACAAACAAACAAAAAAGAAATATATTGCTTCCATTAGCGCTTCTCTGATGGTAGGTATGGCAGACCAGATGAAACAAATGAATATGAGAATGATGATCCTACTTTGTGTGTTGGCTCCCTGCCCAGAGCCTTACGCCCTTGTGGGACATCCTCTGTGAGCATGTGGTACAGCTCTCTTATATGGAGATAAGAGGCAGTCCTTCTCCCCCCTGTTATCTGTGCACTACTGCTGTTTTGATGTATCTGGGCATGATACATGATACATGATGTATCTGGCGATGTGCAGGATGATATGGCAGAAGCTTCTGTGCTTATGAGCTAAATAGTCCCCTTGGAGAGAGCTCCTCCTCTGAAGGCAAGAAGGAGCCAACCATGGTGAACTGACTAAGTAACAGAGCCGTAGTCATGGGAGGAGTGTAGTGTCTATAAGGACAGTATATTTTTTTGTGTGTTGCTGGATTCTGATACCCTGTGGATCTAAGTAAAGGGAATGGTTGGTAAGAACTGAAAGAGCTGTTCTGCTAAAACTGTAAATACTGGGATATCAAAAAGTGCGGCTTAAGCGAGTATCATTGAAATGGGAGGAGAGAATTCTGTCTCACCTTGCCATAAATCACCTAATAGCCAAGGCATCATGGAAGGCTGGGTGCTGGTGGGGGTGCAGTAGATGGCAGCAGCAGGCTCCAGTGGGGTCCCAGCTCTGAGCAAGCATGTGCGATGCCAGCAGGAGGGGGCTTGTTGGTGACCACACAGCACATTCCCGGGGACTCCCCAGAGAGCTTGGCAGCTCTTTGCAAGGGAGTAGAATAGAGCGGATGGCATGTGAAGTATCTCTGTTACTACGACCCCAGCTCTATCCCCAGGCAGGTTGGGTCTTGGGAAGGTCAGATCACAGGAGGACTCACAGGACTGCCTGCTTGCATCTGGTGATGGGTCCTCCTGCAAGATAAAGCTCAGAGTGCCAGCCAAGGATCTGAAGTGTATCATCATCCCTCACAACTCTTTTGCTCAAATGCTTTGCTAATCCCGTCCTGTTTATTTGCAAGTATGGCTCAATTAAATGCCAGCCTGCCCTGTGTATCCTTCTTAGTTTAGTGTAAGCTTGCCTTTTTGACCAAGGAAATTGAACCACAGCCACTTCCACTTTTTTTTCTGCTGTGGATTGACTATACCCTGGTGACCTTAAGTGTCCCTCTAGGTACTGTCAGTTCCAAGCAAGGGCTCCATTGCTTGCTGGTGTGTGGGCATCAGGGAACTGTGCTGGGCTGGAGTCAGTGAAGGGTGTATGGCTCTGTCAGTTCTTAATGGCCATTGACCAAACTGTACAGCCTTTTTTAGAAGTTCTCGAAACTCTGTGTGCATTGCAGTGGAGTTCTTCCCTCTTGGTTGGATCCTAAACTCCTTTATTTTTAACTGCAAAAGGGTCTGTGAACCACCTGGGGGCTTCTCCTGATACACAGTGAAAATGTAATTTTTTTTTCACACCTTCTTCAGAGAAGAGGACCTGACCAACTTATGAATACTAGAAAACATGCATTTGATTTCTGCTTTCAATACTTTGTTTTTAAAGATTTACATTCCTGGATGTGTCTCATTAAATAGAAGTGATGGGATCAATAAAACTTGGAAGTGTGTAATGAGAGAGGTCAGTTTCTTATTATATTTATAATAACAGAGTTCATTGGGTGTCACTCTGCTCGGTGAAAGCTGGTAAATCAATAATGCTCTTACAACCTGGATAATAATAAACCCTTGCATTAAATGGGCAATGCCAACATGTGAATGGGAGGGAGGGAATGGGAAAGTACCATCACCATGCTTGGGAAGGACTCAAGCCTCTCAGATCGAAACCTGTGAAGAAGCATCAACGCGTTTCCCTGTTCCATCATACCCCTCCTGTGCATAAGAAATTATTCAAAGATGGCAACAAATTTTTCATATGACCTTTACAACTACTGGTTTGGAATGACTTTTGGCTGCTTGCTGGAAAAAAAAAAAAGATCTCAGAGATGAATTGTCAGGTCAGGACATTAGCTCCTTTTCCCATCAGGTTCAGGCACATTCTGTACTTGATATATGTGAGTGTGTACTATTGAAGAAACACAATGTGAATACGTAGTAAAAACAAATATGCTTCGTTGGCCGCCAAGCTCAAGGCAGCTCTTACTGGTCATGATGATTGGTGCCCCAGCTCCCCAGCCCTGGAGATTCTAAGAAGTCTCCCTACAAAGAAAGCACCTGGGACAGATTTTTTTTTTTCTGAGAATGTCTTTCCACAGTAAGGTGTGACATGTTTCCCGTGAAGGGCAGGGGTTGAAGAAGCAGTGCTGGTCCATCGGAAGCTGTCCTGAAGGAGACCTGCCTGTGCTTCTGAGAGCATGTGGGAATTGGGGGGTTCTGCTGTGGAACTTGCTCTCCATCCATCCATTCAGGGACTATTGCTCTTTGGTTCTAGGGGAGCAGGGCAGTATGGGAAGAACCCGAAAGATGCTAAATCATCACAGGAAAGGAGCTCTTTTGAGGTAAGAGCTTTCAGGTTATTGCAGATGGTGGGGGCAGGGGGGCTGGGGCTGGTGCAGATATGGTGACCAGAAGCTGCTGAATTTCAAACTGCTTAATGAAGCCAAAACATTGTCTGGACTCTGACATGCTTAAAATCTAAATACCATTGTGTTTTCTGCAATTGAAAGATTGTGATGACTTCTTCTTAGGTCACACAGGAAAAGAGGCTGTTACTAATGGGTGTTGTAAAGAGAGATCCTTCTTTCAAAAGAAGTCATAGCTGGCCAGGTTTTGGTATTAAAAAACCCCAAGCCTGACACTGATCCTGGTTTTCAGAGAAACAAGAAATTCTGAATTCTTTTCAGTGGGAGCTAAAGGTTTAACTGCCTCCATGACTCTCTTTTACATGAAAATGTAAAGTTGAGCAAATAAACCATGGTTTCGCATATTATTATTTATAGAGGAGAATATTGCCACCAGGAAGCATATCTGCTAATGTGTTTTGGCCAAGTTCTCCTCAGAGACAGTGATTAATAGAAGGCATGGATGGAAAATTAGTATACACAAATAACTATTCAGAAATGGGGGTGAAATGCTAATGCAGTGACCTTTAAATCTTCATTTTTCTTTATTTCTCTGAATGCTAATTAATGGACGCCTTCAGCACCAGGAGGAATTTGTGTCCAAGTCCATCTCCCAGCTAAGTGGTATTTTGAGAATTTCTGAGGCTGAGTCTCAGAGAAGAGCTGATCTGAGCTTCCTGAGGCTCCCAGCCTTGTTGCTGCCTTGTGGCTTTCCCCCCGAGAACACAAAATGCTGTTGTCCAGCAGCTCATTAGCATGGCTGGACAGCCTCTGTGGTTTAGTAAGGTAATTAGTTTCAGAGGTAAGTGGAGGTAGGGGAGGTTTGGAGCATAGCCTGTTTATTGAGCGCTGTCCCCTGGACAACAGAACCACTGCCTGCTTGTTAAGGAGACCTGAATTATTGCCTGGCCAGAGCTCTAGGACCATAGGAAGAAGCAATGTGGTAGTGGGGGCCTTCCCTAATGCAAAGGGCAAAGGTAAATTTGTAATTCAGACAATAACCTTTAGACTGATGCCAAGGGATGTTTTCTGGAAAACACTGCCTTCATGTAGGGAGGGCAATAGACTGAAAGTGCATGCTGAGTTTGGGGCGGGAATTCCTGTCAGCTAGGAGGAAGGAAAAATAGCTCAGATTGAATGAAAATTAGGTGGAGCAGTTTGGGATGAACTTTTATAAGGGGAAGTTTCTACAGGCATAACCCTTCCATAATGGAACCAAGTAGAGCTGGATGGTCATTTATGTCTCTGTTTTCAGTTTTCTCATCTGTGAAATGAGGATATAATACTATCTACCTCATAAGGTTATTATGAGGATGAAATAAATCAGTATTATAAGTCACATAATAAACTCCACATAAGGGCTTGACATTATTATTATTACTGTTATTACTTGCCTGTGAAGAATGCGCTAGAAGGTTTGGGTAGGACCTGAAGATCCCCTCCACCACCTGCCTCTCTTGGCTCCTATGACTCAGTGGAAGTGTTTTACACCCTACAAATCCTCTTAGGCAAGTTTTCTTTTTTTTTCTTTTTCTTTTTTTAGTTTATTTATTTTTGAGAGAGAGAGAGAGAGAGAGAGAGAGAGAGAGAGAGAGAGCATGTGAGCAGGGGAGGGGCAGAGAGAGAGGGAGAGACAGAGAATCCCAAGCAGGTTCTGTGCTGTCAGCATAGAGCCCAGTGTGGGGCTCCATCTCATGAACTGTGAGATCATGACCTGAGCTGAAACCAAGAGTCGGACACTTAACCAACTGAGCCACCCAAGCAAGAAGCAAAACTTTTCATAAAGGATTTAAAACCATTAACTATATTGATAATTGTGGGGTCTAAGTCTGATATTTCTAAAAGCATACCCTATGGGTGTTCTGGAGGCAGGTAGTGGTATAGGAGGGGAGGGGACTGGGAAGAGGAAAAGGATACTGGAAATATGAGTTAACAGTAACTTCAAATTGTAGAAGAAGACAAAGGTCAAAGGCAAGTGTCCAGTGGATACAGATTACAGGAGAGTCCTAAAAGCACCATTTCATTGATATTGCATCCAGGCATGGATACGAATGGATCAGCTTATAATTATCGTCCATTGGAACCATCAGAGGCCACCAAATGGATGGTATTCAAAAGACGACAGCTCATGGTAGAGAGGGTGACAAAGAGAAGTCCCGCTGCGTATCAGATCCTTTAAAAACATCATCTATTTTAGTCATCACTAGAATCCTGATGAGAAAATTGATATTCATAAAGTAACTTGCCCCAAATCTAGTTAGTAAGTGATGGAGTTGGAACCCCATCCTAGGAATGCCTGATTCCAAAACCCATATTCTTTCTAACATTCTCTTCCTCTCTGATGTAAACCTATGAACAACGAGCATCCAGAAATACTGAAACTAGGGAAATAGAGGGCTCTCCCGATCTGTAGTTTATGAAATGGTGTGTCACCTAAGCTCTAAGGTCCCTCTCAAATCTCACATAATCTGGGATACTTAAGAAAATCTAATCCTGTAACTTTCCATCTCTGGATCCAGAAACCTGTTGCCAAGGATGATTTACATTTCAGAGGAAATTAATTTAGAAGACTGCAACTTGATCCCAGAAATCTGGAAAGTATCTCCTTTTTCTGTGGATGAGCCAAACCCTATATCTTCAAGTGAAATTTTTATCAGTCTTGTACCACTAATATAAACCAGGTAGAAAAGAATCTTTTCTTCAGAAACCCTAGGATGGGATCACTTTTTGAAATCAAATTGCTAGCTAGTATTAGTAATACTTTTTTCTAGTCATTATATTACTAATCTCTAGTGTGACTTATGCCTCTAAATTGGGTTACCTAACCCACAACTCAGGAAGTGAAAAACCTCAGATGCCAGCATACTATTTCAAAGTACCATAGCTCCATGGTAATAGACTGTTCTACTTCTCCTAGTATCAGAGCATTTTTCCTGAATTCTGCCTGATTCCAGAGGGAGATTTCATAGAACAATGAGATGGGGATAGAGAAGGATATGGAAAATTAATAAAGGACACGTTGCATTAGCCAAGCAGTCAGTAGGATAGCATCTGAAAATGCATGGTGTTATTGACAAACTCAAGCCTGCATTCCATAGGAATTCCACTTACTAGTGCTGAAAACCTAACCTTCTTGATAAGCCAGTCTTCATCTCTGTTCAGTGCCTCCTCCATGCATCCCATTTATTCACTTCCTGATCATTCCTTAGTTGATGCCACCAGCCCTAATAGCACTAGAGATGGGCCCAGAAAGGCTTTTAGGATGGGACATTTTGACAGCTTTTTCCTACTGAGATATAGAAGGCAAAAAAGGAACAATACCTTGTACCATCTCATTTTACAACATAAAGTCATGGGCCACTGTCTCTGCCAGCTCCTACTAGAGATGATTTTATAGATTCTTTATAGATCTCACTTTGTTTTGTGTTTTACCTTGGTCCTTTCCCAATACCTGAACTTTTCTGTTCCAAAAGAATGTATAACTTTCCCAGTCTACAAAAATTCTACAAACCATACCAATAGTGAAAGACTGACTGCTTTTCCTTTAGATCAGGAACAAGACAAGGATGTCTACTCTGATCACCTCTGTTCAAGATTGGAGGTTGTATTAGAGATTTAAGTCGGTACAATAAGAAAAAGAAATTAGTGACAAATTGGAAGGGAAGAAGTAAAACCATCTTAAAAAATTTTTTTTTGGGGCGCCTGGGTGGCGCAGTCGGTTAAGCGTCCGACTTCAGCCAGGTCACGATCTCGCGGTACGGGAGTTCGAGCCCCGCGTCGGGCTCTGGGCTGATGGCTCAGAGCCTGGAGCCTGTTTCCGCTTCTGTGTCTCCCTCTCTCTCTGCCCCTCCCCCGTTCATGCTCTGTCTCTCTCTGTCCCAAAGATAGAATAAAAACGTTGAAAAAAAAAAATTTAAAAAAAAAAATTTTTTTTTTATGTTTATTCATTTTTAAGAGACAGAGAGACAGAGTGCGAGCAGAGGAGGGGCAGACAGAGAGGGAGACACAGAATCCGAAGCAGGCTCCTGGCTCTGAGCTGTCAGCACAGAACCCAATGCAGAGCCCGACCCCACAAACTGTGAGATCATTACCTGAGCTGAAGTCAGACACTGAACCCACTGAGCCACCCAGGCACCCCAAAACTGTCTTTATTCACAAACAACATAATCTTGTATATAGAAAATCCTGAAAATTTTACAAAACAGCTGCAAGAACTAATAAAAGAGTTTATGACGTTACTGGATATGAGATTAATACAAAAATATCAGTTGTATTTTCATATATTCTCAATGAAAAATCTGAGAATGAAATTTAAGAAAGAATTCTGTTTGAAATGGTATCAAACATACTAAGAAGAAATTTAACCAAAAAAAAAAATCCAAAGCTTCTACAACATAACATTTACAAAGTTTAGAGTATCATACAAATTGTGACCCAGTCTTAAGGAAAAAAAAAAAAAAAAGCAATCAATGGAAATTTACCCCAAGATGATCTAGATGTTCAATTCTCAGACAAGGAGCTATCATAGCTATGCACTATGGGGTAATGGAAAATGTGCTTCTAGTAAATTAGATAGGAAAACTCAGCAACGAAAAACAAGTTTTAAACAATTTACATGATTATCAGTTTATTATAAAAGGCTATGACTCAGGAACAGATGATGAAAGAGATACCTGGGGCAAGGTATAGGAAGGAATGTGGAGCTTCCATGCCCTTGCTGTGCGGCATTGTCCCCAAATACACACAAACTGGGAAACTCTGAAACCTGTCCTCTGGGGTTTTATGGAGGCTTCATTACATAGGCACGACTGATTAAATCATTGGCCTTTGGCCCAAAATATTTTTGAAAATCAAATGACATTTTTCAGAACTCAATATTAAAATAGTTAAGACCAAAAAATTTACTCAGTGGATTTAATGACAGAATAGACACGGTGGAGAAGGTTAATAAACCTGAAGATAGAGGAAGAGAGAAAAGAGATTGAAAGAATGAACATAGCCTCAGAAATGCAGCAAAAGCAAAGGGTTTAACATATGTTTAACCAGATTCCCAGAAAGAGAAGAGAGAGAAAAATGGGACAGAAAAAAATGTTTGATGAAATAGTAGCCAAAAACTTCTCAAAATTGGTAAAAAATATAAATTTACAGATTCATGAAACTCAATGATCCCCAAGCAGGACAGAGATGAAGAAAACCATACTTAGACACATCTTAGTCAAACAGTTGAAATCCAAACATAAGTAGAAAATCTTAAAAGTCGCCCGTGGAAAAGTGATAGATTACATAGAGGGGAACAATTATTTAAATGACTGCAGACTACAGAGACAGAAGACAACGTTAACATGCTTTAAAAAAATTCTGTCAACACTGAATTTTACATCTAGCAAAAATATTCTTCTAGAATAAATATATACTAAAGATATTTTCAGATAAAAAAAACTAAAGAGAATTTATCATCAGCAGTCCTGCACTACAAGAAATGCTAAAAGAAGTTCTCTCCAAGATGAAAGGAAACCCCTAGAGGGAAA